>NC_143397.1:69244857-69547887 GCF_052110815.1 Crocodylus siamensis | reverse complement strand
GTGTGCCACTTCCTACCTGCTGGGTGGGCAGGAGACACACCACATGGCCAGCACATGGCTCTCAGGGGCAGGGGCAGGGGCAGGGCCTGGGGTGAATGGGGCCCCAGAGATTTCTGTGCCCTGTGGGCAGCTTGTTCAGAGGCATGGGGGAGTGAGGGCATGGCCCCCCGCTGCAGCAGGCCCCCCCATCAAAGGCATGAAGAACATGTGCCTCCTGGATTTGTGCGTGGGGCAGAGGCGGGATGCCTGATGTGGGCAGGGCTGTATCTGCCCTGCTGCCTTTGTCCCCAGAGCCGTGGGAGTGCGCCTCCTGCTGCCCACCGGGCATCCCCGGGAGCCACGAACTAGGAGCACCACATGTCCCCTGCCCACCTTGTAGGTAGCAGGAGGCACACTGGTGTCACACAGCTCTGGGGGCAAAGGCAATACTGAGAAGGGTACAGAGATACCCAACCTACAGCGGTCAGCCCTGCCCCCGCCCCTTCCCTCTCCCTACCACCCCTTCCCCTCTACTTACCTGCTGGGTGCTGTGTTGTGTGTGTGGGTGTGTGTTTATTGGCCCCTCACTTCCAAGCCACAGCCCCCCTGCCCTGCTGTTACCTTTAACTTCTAACCCATAGTACCCTGCATCCTGCCTTCTCCCTGAGCTTCAAACTCCCCAGCACACATCTACCCACAGCCCTCCACACCTTCACAAATAACACCCCCCCCACACACACGCTTCAAAAATAGCATCTCATGATTTACATTCCAAATCTGTTGATTTTTAAGAGTTTGTCTCATGATTTTTGATATGGTGGGGCTGGCAATACTGCATTTGGGGAGGCTGCAATTCCCTACTGCTGCATCTCGGGGACTTTAAAGCACAATCTTGATATATCATACAAAGTACACGGATTCATTTTCCTTTGGTCTCAGGTTTATGAGCAGCCAGTGTGATAAGTCCAGCCAGTTACTGTTTCCAAGTGAGGTGGTGCTTATCCAGATTGGAGAATATATTGTGCAAAACCATATCTCTTGCAATTCATGGCCTAAATAACATTTCCAGGTTCTACTGTTATGCTGGTATTATCAAATGAGTCAATGGTAAACCATAAAATTTGCAGTACAGCAAAACTAAACTGTTCTTTTTTAACCATGGTAACATGTTTCATGTCAAGTGACTGCCTTTTCAGAATCTGAAATACTAGGTGTGTTAAAAGAGAATAATGGGACCATGCCCTTTCTAAGACCTATTTTTCAGCATCTCTAGAGATTTCCTTGGTATGAAAATAGGCCCTGAGAAGGGCATAAACTGGCAATTTTGCCTTGACCATGAGCCCCCCCCACCCCATCCTCCCCCCGCCCAGCCTGTTGAGCAAGATCGTTCTAGGTTGCAGCTTAATTATGTTATGTGCTAGTTCATTCTCAGGTTATTTTCTATTTGCAGAAATACTGCTCCCAATGTATTATTTGACTCTACAGAAATATTAGTAATGAGTCCACTGTTCAGGTTTTTTTGCATAAGTATAAATATTTGTGTGAACTCAGTGTTAAGTGAGCAGTTTATGGCTTTAACATGAACACAAATAGAATATTATAAATACATATACTAAGTGTACATACGGTGTATATGTCTTTTAAATTAATTCATTTTGTTTCACCTTCTGAGAACCATGTTTACATACAACTATACTGTAATAATCTATTGAGAAATTTCTAGGTGATCATTAATGTGTTTTCATTTGAGCTCCAGAAAGGTTTTTCTATTGTGCAGCCCTCCACTGACACACTATTCATGCTTTCTATTATCCCTCCAGCTTTGTCTTCAGCTAAACATATTCTTTTTTTCCCCTCCAAGTGATTATTTGCATGAGGATTTGCATTTAAATGGATGCGGAAAGTGCATTAACAACACCTACACTAACAAAGCAAAAGCTGCTCAGTATTTGTTGCTGCCAGACATGAATAAAAAAAATTCAATTAATGTTTTGTGAGAGAAGTTCTCAGGTAACTGCATTTGAGGCGCAGGCTCTTCATTAGATTGCGTTTAATACAAGCTGTGCATAAAGCATTATTTGTGTGTCAATAGCCTAATCAGAAATGAATGATTACCAGAATACTATAGTGTTATGTGACATCAATTTTTAGCTTTTGGGTTCAATGAGAACCTCCTGCCAGGGTACTCTGGAGATTTCTTCCTAAATTCTGGCTTGTTTATACCTCTTTCATTTTCCAAAAACATTCAGTTGTCTATTTTTTGGGGGAAAAAAATACATTGATTCAATTGCAATGCAGTTTTCTTTTTTCTTGTACAAGCTCAGATAATGGGAATTTTGCAAATGGCCTGAATATCTGAAAGAGAGAGAGAGTAGATATGAACAGAACTGTTGTGACTTGCATATTAAGTACAAATGCAAGATTATCATTTAGTGCTTTGAGTGAGAAAATTAAATTGGACTTGGGTAAAGGATTCTATTACAGAATAATATTTTGTCTTTATTGTTAATTATTTTGTTTACAATAGTCAGTTTAAATGTATATTATTTATACAGTGACACATGATTTAGCATAAATAATTTACACAGAATATGGAGTTAATTTCTAATTAACTTTTAGCTCTGTTGGCTTGTAAAGCTGCTTTAGATTAAAACGCTCTCTCTTTCCACTGAGTTCCTGAAGGGTAGCAGCCGACATCATCACAAACATTCATTTGAGAAATATGTTCATTTTACTAAGAGCTATTAATTTTAAAAGGTTGCGTAAAATAAAGGGGGGATAAGGAAAAAAGGCAGTTTTCAAAATAATCAACATCATTTGTCTTCGTATGATTGCACAAGAAAAACAGACTGGAGACATTTGCTAGCCTTCTGAATATAATATGGCACTAATGCCTCCATGTCCTAAAATGCAATTATTCTTTATTGCCTAAAAACAATTTGCCATATACTGTATGTGCTAAAGAGAAATCCATAAACATCTGAGGTAAATCACTAACAGGTCTTTCTTGTTTATAAAGATTAAAAAAATCTATATTTCCCTACCTGTTAATGTGGAATAGATCTAAATAAAGCAAATTCATTGCTTCCACTGAGAGTTGTAATGCAACAATGAAATAATCTGATTTCACATATTATAGTTAGTGTCTTCTATATCCCTGCCATAACAGGTGTAATAAATAAAGCAGATTCTAAAAACCCACAGTATAGCTCCAGTGATTGACTTGTAGCCTGCATGAGAAACAACGATTTCAAATGAAACAACCTATGTTCTTTGTAAGTTTGTATTATGTTAAATGTACTTCTAATTTCTCACTCTCCCATGCTGTCTTTCATGAAGGGAAAAAATCAAAATATGGTAGAGTTCACATCTACTCCCGCCCCCACAAGTAACAAACCAGATCATCAGACTCCTTTCCACTAGGCTAGATTGAGCTTTTGGTGCCAAATGTTGGTTTCATTTATGCATTGTACAACTCCTGTTGTCTTCAGTAGAAGTTGCATTGACACAACTGAGGGAAATATCTAGGATAATATTCATATTGGTGATGTTGCTATAACCCTTAATACATGTTCCACTGCCACAAAGCAGGATATGCACTGGTACAACTTGACTCAGTATGGTAAACTAAGGTATAACACCTACTTTGTGCTGATTTACTGTACCTACATTGCGGGGAAAGAGAGAGGACAGACAAATCCCCAGCTGGTGAACTTTGTCATAATTATACTAGCATCAACAATGTTGTGACAGCTTATACCAGCTGAATATCTGCCCCTGTCTGTTTACCCAGGTGCACATACATCAGTTTATTGTATTATTTACATCCATTTCTTCATATTAAGAAGCCCTAAGTTTGCTAATTCTTCAGCCTTCAGATCTGATACCATGTCACTGTACTAATTTAGACTGAAATGAGCTTTGTGTATCATTCTTAATACACATTCACAGTATGGTCTCTAATTGCTCCTTTGGAGCTGTTAATGCTTTTTTATTGCCTAAAAAACAATTGTCTATATGAAACGTAGTCATATAATCCTTGGTTTATGTTGTGAATACATGTCATTATGTACAGTGGGCCAAATTCTTTCAGATTTCATGGACCTGAATTCTGTTGTCACTTCCACCAATGTAAAATGTAAATAATGACATTGAAGCTGGGGTCATTCCTTTCAATTTCCCATGGTATAATTGAGGCCAGAATTTGGATGCCTTATCAGCTTTCTGTGCTATGTGGAAAAAGGGTAACAAATACAGAATATGTGTGAGAAGGGCATGGGTAGAAAAACTGCAAGAGAAAAGTTTGTTGAGAGAAGGTGAATGGAAATATAGAGGAGGGAAAATTAAAGTCTAGATTTGCAAGACATCAAAATACTTACTGGAATACTTAATAGGATTTCTTGCCCAGGTGGAATTCAAAACCTAGAGTTAGGCACGTAAGAGTCCCCCAAAAATGCATGGGGAAAGGGAAAAGAAGAGAAAGATGAAAAAATAACAACAAAAATAAGAAATGTCTTAGCTACCCTCTGAAGATTTGGGGTTGAAAAACGAATAGTTTAGGGCAGCAGAAGAAAGTCCTTCCACTAGCGTTCAGTAAACTAGTTCCTTAAAAAGTCCATTATCTTATACTTTTTCTAATACGTGAAGTGAAATAGCTGTAAGAGAAAAGTAATGTGTATACAATCACAGTGGAAGAATAAAAAAAAAAACCTGTACTGTACCTTTATTGATCAGTATCTTCGAAAACTGCATTTAACCACAGGAGGATATTAGTATCACAAAATCCATCAGAAAAACCTAAAGAGAAAGAGGCTTTAGGAAAACAAAAATGAATAAGCAGCAATTGATTGCCCTAGGTTCATGCTTTACTAATTTTGGTTTGTTGTGGTTTATGTCAGTTAGGTTCAATGAACTAGTTTTCTAGTTGGTAATTCTTTGCTTTCTCATGTGACACCTCAAGACCTAGATGTCAATTCCTGTTGTAGGTGTTTTGCTTTTAATTCCATATGGAAGGGGAGGGCCAAACTTTTCATTTTAAGTTTGATTTCTTTTATAACTGGTCAAATAATGCTTGGAACTAGGCCAATAACAAGGTCCTCCATATGCAACATAGAGAGCTTGTCTATATGGCCTCTCACCTCATCCTAAAACCACTGCTGAAAAAATAAAACTGGTTTCAAATTTACCTGCTTTCCTTGCCCAGTCACTTTCTTCTCAAAAGCAAAGGGTAAAATCCTGGTGACAGTGGGAAACCAGTCAGAGTTTTGTTACTGATTTCAAGTTGAGAGCGCAGCTGGAGTACTGCATCCAGTTCTGGGCACCGCACTTTAACAAGGACATGGACAAGTCTGAAAGCATCCAAAGAAGAGCTATCCATATGATAAGAGTCTTAAAAGGCAAGCCATATGAGGAAAGGCTGAGGGACCTGGGACTCTTCAGCCTGAGGAAAAGAAGGCTGAGAGGGGACCTGATAGCAGCTCACCACTTCACTACGGGAGTATATCAAGGGCTCGGTGAGCAACTGTTCACCAGGGCACCCAAGGGGAAAACCAGGTGTAATCACCACAAACTCCTGGAAGATTGATTCAGGCACAACATTAGGAAAAACTTCTTCAGAGTCAGGGTGTCCAGACTGTGGAATAAGCTCCCTCCAGAGGTGGTGCAATCACCTACCTTGGAAATCTTCAAGAGGAGACTAGACAGTCACCTTGCTGGAGTCACCTGACTGCCAGTTATCTTTCCTGCTTGGTGCAGGGGGCTGGACCTGCTGGTCTTCCGAGGTCCGTTCCAGCCTTGCGATCTATGAATCTATGAAGTCTGTGAGTCTCTGAGTTTGCACCATAGAATTCTGTAGAAAGCAACTGGCCTGTTGAGAATTCCGTAGGTGGTAATGTAACTTGGGCTAGCGACATACACAAACTGGTTTAAGTGATCAGAAACTGGTTTAAACCTGTAACAGAACAGACGTTCAGTGCACGTAAACCAGTTTCAAAATAGCTGAAATTGGTTTAAGATAAACCTGGTTGAATGTAGAATCAGACTTAACTGTTTTGAGTCAAACCAGTTTATGCAATATCTGTCCCAGATCCCTTCCTGGTTTAAGTTAAACCAGAGTCCCCCAGCATCCCAGCATGCTCAAAGGCTCGGCTGTGCTCTCTGCTCCAGAAAGCACAGGCTGCCCTTTGCCCCTCTGTTCTCTAGCCAGGGGTGGGGGTGTGGCCAAACACCAGCAAGGAAGGGGTTTATTACCCCTCTCCCCTTTCCCATTGGGGCACCACAGTTGAGGTCTTCCTGGCCAGGGTGTAACAGCCATTCAGGCATTTGTCTCTCTCCCCACTCCAGGGGCAGGGACAGGAGCACTGCTATCTGCCTGCCTCACTGGCAGATGCAAGGCTAGGGCTGCGGGTCTGAGCCAGGCCAACCCATGGGGACCAAGCCTTTGGCTCAGGCTGGGAGGCATGGCAGGACAGTACCCCCAGGCCAGCTCAGAAGTACTGGCAGCCCCAGAGCCCAGCAGCAGCCCACTGTGGGGGTTCACAGCCCTTGCCAGGCCCCTGTCCTGTACATCACCTGCCCTACAGGCTGCGTGCTGGCTAGAGCCAGAGGAGCTCTTCTGAATCCCTCACCTCCAGCTGCCACTGCCACTGTCCCATGGCTCTGGGTGGGCAGGTGGAAGCTTCAGCCTGGTGGCTTCTGCCCAGCTCATGGAGCTCTGGCTCCAGCTCTGGCTGCTTTCCACTTGGCCCCCCAGCAGAGGTTGCTAGCTCATAGTTAGTACCAGGTGGGAAGAGCGGGAAGAAAGCAGCTGGAGCTGGAGCCAGAGCTTTATGCTCTGGGCTAAAACAACACCCCCATACACACCTCCCACAGCAGCGTGGCAGGGGCAGGAGGGGGAATAGCTGCTAGAGGCGAGGGGAAGCTGACTGCTGGCTGGGCTGGGCAGGGCTGTTCTCTTACTCTCACCTCTAACTGTGGCTCCTGTTCCTGCCCCACCATGCAGCGCAGCTTGCCGGGGGTGGGGGGTAGCTTCTGCCCAGCACCTGGAGCTCTGGTTCCAGCTCCAGCTGCTTTCTGCCCACTCTGCCCACCTTCCTCATCCAGCCCAGCATGATGAACAGCCCCTGTTGGGGGAGTGGGTGGAAAGCAGCTGGAGCTGGAGCTCCTTGCTGTGAGCAGAAACTGCTGTGCTAAAGCTATTCTCCCCACTTGGAGTGGCTCAGCAGGAGCAGAAGGGGGAGGGGGAGGAGGAGTAACTGCTGGAGGGGAGGGGAAGCTCTGTGCTGGCTGGGCTCAGAAGGGCTATTCTCCTCTGTCCAGCTGCAGCTCTTGCCCTGCCACACAGCAGCTCTCAGGGCAGGGGGAGCATCAGCCCTGTGGCTTCCTCCCAGTGCCTGGAGCTCTGGCTCCAGTTCCTGCTGCTTTTTGCCCACTCCAGCTTCCCAGAGCAATGAGCAACCTTTGCGGGGAGGGGGATGGAAAACACCCAGAGCTGGAACCAGAGCTCCATGCACTGGGCAGGGAAGGGGGTTATTATCTTCTCCCTCCAGCATCTGGTGAGCTCCATGCAGTGGACAAGGAAGGAGTTTATCTCGCCACTCTCCCTGTGCAGGGAGCAATTGGTAGCGGCCCAGGTGGGCAGACCTTGGGTACATTCCCCAGGGGCAGAGTGGGGAATAACTCCCCTCCCTGCTCCCTCTGCCTCAGGAAGCCATGCTGGCTGACGTTTGGCTGTGCCCCGGCCCTGCCGCTGTCACAGCAAGGGGAGAGTGCCCAGTGGACCCTGGCTCTGGTCCGTGGGACCCCTCCCTGGGCAGTTCACTCCAGGTTAGTGCCTGGGATGGCCACGCTCCCCAGCACAGCTTCCCTGCAGCCCCCCAGCTTCTGGCCTGAGCCACTGCAGGCATGTGCCTGAATTTTGTGTATGTCTGTCCACTTTCTAGTTGGTTTGATCTAGGTAGGTTAGACTAACCTGCAAAGATTGAATCAATTCAGGCTCCAGCTTTTTGAATGTCTGTCTCTAGAACATAGGTGCATCATGTCCTTATATCTGCTCTCTCTGTATCTAACATTTCTCAATAACTTTTACTAAATTAATTTAGGTACCTAAAATTTGAAGTGGTTTATTGATATACATCACATTTTTCATCTACTAACATAATTAACTACAAAAATGACTTTTGCCACTTCCTAATTATCAGACTTCTTTATTTTTCTTATAGTGCTAGCTAAGAAAAAGGGATTCAGTATCCCAGTTATTTGATCATCAATATATTTTGGCATTCCTTCTCTAAAATGAAAAATTCATTGAGTTAATAAAATAGTGAATAAAGGAAAACTGGTAGACATATACTTTGATTAGGAAAAGCCCCCCCCAAAACAGGAAAACAAAAAACACATACACACATTGTTTGAAACCCTTACAACAAATATATAAAGAAGTTGAGAAGAGATAGATACTTGACAAAGTACTGGCATGGGATTGACACTGGTCAAGGTTAGAATATAGGGAGAAGGCATAAATGCCTTTTTAGGCAGTTTGCAAAATAGGATATGCATAGGAGCAGGGTATCCCAGGACTTTATACAAAGTTCTTATGTGGTTTTCTATAAGTATATGATGAAGAAGAGGGGGTGAATACTGATGCAAAATTTGCAACATTATTCAGATTAGTCAAGAGTAGTTTATGACATATGACACAGTGCTTTTTAAAGAACATAAAATTAGTCAACTGTACAATGAAAGTGAATGAAGTCAAGTGTAAGATAATGCACATTGAAAAGAGCCATGTGAAATTATCATAACATACCATTCAGGAAGAGCTGTAAGGTATCACTGCAGCTAATTCAAAGAAAATATCTTCTCTATATGCAGCACTGGCCAAATAAACCCCCAAGATATTAGGTTGCCTTAGATACAGTAGAGATAATAAAACTGAGTATTGTAACATTATATAAAGCAAATCACTGGAATAGTCTCATTTTGAATACTATGTGCTATTCTGGCCAACTAATCCTAAATAATAAAACATCTGATAACATAGTAGCTATTAAACAGGTGCACAAAAAGATCAATGAAGATTGTTACAGGCATGGAAATGACCATTGGAACCATTATTTAAAAGAGCAGGACTATGTAGGAGGGAGATGAATGAGAGTTATATTGAAAAAGTAACAGAGAAGGTCAGTTGCTACTCCACTTTGCCAAAACATGAAGGAAAATAAACCGCAATTACAGATTTTAACCTCAGATAAAGTTCTAGGAAGACTTATTTTTTTCTGCTGGGAATGCTATACTCACCTGATTTAAATCCACCATACATGCAGACAGAGGAAAGAAGGGGATAAAAATCATGTAGTGAGTGAATAAGGACAGTATTTTCAGAGCAATATATGCTATTCTTTTCTCTCAGATGTCCTCTTTCCAATATCACAATTGCCAGAAGAAGCAACTTTTAAAAAAAGATTTGAAGACTTGTTATTCAGAACCACGGTTTCTGTTAAGCTTGTAGTGCTTTTCCCCTATTCTCTACTTAACAAAGGATGAAATTTTAAATCAGGATACAAAACAAATTCACAGTTTGTTGTCTGTTTCTGAATAGCTTGGCCCAATGAGAAACAGGAAGGCTGAGAGGAAGGAAAATCTAAGTGGGATTTTAAATTAGAGATCAATAACTAATAGCACTAACATTATTGTGGTTTAAGGGCTCAATCATGAAATCCTGACTTAAAAGAATAGCAGAATCAGGTCCAATTTATTTCTCATAGTTCCACCATCCAGAATGGGAAAAGCCTTTTATTTAACTGACATTTATTTCTTGCAACAGCTTCTTTGTCTACTATTTGTTTACACTTTAAAAAGAAGAAATGTTGAGAATAGATGGGGACAATTCACCTTATGTATAGATGCCTGAAATACCGTCCCCCCCTAAAATGTACAGTCAACGTAGAATAAATTTTTTCTTGGCTTGGAAATATTCTGCTACTTTAACATTAATTTCGACTGCTCCCATTTTTAAAATTATCCTATATAATCTAATCTTTAGAAGTTTAGCTTTTAGAGTTGTTAATAATAATAGATGATTAATTTCAATGGATCCTCATTAGTAATACTATTCATTTCAGATCCTCATTAACCTGTCAGACAAGAGCTTTGGATTCACCACTGTTAAAATCAAAGCAGGTTGTAATAAGCTCTAATTACCATGAATGAGGTGTCATACTTTATCTCTTAGGGTGTTTGTATGTTAGTGAATTGATAGCATTCTGCTTAGATTCAGTCTCAGATATGCAATTTTCTGGACTTTGCTGGATTATAGCACTATTTCCTGAAAGAACAAGAACAAAACTAGCTGGAAGAGATTTAATTCAGTATGAAATAGAATGCTAAGTACATCATTCAGCTGAGATGCAATTCCTGTAGATAAGCTCACATGTATTTGGAACAGCTTTTTTATAAACATACACACTGGATATTTGTATACATCAGCAATATGGTGTCTTCAGCCTACAGGGGACTTTATATTTAGATTAAGTAGTTAAGAGGTCATGGTCATATACAAGGATGCACAAAAAGCTGAGCTCGGTGATGTACTGCAACATGACAGAGTCAGCTTTAAAACTCCTAATGACAGCCGTCTGCTTTTGATCAGTGAGGCAGCACTGAAGGCTTTTTAAAAATGTCAGAAAGCTCACTGATTACATTATAAAAAACTTCCTAGAATCCACTGAAGTGGCCCATTAATGTTGCTATGGTCAGGTGCAGAAAAAGCTGCCTATAAACTGTGAACTTGGTTTAGAGCCAGTTTCTCCCTCATTTTAGTTTCTGTAGATGGTCATCATGCTGTCAAAACAATTATTGAATGTCCATGCTAGTTTTCAAAAAAATGGGAAACGGAGGTGGCCCAAAGCTGTTAGGATCATTGCTGCTTCCCAATTCATTAACTAGGATTACTATGTTTAATTCACTGGAGGGGGTTGCAAGGGAAGGGGAGGGGAAGGGAAAGTCACAAAATAAATTAATGGTGTGTAATTGGCAAATTAATTACAGATAAGCATTTCTGTGTAATTCATGTGTAATTCATGGCAATAATATAATCACACCAGTGAATGACAGCCTTTGCAGGACATGCTGAGTTCAGTAGGAATTCAACTACCATCCTTTTCCAAGCTCACTTTTGTTTTTCTATATTGTTCTGTTGATCTCCAACAACAATCCAGGGAACAAAAAGTCTATATTTTCAAAAGAAACTGGACAAATGGTTTCTTATGAACAAATGATTCTTATGCATAAATTCTTGGAGTCAAATCTTGCAATATGGGTGACGTGTGGTTTCTACTGAAATCAATGAAAAGTCAATGTGTGCATAAAGGCAGTTTTGTTCACGGACACAAATCCCACCATAGTCATTCCAAAGCTTCAGGTTCCATGAGTGCTGTGTGGTCACTAAATACAGCAGCTTCTTGATATTATGAGGAAGTTGAAAAATGTGATGAAACACCTTCAGGCCTCCTGCTCATTAATCAGTTTATTGCTGCTGTGGTCTTGCAGTGGTCATGGATACACCTATCTAGCCATCCAAGTGACTAACAAGAGTGGTTTGGCCTCATTTGCCAACAACAGGTGTGCTGTGTTCTCAAGAGTCACAAGGTGAGTGGAGATAGAAAGGAAGGGTGCTTAGTAAAGAGGTGAGAGTGGACATAGTACCAGAGTCTAAGGCTAAACACAGACATTCAAAGAGCCTGAGGAGGAATTGATCTAAATTAGGAGGGTTTCTAAAAGTGGCTTAGGTTAGATTGATAGCGAACAGGATACACATTTGCCCTTTGGGGGTGGTGGGGAGGCAAGGGCATGCAGGCCTGGAGGAGACCTGCATGATGGGGGTGCTCCTGCATGCCTCCCAGCATACCCTGTGCACTCCCCAGGCTGCAGGAGACTGCTGAGCACAGCCAAGCACCCAGAACCCCCTTGATTGGCTGCCAGGCACAGGCAAGCATGCCCCAACCCCTGTCACATCACCACAGACTCTCCCTCATGCCTAGGCCTAGGCTTCTAGAAAAGCCCCATTGCAAGCACCCTCTATCGTAAATAGCACATGCCTTCATGTCCTGGCCCCCTTGGAGGGGAGTCATGGAGTAGGGGACTTTAGACCTAACACCACTCATTCCTGGACTTGGGAGCGAAGACCGGAGACTTCTCCATGTAGAAACTGGACAGGTGTGTGATCGCGGACCCACTGTCCAGCTGTAGAGCTGGGGCAGGGGTGGTGCTGGGCTTGGGGGGAGGAGTTTTCAGGTTGGGAGATATCACCACAGCAGGGGATGTGGACTCCTAACTATCCCTCATGGGACCCCCCACTCTCTTAGCCCCCACTCCTGGGGACCTATCTTACCCTTTGTGGACCCCAGCCATGTGACCTTTGGCTATGCCTGGGGGCCATGTCATGCAGCAGGACTGATCCTGCAGGCAACTGTCTCTTCCAAGGTAGTATCACTCCTCTGCAGTGGGAGGCAGGCCAGAAATGGGGCCACAGGGAATGGAAGAGCTCACCTCTGGGCCTCCTGGCTGGCAGGTGGATGAGCTGGGCTGTCAGGATCTGTGGCCAGGCAGTCCCAGCAACAGCCTAGTCCAGTAGGCTGGTAGGCTGTGTTCTCTACCCCGTTCTGAGTGCTCTTGTTCCCCTTTGGAACAGGAGCCACACTTAGCGAGGAGGGTTGCTCTGGTTTCTTGATTCAGTCTGCAATGCACTGTTTCTGCGACTACTCCTGCTTTTCCTTCTCCTGTGGTCATCATAAGGTTTCAAAGTACAGCTACTGTTCACTTAACATCATAGTTAGGTTCTTGAAAAATGTGACTTTAAGCAAAACTATGTTAAGCAAATCCAATTTCTCCACAAGAATTAATGTAAATGGTGGGGGGAGGGTTAGGTTCTAAGGAAATTTCTTTTTCCAGATAAAAGACATTGTATACCCGGCTCTGCAACCCCTTGCCTCCATTCCTCTGTGCTGCAGCATGAGCTGCCCCATGTACAAATCCAGGGGCACAGGTCCTCCCTGCCTCCTGGGAGTGCGTGCAGTAGCAGGGAGCTGGCCCTCCCCCTCGCCCAGATGAGCCACCTGTGTCTCCATCCTGCTCCCCACTGGGGCCCTGCAGCCACACATTGTGGCCCTAGGCCTCAAGCCACAAACCCCACCTTGCTTGGCAGCAGCTCCAGTCTTGCCCCAGCTCCTTCCCTACAGAGGCCTCAATCCCCCCCTTCCCACTTACCTGCTGAAGCTGCTCTGCAGGCTGCCTGCTCTGCAGGCTGTCTGACATTTGTGTCCTCTCTGCCACCTGAGCTAGCTGCACTGTCAACTGAGGTGGGGCACTGAGCACTTGTACTTCTATCTGTTTTTAAAACTGTGTTTGCAGAGCTCAATAAACTCTTTTAGTGCCTTTCCATGAGTACAAGGGGGAGGGAGGGGGACTGTTTCAGTACCAATGCTCTGGCGAGCTAGGAGGAGGCCACACTTCTCCCACAAGCTAAGCATGGCCCTGAGACAGAGGGCAGGGAGGTGTGAATGTGGCAGATTTATGTTCTCATAGAATGGGAGAGAGCCTACTAACCACCCAAGACCAGGGGGTGGGGGGGCCTGACACCTTGGCTGCAATCCAGGATGGGAGGGAGGGAGGGGCTGGCCTATTACTGGTCTGCCCGGTACTGAAATATAGACATCTCTCAGGCATTTAGCAGCCTGGGGCCCTGTGCTTTGAGTGGCCTGGGCAGGGTGATTAACCCTCCCCCACACACCTCTATCCCTGGACACCTTTTCTCCCAGTGCCTTCTGGTCACAATGGTCTGAGAGGGCTATGACTGTGAAGATGGCCTGTAGTGGCTGCAGGTCCCCCCCACGCCCCATTGCTTCCCTTGCTTCCTCCAGAATATCTGCATTTCCTCCAGTGCCTGAATCCCAATCATGGGTGACTGGTGCCTCTTGAGTCTGGGGGAGCACCAGTAGGGCATGACCGGGGGCAACCGATGGGGGTGTCCCCCAGAAGCTAGTTGCTGACCATGCCGGTAGCATGGTGGCAGCAGAAGTGCCCACACTTCTGTCGCCAATGTGCTGCTGGCAGAGCCAATTTCACAGGGGGCACTAGTGCTCTCCATGCTCCCCTACCAGCCAGAGTGCTGACTGTCGGGGGGGCACATGCCCCCCCCCATGCTCCCCTACGTATCACCTGTGATCCCAGTCATAGCCATGTGGAGCAGGGGTGAACTGTACCATCCGAGGCTACACGGAGTCCTTGATCAGTGCCTGACTCATCAGCAGAAGTGGGGTGTAGCAGGGCACTAGGGTGCCTGCTACTGGATATTAGTAACTGGACTCAGCTGCCACTCACCAGGGCAGCACAGGTGGGGGGTTGCTAAGGCAACCGATTGGGTCAGCTGGCAGGAAGGGGGCAGGGCCTGGCCTTTATAAACAGAGAAGGCTGAGGCCAGAGTCAGTTCCCCTGCTGGCAGCCTGAGAGGAAGAGAGAGCTCTGGGGGAGCAGAGCAGAGCAGAGCAGAGCAGAGCAGATAAGCCTGATGGCTGGAGAGTGTCTGCTTGACAGTTCTGGGTGGAGGAAACCCTGATAAGGATATGCGTAAAAGGGAGCCAGGTTGGCTTGGAAATTGTGTTTGTGTTGTAACCCAGGAGAGGGAGATTTTGGTTTTGGTTATTGTTACGAACCGGAGGACCGGGCAAGGCTGTAGGGGTGGAGGAGGCCTCCAGGGAGCTCCCCAGTAGAAGGAGGGGTTCCTAGTACCAGAGAGGGCGCTGCGTTTTGGGGTGTCCTGACCCCAGCCCCAGTGTGGGCGACTATCGGGACAGGCCCCAGTGGGGCATAGGCCTGAGAAGGTGGGTCTGGGGGCCAGGTAAGGCTAAGGCCACCTGACCCCCAATTGGGGAAAGCCCGAGTCGGGCACAGGACCCTAGAAGGGGTCTGGGGCCAGGTAAGGTGGAGGCCGCCTGAGCCCCGAGTGCGGGAAGCAAGAGGCAAGGCCCCAGTGCGGGCAAGGACCGCGGGAGGTGTGAGCAAGGCCCCGGGAGGGGGCGAGCATATTGGAGCAAGGCCCTGGGAGGGGGTGAGCATATTGGAGCAAGGCCCCGGGAGAGCGGGGCAGGGAGTAGGACAGAGTCGCAGTACAGCAAGGTAGGCACCATGTCAACGCAGACAGAAAAGGCAGCCTCCCCTAAACATTTAAAACAGCAAAGACGTGGCGGGCGAGATTAGTGAGGGTGCATTTGACACCGGCATGACACGGTAGCCAGGGGGTGCTAGGGGAGGTCATGGCAGCCCTAGAGGCGCCCTGCCACATGGGGAAACGCTGACTGTGAGTCCTGCAGGTCACACTGCAGCAGTGACTACGGCACTAGTGTAATGTCTGTGACTGGCCTCAGAGACAGTAGACCAGGTTTCACTGGATGGGAGAAGAAAGGGCACAAGACAAACAGAAAAAAGATGATAATATAGTTAATGTTAGAGCATTTCCTATTGTAAGCACCTGTTTTTAGATGCTCATCCAAAGTATTCACCTTTACCCCTTGATCACCTTCACCATCTGCCATAAAGCTGGCAAGTCAGTCAGCAATACAGAAGTCCTTGACTTCAGGAAAGCTGACTTTGACAAGCTCAGGAGGCTTGTCAGTGAGGCCCTAAGGGACCACAACCCCAAGGGAGGGGAGCTCAGGAAGAGTGGTTGATCCTCAAGGGAGCAATCCTCTATGAACAAGCTAATGCTATTCTGTCTTGGAGGAAAGGCAGCAAAAGGGCAAAGCAGCCCCCTTGACTCTTCAGGGAACTAGCGGACCTCCTGCAGCTAAAAAGAAAGGCCTACAAAGGATGGAGGATCGGATCCACCTCCAAGGAGGAATATTCTGCACTGGTCTGGTCCTGCAGGGAGTGAACCAGAAAAGCCAAGGCTGCAACTGAACTCCAGCTAGCTTCAAGCATCAAGGACAATAAAAAGTCCTTTTTTAGATATGTGGGGAGCTGGAGGAAAAGCAAGGGCAACATTGGACCCCCGCTAAACCAGATGGGGCAACTGACAACCAATGCCCAGGAAAAAGCCAACCTATTAAATGGGTACTTTGTGTCAGTCTTTCATCAGTCCCACAGGATCCCGCTGCCCACTACGGGACAGGGAGGCCTGGGTGAGAGAGATTTCCTGACTTTCATTAATGCTGACCCCGTGTCCAACCTTGAGAGGCTGGGCACCTTAAAGTCAGCTAGCCCTGACAATCTACACCCCAGGGTACTCAAGGAGCTGGCTAGCATCATAGCCCAGCCCCTGGCATGGATCTTCAAGAACTCCTGGAGCTCTGGTGAAGTGCATGAAGATTGGAAGAAGACCAATGTGGTGCCTATCTTCAAGAAAGGGAGGAAAGTGGATCTGGCAAACTACAGGCCCATCAGCCTGACCTCTATCCTGGGGAAGGTCTTAGAAAAGATTATTAAAGAGGCCATTCTCAACAGACTGGCTGATGGCAACATCCTGAGGGATAGCTAGCATGGGTTTGTTGTGAGTAGGTCTTGCTTGACCAATCTTATCTCCTTTTATGACCAGGTGACCTATTACCTGGACAAGGGAGAGGAGATTGACGTCATATATATTGACTTTAAAAAGCCTTTGATCTGGTATCCCATGATCACACCTTGGCAACTGCAGTCTTGGGTCCACCACGATCCACTGGCTGGGGAATTGGCTCCAGGGTTGGACCCAGAGGGTGGTGGTTGACAAAAGTCAATCATCAGGGTGCCCTGTGACCAGTGGGGTTCCCCAAAATTCTGTCCTTGGACCTATATTGTTCAACTTCTTCATTAATGATGTGGACATTTGAGTCAGAAGCGGACTGGCTAAGTTCGCTGATGATACCAAACTCTAGGGTAAACATCCACACCTGAGGAAAGGAAGGTGATCCAGACTGACTTGACAGGCTTAAGAAATGGGTGGATGAGAACCTGATGGTATTTAACACTGAAAAATGCAAGGTTCTCCACCTTGGGAGAAAAAACCTGCAGCATCCTTATAGGCTCAGCAGTGCTACATTGGTTAGCACTATGGATGAAAGGGACTTGGGGGTCATGATTGACCACAAGATGAATATGAACCTTCAATGTGATGCTGTGGCCAGTAAAGCAAGCAAAATGCTGGCTTGCATCCATAGATGCTTCTTGAGCAAAACCCGGGACGTCATTCTCCCATTGTACTTGGCCTTGGTGAGGCCACAGCTGGAGTACTGCGTCCAGTTTTGGGATCCTCAATTCAAAAAGGACGTGGAGAAGCTTGAGAGAGTCCAGGGAAGAGTCATGCATGTGATCAGAGGTCAGGAAAACAGACCTTACAATGCCAAGCTGAGAGCTATGGGACTCTTTAGCCTGGAAAAGCGTAGGCTCAGGGGTGATCTGATGGCCACCTATAAGTTTATCAGGGTTGTTCATACACCTACACCTACACTGAACACCTTCAAGAGAAATTTGGATGCTTATCTTGCTGGGATCCTATGACCCCAGCTGACTTCCTGCCCTTTGCGCGGGGGGCTGGACTCGATGATCTTCCAAAGTCCCTTCCAGCCCTAATTTCTATGAAATCTATGAAAACCCCTGAGATTATTCTCTGCTCAAAATTAATTTTTTGATTTCATAAATTCAAGAAAGATATGTTCAACACTTTCTGATTTTTGTCAGAGAGGAAAAAAACCTGACACTTTTCTCTATAAAGGAAAAAAATTTCCTTTAGCATAAATCAGAAATGGTGAAACTTTGAAATATGAAACTTGGTATGTAAGTAGTCCCTGATGATTCGTAGATATTTTGCTAGGTTGTATAAAATTTGATTGTAAAATAACAAAGTTATGAACATTTTAAAGTGCACCCCAGAGCAAGTACAGTAGAACATTTCATTAATGTTTAAATGGACGAGTGAAACCACACTCAGGCAAATGTGCATGAAGCTGGTTCTTAATGTAACAGATGGCATAGGCCAAGGAAGGGCCAGAGGTTTCTAGAAGTTCTAGTGCCGCTACTGATACTACTGTATCCAAATAATTCACGCAGCACCTGCTTCAGCCAGTCCGGGACCTGAATTGCATACAGTGCCTATGCCAGCCTTTCCAGGGTAGGCACTGTGTGCAGCATGCATCCTAAACAACTAGAGCATGTGCAGCTAGTATTCCAGACTGACCGCAAATGGACATCATGTCACATACACTGGATCTGGCATGTGGGGGATAGTGGGGAGGGGGTCCATAGGTCTGATCTGGCCTATGGCCCAGTCCAGTGCCACTCATGGGACCAGATGAATTTGACATCCCTGATTTACAGTAATTTGTGGTCCGTGGTACACTTTGCAAGAACAAGATATTTAATACCTGTCAATAGGAACAGGGATCATGCTACTGCTTAGAAAATTACTGTGCTACTTAGACCGTATAATATTAGTGTGGAATGCTTACTGGGATAAAATATATTGTTAGCGTTAAGCCTGTGAGCATACCCACTAGGAACTGCTTCCAGAAGTCTAAGCTGAGTTAAGTTGAGATATATGCTCACTCATTTCATAAAAATGCTGTCTTCTTTCCAACCAGCTGGCTTCCTAAATTCCTGTGCTATGTTACCTTATTACCTGGCTTATACATTGACCTCTCTTAAATCCTACTTGTAGTTTTGTTTGGATAAAATATTCTTTCATATCTTGCTGTGCAACACTGTAGGTGTAAAATGTGTAGTATGGGACTGCAGAATCCCATCCTCAAGCATCTGTATTTCCGCTGAAAGCAAAGTGATCCCTATATATAGTCTGAAGAGTGCATTTTGAAATACTTCATGATGGAAGGTGCTATACATATGCAAGTTATTACTGACATTAATGGGATTTACCTATGTAAATCTTGCCTCATTGGGAAAACAAATCCCGGTGAATTTTTTGCTGGGTTTTTTTCCAAATAAAGATTTTCTGTTATCCTGGTACAGAAGCATAATTCAATTAAGAAGTCTTTTTCTTTGCCTTATTTTGTGTGCTTTTGATTGTAATACAATTTTACCTGGCAACAGACACAGCTTGAAATGGTATTCCTTGCATATAATTTTTTGTTAGAAATAGAAAACCCAGGAGTGCATTTTTAGTGCATCTGTTTTTGTTGTTGCTTAAAATGTGTGCATTTGGAGAGCACCTAGCATATGAAAGGATGTATTTGAAAAGATTATACAAGTGTTATATGAACAAAAAAGAAAAAATAAAAGAAGTGAGTCTGCTAAAGAGTAAGAGTATAGATGGAGTATAGATTAAAAATAATCTAGGCATGAACCAAAAACTATGTAAATGGATACTTTGTCTCGGTTTTCAATCAGGTTGATTATACTGACTACAAGGTAAAAAGCAAGATGGATAACAGGAATGAGGGTATGAAAATGGAAAGTACCATAATTAAGCAAGACTTAAGGGGATTAATATCATGGGGAGTCAACCCATAGCGACTGGATAATCTGAATCCTAAAATGAAAGAACTGGCACATTAATATGCAGGTCCTATAACAAGCATTTTCAACAAATCTATTAAGACAGGGGTGGAGCCATACAGCTGGAGAATAGTAATTTAGTTTAAAAAGTTGGGGAGTGATAACTTCTATAAAATGCAAGGCTTAATTTAAAACATGGATTAATTTAAAACAGATTAATTGAAAACATGGGGTAAAGGCAAAATGGGATAAAAAATAACATAGATTTAACAAAGCTAAATCATCCTAGACTGGCCGGATAGCTTGGCTTGGTAGATAAAATAAATTGTACAGATTTCATCTATCTGGACTGCAGAAAGCACTTGATCTGCTGCCACATTGTAAACTCTAGTTAAATTGGAGAAGATGGGGATTAGTAGAACAATTTTAAAGTGAGTAAGGGGCTGGATAATGGGAAGACAGCAACAGGTAGTGCTCAAAAGCAAGTATCAGGCTGGAGGGAGGTTCAGAAGTGGATCCAAGGAGCCACTTACGCACTTGCAGCCTCTTTGATTCCTGCTGCACCCAAAGTGTAAAAACAAGTGCCTGACAGCGACAGCAGCATTTATAGTCAGGCAGTGCTGAGGGATTCAATGGACTACATGGCTTATTATAATCTGTCTGATCCCTTCTAAACTCTTCCTTCCATAGCTGTTAATGACCCTCTCTTTTTTTAATGGTCTTGATGTTCCACTGATCAAGCTTTACTTTTTTGGCAATTCTGCTGTTAGCTGTTTCTCTTAATGAAGGTCCTGTTTCACAGCTCTGTAGACCGTTTTTAACTCATTCTAATGAAGTTACATAATTGTTTGCTCCAGTACAGCCATAGGCCCCTAGTATATTAATGAACCTTCTAATTTATTTGTAACTGGAGAAAAATATGCATTATTTATAGATGCATAGATTGTAAGGCCGAAAGGGACCTCGGAAGATCATAGAATCAATGAGTCGGAAGGGACCTAGACAGATCATTGAGTCCGACCCCCTGCCATGGGCAGAAAGGAGCACTGGGGGCAATGAGTCATAAGACCCCAGCCAGGTGCCTATCCAGTCTCCTCTTGAAGATTTCCAGGGAAGGTGAGAGCACCACCTCTCTGGGAAGCCTATTCCAGGCTCTGGCCACCCTTACTGTGAAGTAGTTCTTCCTAATATCTAACCTAAACCTATCCTCCCTCAGCTTGTGGCCATTGTTCCTGGTGACTCCAAGGGGGGCCCTGGTGAACAGACTTTCCCCGAGTCCCTGCTGCTGGCCCCTGATAAGGCTGTAGGCAGCCACAGGATCCCCCCTCAGTCTCCTTGCGGAGACCGAAGAGATTTGGGTCCCTCAGCCTCTCCTCATAGGGCTGGCCACGGAGGCCCTCAACCATACAAGTGACCCTCCTCTGGACCCTCTCCAGGTTCTCCACGTCCCTCTTGAAGTGCGGTGCCCAGAACTGGACACAGTACTCCAGCTACAGCCTGACCAGTGCCACATAGAGGGGGAGCAAGACCTGTCTGGATCTGTTAGTGATGCCCCTGTTGATGCGGGACAGGGTGCGGTTGGCTCTGCCTATTGCTTCATCACATTGGCGACTCATATTCATCCTGGAGCCAATCATGACTCCAAGATCTCTCTCTGCCTCTGTGCTGCCGAGAGGGTCAGCCCCTAACCTATAACCATAATGCTGGTTCCCTCTCCCCAGGTGCAGCTCTCTGCACTTGTCCTTGTTGAACCACATCCTGTTCAGATCCACCCACTTCTCCAACCTATCCAGGTCTGCCTGGATGCAGTCCCTGCCTGCTGGTGTATTCACTTTACCCCACAGCTTGGTGTCATCAGTGAGCTTGAACAGGGTGCTCTCCACACCCTTGTCCAGGTCGCTAATGAAGATGTTGAACAGCACTGACCCAAGGACTGAGCCCTGGGGGTCTCCACTGCTCACACCCTCCCAGGTCAACATCAACCGATCCACCACCACCCTCTGGGTTCGCCCCTGGAACCAGCTTGCCACCCATGTGACTGTGCATTCATCAGTGCCACAGTCCCTCAGCTTGCCCACCAGAATTGGGTGGGACACTGTGTCGAAGGCCTTCTGGAATTCCAAGAAGATGACATCGACTTCCTCCTTCACATCTAAGCTTTTTGTTACCTGGTCATAGAAAGAGACCAGGTTGGTCAGGCAGGATTGGCCTGGCACAAACCCATGTTGTTACCCCTCAACATCACTTCCCCTGCAGGGCTCTCACAAATGTGGCTCTTGATAATTTTTTCAAAGACCTTCCCCAGTATAGAAGTGAGGCTGACTGGCCTGTAGTTGCCAGGCTTTTTCTTCCTCCCCTTCTTGAAAACAGGGACCACATTGGCCCTTTTCCAGTCCTCAGGGACTTGGCCCAAGCACCAGGAGTCCTTGAACAGTCGTACCAATGGCTCCGCGATGACACCAGCCAATTCCCTCATGACCTGCAGATGAAGGTCATCCAGGCCCGCAGACTTGGATACATCTAAGCCCTCCAGGTTATCCTTAACTAGGTCTGAACTAACAGTCGGGGGACTCGCATCCTTCCTGGGCCTCTCTACACTGTCACCCGAGAGCACCCCATTGTCAGAAGACAGGAACACGGAGGCAAAGAACTTGTTAAAGACTTCTGCCTTCTCTCACATGTCTGTCACCAACTGCCCTGCCCTGCCGTGCCTCTTAGGGGTCCAGTGTTACTACAAGACTTCTTCTTGCTACCTATATACTTAGAGAAGGACTTTTTGTTATCCTTAATCCCAGAAGCTAATCTAAGCTCCAGTGCTGCTTTAGCCTTCCTTATCAAATCCCCACAAGCTCAGGTCAGGGAGATGTACTCCTCCTTGGTCCCTGCCCCCTGCTTCCACTGCCAGTACACTTTTTTCTTTGCCCTCAGGCCAGCCTGGATATCCACGATCAGCCATTAAGGTTTCTTGGACTCTTTTCCTGCCTTCCTGCACAGTGGAATTGCACCTTGCTGCGCCTCAAGAATAGCCTCCTTGAGGAAGGACCACTTTTCCTGAACCCTCTGGGTCCTATCCTGCAGCCAGTTTCTCACCCACCTGATTGACTCAGAGTTAAGTCCACAATCCTCCAATTTTCTTGTGAGGACATCATGGGATACTAGATCAAAGGCCTTTTTGGAAATTTAGGTCAACCTGCTTACTTGTGTCCAGGTGGTAATTTACCTGGTCATAGAAGGAGATGAGGTTGTCTCCGATGAAGCCATGCTGGCTGTCATTCAGCATCTTACCTTCTGCAAGCTTCTTACAGATAGGCTCTTTGATGAACTTTTCTAGTATTTTCCCTAGGACGGAAGTTAAGCTGATTGGCCTATAGGTACCCGAGTCCTCCCTCCTGCTCTTCTTGTGGATGGGCATAACATTTGCCTTCTTCCAGTCCTCAGGGACTTCATGTATAATGATGCACCTCCTCATCTACACCACCCTTTTCAAAATCCTAGGTCTGCCCATGGGGAGGTTAATCAGGTTAATGGAGGTTCTCAAAAGTCAGTCTTCAGACTGAATTTATATAATCTTTTCCTCAGGGACTTCTAGCACAAAGTTGGGAATCATCATCAAACAGTAGTAGGGCTGGAATATCATACAGAGAGTAGTGGGTAACCTTAAATACCAGAGTAATAAAAGTGGTAGAAAATTCAGTAGTACCAACCTGTACATTTGGGAACTAACAAAAAAATTCAAATGTAGGCCAGGAGTTAATGAGTTGGAAATGACTGAGGTGGACAAGATCCTGGATGTAGTACTTGATCAAAGGCTGACAGTAAACTACCAATCTGATGCAACCATGAAAAAGACAAATGAGCTGGACACTTTAGGAAAGATATTTTCAGTAGGCACAGGAAACTATTAATATTTGTGCAAGGCCCTGGTGAGAACTTACCTGGAGTCCTAGTAAACAAGGCTGGCCACCATGTTCAAGAAAGATGAACTGAAACTGAAACTTATGCAGAGAGGAGCTCCTAGAACAGATAGAGAAATGGAGTGCTCACCTTCTTAGAAAGGACAAGCAAAACTTGGCATGTTTAGCCTAGCAAAATGAAGGCATAGAGGATGTGATGGTTGCCATATATAAATACATTAAGGGGGTAAACATGAAAGAGGGACTTAATTAAGCTAAAGGGAAATGTTGGCACAAAAACAAATGTGTAAAAACTGGCCATGAATAAATTTAGGATGGAAATTAGAAAACGGTTCCTAACCATTAGAACAAACATGTTCTGTCACAATCTTCCATTAGGGAATAAAATACTACTTTTAAGAAGTATTTCAATGAGTTTATGATATGAATTATAGGACATGGTGCCTGTAACTGCTTGAGACTGGACTTGATAACCCAGGAGATGCCTTCTTGTCCTATAATACTGTAACACCCACACACACACTCTTGGGTTGTTTATGGCAAAGTGTGTGCTTTTGGTTGTTGTGTATTGTGTTTTTGTGTGCGTGTGTGCATGGGTTTTTTTTAATGTGGATAAGATGGCTCCTTGTTGTTCTGGCCATGTGCTCTTCACATGGAAAGCTGGGGCCTTGTATCAGGGCAATATATGTCCTTTGGCCTGATTGGCCAGGGGCAGCAAAGACTTTTCAAGCAGATTGGTTAAGAGAAAGATGGGAGTGTGGCACTCCCTGACTGGACAAGGCCCTGGTGATATCACACGGTGGGATATAAAGTGAGCTAGGATGGCTTCTGGAGGAGGAGAAGCTGCTAGGGGCTGATAAAGAGTGAAGTCTCCTCCAAGGGAGAAAGAATTTGCAGCTAGAGAAAGGGGAAACTCAGGTGCAATGAAGCCTCTTGCAACACAGAAGGACCCATGCTCTCAAACAGCTCCCATAGTGCAGTGACTCCAAGGAGCAGCTCATAGGAGTCTCCAGCATGGGGCCCCCTCTCCAGGCCATATCTGAAGAGCAGGCATACGGGTGCAGGCCCCTGAAACTACCTGTTGGACAGCCCCACATCCCAGACTATCTGGGTATGAGTGAAACTTCCCCAAGAGAATGCCACCTATAGGCTTTGTTTTGTAGTTAATAGTGTTTTAAAATTATATTAAGTGTTTTATCTTGTTTTCTCTGTAATAAATTTGGGTTTTGTGTTTGCTTGCTTGTAAGGAGGGGCTTTTGTTTATACAGGACACCCCAATTTCTGGGTGGGGGCTCAAACCATTGGTATAATTTATGGGGTAACCCAAAATGTGAATCACTCTTGCTGCTGACCAGTGCCCTGCAGAAGGGTTACATTGCCATTAAGCATTCATATATTATAAATAAGTGATGGTGCAGAAACAAATTGCATTTGGAAAAGGAAGCTAACATCTATTTAAAATAGTTGCAAAACACAGCCTACAACCATCAATAATGTTCATTGATTGACTGTATTTGATACACTATAGTTTACAGAACATGGTTTGAACAGAGACAACAGAGAAGCATCCAGCATTTTGACTTTGAATTTAATAGGGTTGTCTTGATTACATAGGACAAATAATGATAAGCTTGATTAAGTGACTTTATTTCATTGAGGTCTTTAAATAGCTGAATATGTAATTTGTAGCATAACCTACCCAGTTACCTGTGTGTTGCCATGGCAATAAAATACACACTGAAATGACATTTGACATTCTTTTAATTTTTATAATTTGCAATCAAGACAACTATGAGTGCGCTTTATTTCAAAATGGCTTGTGAACAACAGAAATGTAAATAACACATCTTCCAAACAGCCATAAATTCTAGTAACAAATGAAAGGTAAAAGATATCTACCTTATCTATTGGCTGTGTAGTTCCATTGAAAGCAGCTATCTATGACTACCATGTAGGAGGAAGAACAGTACTTAGTTACAAGGCATGTCAAAAGCATATTGCTCTGGCTAACAACTTAATATCAATATTTAAGTACACCTATTTTTCCCTAACAGGGAAAGCTGCTACAGTAGATTAACACATTAACAGTGGTATGCTGATAATGGGTCTCTGAGACTTGCAGGAGCCCTTTGTTAAAATTCTGACATCAAATTAAGCAAAGGTTAGGGTGATTTGCCTGTGCTCAAGAGAGGTCTTCTCTTGTCAAGATACCACTTAACCCTTTCTTGGGGCTCTTTAAAATATTACTGAGGAGCACATTTTCACCAGATACTCTGTGAATAAACTCATCCTTGGAGGGATTCCGAGTGCCATCTTGACATTGTCTCCCAGCAGGAAAATAATCAACAATTGGGTATCTTCACACAAGAGAATTAGGCTCCTTAAATGGATGTTACATGCCATAAATGGATTTTCCAATTTCAGGAAGCAAAACAAAGTGGAGTTGGGTAATACTCTACTTTGCATTTGCAGCTCAGGAAAACTCATATCAGGCACTTGACCACATCAGCTATGCCTTCATTCAAAAGATGAGTAATTTTCCTTCTCCCTGAGAGAAAGAGATGCAGCCAATACAACCAGAAATCTGGTAGAATATTTCTAGTCAGAAGACAAAGAACGAGCCAAGAACATAATACATTCCCAAGTTCGTTTAGATAGAGACTCAACTTTAGTTACTTTGAACCAAACCCAACATCATGGACTTGAAGGACCCAAAATGCTTTTTTGAAATCCAGACTCAAGTTTAGAGGAGACCATGATTAAGAGCCTTTCTACAAAATAAATTCGATAGCATTGACCTTCACCTGATTTGAACCAATGGCCCAACAATAATCACTTAAAACTTAATTATTTCTTCACACTACAGTATGAGTGTCAACTAATACAGTCTTACAATATTTCAGTTATATCGATATATCACAATGATTATTTCATATTGAACAGGTGCCAAATAGAAAGGTTAAGTGACTTGTCTAAGAGCACACAGTGACTCACTGGCAAAATACAGATTGAAATTCAGGAGGTCTTGGCTTTCAGTCCTATGTTCTATCTGATAGATGACGCTGCCTCGCAGAAATGAAAAGCTCACCTACAAGTGAAAGGCTCCACATCCCCACAGGAATTGTCTCTGAAAAACAGTTATAGAATTAAAGAGCAAAGGGCATGTTGTGTCACAGTACTAAGATCTTACTAACATATCATGCAGAAAATGACTGTTGTGCCTTTAAATATAATTTGAAATAGGCTTATACTGTTAAGCAAGCGCAGCTTTTGTATTATAAGGTGCTTTTGTCTGGCATAGTATGATAAAAAACAAGAGTTCCCTTAATGCCACAACAGCATTATAAAGCACTATTTTGGCTGTACCAGCACTTTGCAGTAAATCCCAAGGTAAAATTTTACATACTGTAATGTCATTGGGAAAAGAGTCAGCATTTTACAGCTTTCTCAATTGTTATTCAATAGAGTTACAGTAAAGAAGGCCAAAGGATGCTTGTTGCTGTTACTCTGACACTGTCATAGTTAAAAAAGTAGAGGCAATGATCTTTGTCCTGGAATAATAGAGCTATTTAAGTCTTTGTCTTTGAAGTTATAAAGTCATGGAAATATTTAAGGGGTGATGTTAATGAGGAAGTTGTATGTTGGCAATACACAGATTTTACAGGTAAACCAAGGACAATGGCTACAAAAGCAATTCTAACAGCATATTTTTCACCCATTTTTGTCTTCACTTTCCATTAACCTTTGCATAAAGGAGACTTTGTTTACACTGAAGCACATACAAAATAAATTTGGGTCTTGTTGCTGTGGAAGAAATCAAACTTCGCGTTGTGTTTGGTATTACAATTCACAGACTCAGTCTGAGTTTATTGGTGACTATACCATAGGATTGTAGGGAGGAGATCTAACAGAACTCCCTTTACAAGTTACCATACCTTTTTATACCTAACTTGTTTAAACAAAACATCCTTGAAAAGAAAGTCATGGGTAAATCATAACAGTTGCTTGCTCAGCAACATGTTTTGTTTTGAAAACTGTTATCGCCTTTTTGTTTTTAGGAAAGGAAGAGCATTTGTTCCAAAAGAACTGTGCATGGAGTCATAATAAGCAGAAGAGTTTTTTTTATCTTAAAACATTTTAAAATACGAAGTAAGACCATTTTTTTTTCTTCACTCTTTTTCCTTAGTTAAGTTAGAGGCCTGGATTGATCTATAGTTGGATAGAGGCCTGGATAAATTTATAGTTAAGTTAGAGGTGCCTACTTCAACATTGCCAACAGTCATTTTGGGATTAAATTCAGGGGTACCATATTTCCAGTTTCACAAAAGAAGATACCTGTGTTGGGGGGGAGGGGGTATATGATTAATCAAGTAAAACAAGAGAACAGGAACGTGCCCGTCACAACAACACATGAAACCCATTGCCAGAGTCTCATTACAGAGGTAATTACATACTCCCCCAAAATTGACTATGACAGACACAATTTGCAATGTATATGATGAAAGAAAAGGTTTTGAGCCAGATCTTAACCTATAAGATTACAGAACCATAATTTCAAATAATTTCTCACTTGAAGCTCTTCAGAGGGCAAAATATGTAACTTCATAATAATAACCCAATCCTTGTGCCCTACCTTTTCCCGATACCATGAACTAGTCCCAGCCTCTGACTGGAACATGATCATGCCTTCTACCTCTTTATTACAAGTGCATTCATTCAGTTGGTTAACAAAAAATATCAAGTGTGAAATTTTGGCTCCACAGAAGACAATGGAAATTTTGCTTTTGGTTACAGTGGGGCCAAAACGAAGTCCACACGATTAAGCTGACTAAGAGTAATGATGAATATAGACAAAAAGTTTCAACCAAAAAGTTGGTGTAAAAACACTCTCTAAGCTGAAATTTGTACACATCAAACATTTGTCAAAAAATTACAAACAGACATTGAAAGTGTAAAAAACAAAGTCTGTGAATGGAAAAAATGATGAAATACACTGGAGAAATTGGTTGCTGTAAATGGCATTTCCACTATCCAATAAAAGTACCCTTATTGGACAAAAATATAAAAAAGATACATCATACCTCAATATAAAATTAAGGGGTTTTTTTGCCTTATAAGGCTTTGAATTTCTGCACTTATATTTTCACTGATGTTTCCATTGATCTTTCTTTTAGGTTAAGATTTACACGAAAAACCTTTCCAAGCTGGCACCAAAACATGAATAATTGCTCGAGTCTGCATAGAAATGACAAACATAGCATCAATAAATCTGTGTGGATTTGACATCAATAAGGATGTCAATGTTAATAGTGGAAGATTGATGTTCAAGTTTTTCTGGCTGCTGACTGCATGGGATTGTTCTCTTGTGCATTACAGAAAGAGTTGCATATCTAATAATAATTTAGAAAGCATATTCTTGTGGTATAACCAGAAGACGTCAAGCCTGGTGACTGGAAATTTGCTTCAGGATGAGACGATATAGCATTTCTGTGCTACAGTTTCTTGATCTGTGAAATGGATTATGATACTTAATTTATCAACATTTTCGAAGTGCATAAAGACTTTTTTGATGGAAATTACAAATCAGTTAATCCATTGCTACATACAGAGGTCATTAACAGCTGTACCTTTGACTATTGTGATTTTTCCTTTTTCTTTTGCAGTTCTTCTTTTCCTAGATCTGGTTATGAATGGAGAATCTAATGAGGTTGGTGAAATTCCCCATGTTTTGTTTCTTGCTATTATTTCCTATGATTGTTATGGTAAAATATTATGTATAAGGAGCCGAGCCCACAATGCCACGTGCCACTTTGGGAAGTGCATCAGCTGCACCTGGACTGAGAAACTCCGGGAGCTGGGAATCTCTCTGCAACCAGCCCTGCCAGCCAACTGCATCACCATGATGCCCCACTTGAGAACCTTCCTGGAGCGGTTCCTGAAGGACGCTGTCAATAACAAGTACACTAGCGACTTGAGGGCCTAACCCAACCAGGGTCTTCAATGTCAGCTCGAAGTGGTACTCCAGCAACCACTTGATGCCCAGCGGGAGCTTCACATGCTTCATGGACCTGTACTTCCTCCATCATGCCTGGCTCAACTGCCTGCCTCTGAACGGGGCCGTCTGCTTTGGCCACCAGGACAAGAGGTGTCAGTGGTGCGGCTATGCAGCAGAGACCCTCCCTCACATGCTGTGCAGCTGCAGACCACATGCCAGAGCCTGGCAGCTCTGCCACAACACTGTCCAGGACCACCTGGTGAGGGCCATTCTGGCCACAGCTGGGAAGATGTCTGTGAATCCACCCAACATTGCCATCATGAATGAGGAGGCCAAGAAGATTGGGATCGTGGACATCACTATCCCCTTTGAGAACTGGTGCCAAGCCTTCACCGATGATTGGGCTCACAAGCAGGAAAAGTACATCCCACTGGTCAACTCCAGAGGGGCTGCAGCTACAACATAACAGTCAACACGCTCATCACAGGAACACTCAGAGCCTGGGACCTCAGCAATGAGAACACCTTGCGTGCCTGCTGTGTGTCCCACCACTACGCCAAGGTGATGTGCTGCCTCATGGTGTCTGACACCATCTGTTGGTCCCGTGACATTTATGCTGAGCACATCATGGGCCACTGCCAGTACACTGAGCCTGCCAGACTGACCATCACTGGACTGGACCTAAAGAGGACCACCTGAACCCCCCATCTGCACCTGATGGACTCCAAGAGGAATCTTCAATGAAGGATCACTCCATTCCACCTCCATTCCTCCTCCGCAATAAGACACTATAGACTGAGAAACTTTCTTCAACCTACCCCCTCCACCATTGTGGACCATTGTATGGGTTTGTGTGCATCTATCTCCTTTCTCTCTCAACATCACGACCACCCTCTCTCCCCTTCCCTCTTCCTTTTCCCTCACCCCTGGGCTTAGTTGGCTAACATTTTATTTTCTGTAACCTTGTTGCATTCCCTTCCTTACCCCGATCCCTCTTATGTTAGACCCTTGTTCAGGCACTCTGTATTTCCCTTTTGGTTTCATCATCTTTCTGGTTCATGATTCTTAACATCTACTAATAAAATACAATATGTTTGGCCTTACAAAGCATACCTCTGAGTAACTGTGTATAAGCCTAAAGGAAAAGTGGTATTTTAGGGCCCATACCCGCTCCATTGAGATTGCTGGGAGTTTGATCCACAGGGTATAGAGAAGCAGAATTAGGTTCTTACAGCAATTTTGAGGAAGAAAATAAAACAATGCTTGTAAGTAATAATGCCACTATGTAAACTTAAAAGCATGTTTTAGCATTAGACCTTAATTAGTAGGAAATTTCTTACTGGAATTTCTAATAAATACTCTCTTAAAAGTTATATTATGTGTGGCTGCTGTGTTATTAGTAAGCTATTTGAACAAGCAAAATTAATAATTTTTATGGATATGCATATCCACATCTTGCAGAATAGTTCCTTGGGATGTTGAATACACATATATCCCCAAAACCAAGCTTTATACATTTTCTCCCAAAATACTTAAATGTAGTACTTGCTATATTATTCTACATGATTTTTTAACATCTTTTCTGTTGTTGTAAATAATCAGATTGATTAATTTTCTACTTAACAGAAACTTCTGGTGAACAGTAAACAGCTGAGAAAAAATAATTGTCAATCATCAGAAAAAAATGTCATTAAAGGTAGAAAAAGAATGTATCCATAAGCTAATGGAAATAAAACCAATAAGCCCTGAAAACAGTAAAGGAAACATTAATTCAGTCAGCGCCCTTTCAGTTCGCCTTAGGAATCATGAGTAGCAATTTAAAATCCTGTTTTTCTCCTGGGAAGAAGTGCTGCCTGGAATATGATATAAACTATACTGATCAAATAAAAAGGGGAGCCTCAGGCTAAAACAGAGAGAAAGAAGTTACAACAAAGAAAAACAGCTAGTTGTATGAAATGACACATTTATATACCAGCAAAGTAAAATTAGAATCCCCCCCATTTACTTTATATCAGCTGCAGAAGAAAAATGGCTGTTTTACAGAGACAAGACAACAGAAAACTAGAGTAACATAAAATAAAGGGTTATTTTGAATCATACCCAGAGGATGCCTTCCAATATATATATTTAGGGTCTGGTAATAATATAATATCATTAGTTTGTTTTGGACACAAAAACCTGATACAATAAAAACATACATATTACAGAGGTATAAGAGTCTATTAATAAAGGTCTGTATGTGACAGTTCAAGCACAAAATGGGATTTTTGCCCAAAACCTACCAAAGAAGAGAAAATATCCTCTTTATGCCCTATCAAAGAAGAATTACAATATAAGAATTTTGTTTTCTGGAAGCTTGAAATCTCTCATGAAATCACACTTTTTTGATTTATGCTTATGCTTTAGATTGACACTATCTTAAGAAATAAAGACACCATGCATACTAAATAGCTGTGTCCTAAAAAGCACAGATACTGCCAGCATATGGGGTATAATAACTTAACAGAGAAATGAGATTGTGAATTTACTGTTACCAAGAATCTCATTGAAATTAATGACCCATCATATGTTAAACAGTTCTTGATTTTGTTTTTGTGGCTAGGCTGGCTTTCCAATAGAGAAAGAATATTCTTTCAAAAACACTCCAGGTATTTGTGCTTGCTGTTACAAAATAACAGCTGACACTATTGTATGTGATAATTGAAAAAAATGCCCTGTGGCACTTCGTGGAAGTTACATGGCATAGCTGTGCGTTCGGTGAAAGGTTTCTAGTGAAATATATCAGTCCCAAATTTCAGCTTAAAAACCTATCTTGCTGCTAATTAAGGAACAGCATGTAATGGGTAAGTACTGTAGATTCATAAAATAGTAGGTTTAGAAGGGATCAAACACCCAGAATGATAGGAGAACCCAAGGTCAAGATCTTACATCTAGATGAAAATTTACAAAGAATTTTAATTATAGCTGCTTAAAGCAAATGCTCTAAAAGTGTAATAGAGGTCAGCTTAAACAACTGTTCCCATCCTTCATGGTTGTGAGAAGATACATCAAGGCAGATGGCAAAAGAAATAATCTACATCTGCCTTATGACTTACGTATAATAAAACTGATTTTAGCTTGAACCACAAAGGACACTCAGCGTACAACGCAGGTGTGGGGAGGCGATACAGGTCAAACAGATTGTTCCAAGACACTGTAATTTTAACTCAGATTAGAGGGGTGTAAAGTACTGATTCTTATTACTTCTACTGTAAGTTCCACGTCCAAAATGGGAACAAAAGGAACACATACATTTTCTTACCTGTAACTTTGATTTTTCTTAGACCAGACTTGTTGTTCTGGACCAATGACCATCAATAGTGCCTGTCTAATCTGACTTTATGAAGGAAAGAGTTCTTTTAATAAAACAACAACAACAACACAATTCCTTCCTTTAGCTTATTTGCTGAAGATACCACACCATTCAGGGGCAAACACTGATAAAGTAAATAGAAGTAGAACAATTACCATTTGAAACTGAACAAACCGATACGATCAGTGCATAAATGCTATTATTGTTTTATTTCAGCTCCAGTTGACTTTCTTTTTTTGTCCTGACTTGAAGGAGAGTAAGAGAGAGGCAAACTAAGCATATTGGACCTCCTTGTACATATGTAGTATGAAACAGTTTTTAATGAGATGCTGTTTTGTCACAGGACACCTGTTTCACTCTGTATACAGGATGGATAGCGTTAACTAAATGTTAATATTTTGCTTTCATCTCATTCCTAGCTACTGCACACCATTCTGTAAATACAAATGTTTATTAATTTCCTGATAGACTTTCTTTAGCACATACCCTGATAGCATATCCAGTGTTTTAGAAACAAAGGCATTCCAAATCCCCCATGAAACAAAATTGGTGTTTTAATCTCCTTTGTATATAGAGGGGATTAAAAAATGGAGACACAGAGAAATTAAGGTCAAAATTATTAGGTATGTCCACAAAATATGGGAGTCTGATGCGGCACCATTCTGGCCTGAGCTGTCAGATACTTTGAAGCTTATATCACTTGTAAGCTCAAAGCACAGCTCCTTTGACTCCATGTACAGTTATGAACCTGAAGTATTTCTGTGAATCAGGTCACCAAATGTCTCAGACTGTGCACAGAGAATATGAAGAAACTAAAATGGCCAGCTGTGGAAAGCTAGGTTTAAATGATTTGCCAAGCACAGGCAATTCATGGCAAAGCAAGCCACTTCCTCTGGGTGGCATTCAACTGCCTTAACCATGAAACCATACACTCTATTCCTACAGTCTTCTGCATCATTAATTCCACACCTTCTAACTTCTGCACCTAGTGAGGCAAAAGTCCTATGCAAAATAGTCTTCTTCACATGTGATAAAATACAGAAGAAATATCAAAATAGTCATTATAAACACAGAAAAACTAGTGACTATTATTCAGTGGAAATAAGCTACTCCATAGCTATCATTGAAGATAGTTATGCTACCTTCTTCTATCCCTCAAATAGTAGAGGCTAAACAATTAGCTTTGTAGGCAAAACTTACTATTGCTCAGAAGACACAAACACAAAAAAACTGTCTTACATACACATATTTATCAGATTTATTTTTGAAAGTGACTAAAGATTTTGGATGTTTTTCAGTGATTAGCACACATGGTCTATAAATCAGCTCCTGTATGGCACGTAAAATCGTAATTATATAAGGCCATAATTTAATTTATTTGCATCAAATGTATACAACCCTTCTTAAAGATACTGGCAGTTAGTTGACAGATCTGTCATCTGAAATTTAATCTGAAGAACAGAGAGAGTGAGTGCTGCAGTGTTTTGGGGGGAAAAATGGACTGATGACTCAGTAATAGACTCACAGCCTTCAAAACGAGCTGCTTTCTCCCCATCCAATGTTATCCATTTCTAGACGGAAAAAGACCAACATTTCAAAGCAGGGTAAAATAGCCGATTAATCTGTCTAGAAAATAGAATTTTCCTTCTGATGCATGTGGGAAAGTAGGACTTGGCGGATGATTAACAGAGCCTTTTTATAAGACTGCTAAGCAACATGAGAAAGGCATCAGTCTTCCTCCAAAGATTAGAATGGTCTCTGTAGAAGCTATTGTTCAACCTACTTTCTCAGAATGAAAATATATTTCTAAGTTGTCAAAACTCATGGCTGGAAAGGGAGAAAGGAACTGACTGCTTTAGGTGGAGTTCAGCATCCTAAACTGAAAGCTGCTCTGCTAATCGTCTTCTCCAGAGAACTGAAAATAGGGGAGCTACAAACGAAATAAAAGAATCCCTGCTTGCTTAACCTTCCCACTGAAGTGAAAGCCATGACAAGAAAGATCTAGAAAAAAGGAATGCTACATTCTTCTGTTTGAAAGTAGCTGTAATGAGGGCTTGTAACATCACATTAGGAAACTGTCAAACCCCAGGTAGCCTTCTAAGTGGACGATCATGAGCTACAATTACAAACGAGTGGAAAATACAGTGATAGAACCAAATGTTGCAGTAGGAGAAGATAAGGTGCATGGTACATGCTGAGAACTGAACCTAAGTATGCTCCTCTCAGTCCTTATGAAAAACCTTTAAAAGGAAATAACTTTCAAGAGGAATAGGAATAATGTTTTAGCCAGGTTCCCATTGAGAGTAAGATCTCTGAATGGCTGTGTCAATGCAGTAAATGTTTAGTAAAGTGAGAGGTTCAGGCACCGGACATCAAGAAGCCCCAGTGAAATTTCCTGTAGTAGTTCTGCTAGGATGGCATGTTTAACAAAGGCTAATGGTCTGACCAGAGCCTGTCACTGCACATTTTCCTAACAATTTCAGTCTCAGTAGGAAGATGGAATAAAACAGTATCTGTGCAAGCAGATCTTGGAAGCCTGGTCCATGATCGTTGCTACCCAAGAAATCAGTAGAAACAATGAATTTTGTAAGAAAACGATTTAGTCAAGATCTGCAAGATGTGACATCACACTTGCTAGTTATTATACCCTGTAGAATTGCCAGTATGTTAGCAGACACATCCTTTCTAGTATATACAGGGCTCAGGAAGCATATTATTATTCTTTAAGATAGACCCCAAGTGACCACATATTGATAGACTTGATGCCATCATTTGTGTGTGCTCCTCAGGACAAGTGTTATCACACTCCAAAACAGAGTGTGATAACACTAAATTATCATAACTGCCAACTTGGGGATCTGCCCTTTAGTCATCACTTCACTCATTTAACTGCATAACAGGACAAGGAAACAACAGTTCTGTAAGTGCCCTCCAAACTTCAAATACTCTACTACTTTTCTGGACCAAGAGTACTGCCTTTTAGGCTCTCAGTTCAAGAGACTATCTTCCCTTGGTCTACAAGCAGTAGGCATGCTTGATGAAGAATTGCTTCTGAGATGATGGTTGCTGGGTTTCCATCCAAGGAAGGATTGTTTATAAATCATCCAAGAATAATACACCTCCAGAAAATGGGGGAGAGATACTACCCAAGGTACAATCAGGCAATGATGCTTAAGGTTCACCTGAAAGGATTATGGGTGAAATGGAGCCATTACATTGTTTGTTGGTGTGACATCCAAATGAAAACTTTTTTTATTTTCCTTCCTAAATTTTGGCATGATACAGGTTATGTTGAAGAATAAATTAACACTGGTCTACTGCTTTGACCTCAAAATAACTGCTAGCAAAATGAAGTCTGTCTTACCTTCTAATGCTGAGGAGGTGGCAGATTAGGGTTCATGGGTTAAAACAGACATGTGGAATATCCAGGGCTCTCCTCAAGAGCAATATGCAACAAAGCGTAAAGCAACTAACTTCCCCTGTGATGACAGAGTTAAAGAACTACTTTGTCTTCCTTTGCAATGTGGAGCACAGTTCTCTTCCTATGAGTATATATTCATATAAGAAATACTGCCATTGCAATGGTGGAACATATCCTGCCATTGGAAGCTCTATTGTCTCTCCTGCTCTTTACCTGGGGCACACTGTGGGTTTCATTTTTAATGAGGTGGCTGAAGTGTGAGCTTAGAGTGGACATTTTTGTAGATCCTTTGGACACATGATTGTCTGCAAATGTAAAGAACTGGATTCATTGGCCTGGGAAGTTCTTTCCAGTCCTAGATTCTTATGTCCCTAAATTATAGAAAATGAGGGTTGGAAAGGACCTCAGGAGGTCATCTAGTCCACCCCCCTGCTTAAAGCAGGACATCCCCAACTAGATCATTCCAGCCAGGGCTTTGTCAAGCCAGACCTTAAAAGAGGATGGAGATTCTACCACTTCTCTAGGTAACTTGTTCTAGTGCTTCACCACCCTCCTAGTCACAAAGTTTTTCCTAATATACAATCTAAGCCTCCCTTGCTGCAACTTGAGACCATCGCTCCTTCTTCTGTCATCTGTCACCCCTGAGTCTCTTCTCATAACCCCCGGTCATGACCTCCGGCCCCCCCACCATTTTGGTTGTCCTCTGCTGGGATCTCTCCAACTTGTCCACACCCTTTCTATAGTGGGAAGGCCAAAACTGGACACAGTACTCCAGATGTAGTACTGCACTGGCCTCACCAGTGCAGAATGGAGAGGAATAATTACTTCCCTCGATCGCCTGGTAATATTCTTACTAATGCAGACCAATATGTTGTTAGCCTTCTTGGCAACAAGGCTACACTGCTGACTCATATCTACCTTATTGTCCACTGTAATCCCCCAGGTTCTTTTCTACAGAGCTACTGCTTAGCCAGTCAGTACCCAGACTGTAGTGGTACGGGGGATTTTTCCGTCTTAAGTGCAGGACTTGGCACCTGTCCTTGTTGAATCATGCAATTTCTTTTGGCCCAATCCTCCAACCTGTCTAAGTCACTTGGGGCATGTCTACATGTGTCATTATGGCACTGTTGTTACTATGCTGTCATTTAGAACATATGTGCCACGCAAGGTTACTTTTAGGCACTGTGTTGCCATAGCAATGCAGTATAATGGGAAAGTTGCTACAGTGATGTAGCTGTAGTGTCGTGGGTTCTGCCCATGGGCGCTATGTCGCATGTTGCTTTGACAACGTAGTGTCATGTGTAGGCACACCCTCTGAATCCTAGCCCTACCCTCCAGTGTATCTACTACACCCCCAGCTTGGGGTAGTCTGCAAACTTGCTGAGGGTGTAATCCATCCCCTCTTCCAGATTGTTAATGAATTATCATACATGCCAATTTGGGGATCCACACTTTAGCAATTACTTTCCGTATCTAACTTGAAAAAAGGCAAGCTAATTATCCCCCCAAAAATCCCTTATAAACTCTCTATTAGTTAGGTAATCTTTAAAGTCTCTGAATCCAAGTAAAGAGGATTTTTGGTGCAGTTATTTTTAAGATTGAATTAAAATAGGCAGCATTTTAAATATGTTTAACCTCACCTCTGGTGGTATTACTAATTTCCTGTTTAGCAGAGTCAGATCCCCTAAACAGGAGGTGAGGGAGATTCTCCATTCAAAAGTTTATTGTTAACTTTACTTCTGCTTAATGCAAAATTATCCAATGAAAATAATACAGCAATTTTATTTTATAAAAGCAAACAATGGCAAATGTTATCATTCTTATGGCATCTATGACAGTTTTCATACAGTATTGTTCATGATATCTTTTGTTATGACAGTTGCAATTGAGCTGTTCAGAAAGTTATTGGATATTGACAAGATAGGTTTCTTAACTGTTTTCTCATTGTAAAAGGGGAGCCTTGCAAAGAAGGAGGTCTAATAAATGGGAAATATGAACCCAAACTGCCCTAACTATTTGCAAACTCAAAAATGTGGATCTACTGACTTTAGTAGGTAATGTATCACTAAAAACAGCCACTGCACTACAGGCGTGGAGGGTTGCCAATATAACACCATTCTTTACAAAGGGCTACAGAGGAGATATGGGGAACTCCAGACTAATGAGCCTAACTTCTCTTCCTAGAAATTTAGTGTAAACCATAAATAAAAAAAAAAAAAAGGATTCTCCATCACATGGATGAAGAGGACTTGCTGGAGAAAAGTCAAGGCTTTTGTAAAGAAAGGTCATGCCTCATAGATAAGGAGTTCTTTGAAGGCCTCAGCAAACATCTCGATTGGGGTTATATGATTGATCTATTGTATCTTATTTTCAAGAGGGTTTTGACAAAGTCCAAATGCTCTTAATGAAATGAGACTGTGATAGCACTAGAAACAAAGTCCACTCATGGTTCAGTAACTTGTTAAAGGATAGGAAACAAAGAGTAGGTATAAATGATCTGTTCTCAGAATGGAGAGAGGTAAGCAGTAGGGTACCCCAAGAGTTTATGCTGAAGCCTGTGCTGTTTAATATAGTCATAAATAGAAGATTAGAGTTGGAAGGCACCTCAGGTCATCCAGTCAAACCCCTGCTCAAAGCAGGACCATTCCCAATTACATAATCCCAGCCAAGGCTTTGTCTAGCCAGGTCATAAAAACCTCCAAGGACGGAGATTCCACAGTCTTTCTGGGAAACCTGTTTCAGTGCTTTACTACCCTCCTAGTGAGAAAGTTTTCCATAATATCTATACCAAATTTCCCTTGCTGCAACTTGGAAGTGATTTGGAAAAGGCAGGTCAGCAGTAAAATCAGCAATGTTTTGATCAGGGGCATGGAGGAGCTTCAGCATAAGAGATTAAATAGTCTAGAATTTTTCAGCTCAGAGGAAAGACAACTGAAGGGAATATGACAGAAGTCTATAAAATAGTGAATTATGTGGTGAACATAATGGGGATTTACTATTTAATATTTTTCATAATACCAGAACTAGAGGACATACCATATCTACCCCAGGTCGTGACAACTTTGAATTTAAGATGACCTCTCTAGAAATTCATAGTTTCACAGTTGGTAGGGTCAGAAGGGACCTGAGCAGATTATCAAATCCGACCCTCTGCCATGGCAGGAAATAGTATTGAGGTCAAACGACCCCAGCAAGGTGTTCATCTAGCCTCCTCTTAAACACCCCCAGGGTAGGAGCCAGCACCACTTCTCTTGGAAGTTGGTTCCAGATTCTAGCCACCCTGACCGTGAAGTAGCGCCTCCTGATTTCTAGCCTAAATCTACCCTCTGCCAGCTTGTGACCGTTATTCCTGGTCACTCCTGGCGGTGCTTGGGGGAACAGTGACTCCCCCAATGCCTGCTGGTCCCCTCTGACTAGTTTGTAAAGGGCCACTAGATCCCCACTCAGCCTTCTTTTGTGGAGGCTGAACAGGTCCCTTAACCTCTCCTCGCGGGGCCTGCCTTGCTGACTCCTGATCATGCGAGTGGCCCTCCTCTGGACCCTCTCCATGCTGTCCACATCCCTCCTGAAGTGCGGTGCCCAGAACTGGATGCAGTACTCCAACTGTGGCCTACTTGAGATGCATCTGTGGATGCATGACGAGGTATGGTTGGCTTTCCTGACTGCTTCCCCACACTGCCAGCCCATGTTCATTTTGGCATCAATAATGACTCCAAGATCCTTTTCTGCCTTTGCACTGATGAGAAGGGAGTTCCCCAGCCTGTAGGTATGCTGCTGGTTCTTCCTCCCCAGGTGGAGTACCTCACACTTGTCAGTGTTGAAACCCATCCTGTTCTCATCCGCCCACCCCTGTAACCTGTTTAGGTCTGATTGCTGCCTATTCCTCCCTTCTAGCATGCCCACTTCTCCCCACATCTTAGCGTCATCTGTGAATTTGAACAGGGTGCTTTTTACACCCTCATCCAAGTCACTGATGAAGATATTGAACAGTGTGGGTCCTGTGGACCCCACATCCCTCCAGGTCAAAAATGACCTGTCCACCACCACTCTCTGGGTGCAGCCCTCCAGCCAACTAGTTACCCATTTGACTGTGTAGGTGTTGACGCCACAGTCCCCTAGTTTTTTAATGAGAAGGGGGTGAGAGACAGTGTTTAAGGCCTTCCTAAAGTCCAGAAAGACTACATCCACTGCTACACCTTCTTCTAAGGATTTTGTGACCTGGTCATAGAAGGCTACAAGGTTGGTTTGACAGGATCTACCTCTAATGAACCCGTGTTGGTTGCCCCTAAGTATAATTTCCCCTGCTGACCTCTCACAGACATGTGCCAGGATAACTTTCTCAAAAAGCTTACTCAGAACCAAGGTAAGACTGACTGGCCTATAGTTTCCTGGGTCTGTTGCCCTGTGGGGTCAGGCCAGCTCTCAGGATCTTAATATTGTGCTGTTAGACAGGAAGGTGTGACACAATTGCACATATACAATTAGCTCTGCAGTAAACATCTTGCATCTACAGGTGTAGCCCTATTAAGCTGTAAGAAAGTAACTCTGCAGCAGGGTAGTACTTGTAAATACATGTACTACCCTGCTGCAGAGTTATTTTGTGTGCATCAGTGCACATGTAGATGCTGACCCAGCTGGCTGAGGAACACAGGTGCTTTCATGAGGGTGCTGCTTACTGGCTTGGCCCTCACTGGAGCACCCTTGTGCCCCAGCCAGTCTTTCTGCAACCTATAAAGCCAGGTCAGAGCAGTCCCGGGCTGGAAGGCTGACCCTGCATGTCCTGCCAGCCACGGCTGCTCTGACCTGGTACAATGTGCTGTAGTCCTGTGTACATGTTCAAACATGGCACCCGGGAGCAATAAACTCCAGTGCGTGGCATATCGCACTGGAGTTTATTGCTCCGTGCTAATAGCAAGTGTAGACATGCTCACTGAGAAAGACATCTACATTCTACAGATAGGATACAAATGAGAGTCTAAAGCCCAAATGGCAAGCCCCAATTCCTTGTTATGTTTCATTGCTTGGATGTATGTTACAGCTAATTGATTGTTTGTATAACTTGTATTTGTTTTTGCCAGAGACAGAGAATCAGATTTCTGTGCATTTCAGTCTGTCTGTCAACCAGCAAAAACTTCAGGATGGTTATATGATATTTTGAATTTCTGGAAATGTAAAGGCCTCTCAAAGTGTTAAATATTGGAATTCTTCCAACTCATTTGCTATCCTAGTGGGTATGCATATATCAGCAGCTGGCACTTTAACAGGAACTTTTACATAATCTGTACTGAAGGGCCATATATTCCCGTGCCAGTTATTGTATCCTACTAGTTGTATCTCTCAGTATAAGTTACTTTATAAAATGGATTGGTATATAATTGAAATCCAAGAAAAAAAAGTGGTGGAGAGTGAGAATTAAATGTAGGAATGTCATAAATTACTTTCTAATTGAGCTACACACCCTATGTTAAGAACTCTCCCTTCCAAATTTTTGAGTGAATTTAATGCCCATGACACTTTGTCTCTTGGCAGGTGTTCAATTAAAGGTACTATGGGTTCAAAATATGTGTAATCACTTTGTGGCTTATGCCTTGTTTTATCACACCATTAATGCATTAATGTGGGGCCAGGCTGCTACTTAAGACGTGATTAACTGGTTTTATCATAATGTAACCTACAATTTAAATCCAAATCTCCAGAGGTTCAAGAATAATGTAAGTATTCTGAATGGTCAGGCTGAAAGTAACCAACCTAGTGGAAAGATCTAATTTACACAAAATAGTTCAATTTATTAGGGATATTCTACAAAATGGTTGGCCCATTTTTACAGTATCCCTTCAATGTCCAGTATTGAAGTACAGTTGTATTATACATAACAGATTAGGCTCATAATTTTTATTACTATTTTCAATTTTGGGTATTGCAGATAACCCCACCTATCCTAATATATTTATCTGTTGTATACCTATAATTAATTGTTATTATTTCTCCTCTTGAATAAACACATTTTATAACATTTAAAGGCACTGATGCACTATAGATTTATTTAACAGCTTATCTTCCTCTCCAAAACTGTTTCTCTTGATGGCTGTAACCTGTTAAGATGTGGGATTTTACTTTGGATTTAGAGATGAATAGTTCATATGTAAAATTCAAATGTTGATCCAAGTCAGATTCTGAACATCTATACCCCCAAATTTTTGGTTCAACAAGTGATTTTGTTTGGACCAACTCCCTATGATTGATTTAATTATGTTCTAGATGTGTTTTGTGTATGTTTGAAAATACATTGCATATATAATGTGTTTTTCTGCATTATGTGTTCATATGTTATTGTTTTGAATCACTAATTAGAAGTGGGGCCAAATCACAAAATCAGAATCTGAGTCTGTTTCACATCCTTCACAATTTTAACCTGTCCAGAGCTTGGGTTTTCATTCTGCCTGTAAAAAAAATCTATTCTGATATTTAGACCTGAATCCAGGTTTAGATTCCAGCATCCCCCAAATTTATACATGTTTGAATCTGGATTTTTGTTTGTGTGCATTCACTTATTAATTGCAACACAACTGGGATTGGAATCCTGATTTTTCAGCTCAGAAACACTTCAAACTTTAATAAATTCAGAGAAGCATACCCATAACCTCACCTCTTCTTCCAACTTCTTTGCATTAATTTTAGCACACTTAGCCAAAGATAACAACAAGGGACTCCTTTTATACATTACCTCAAAGAAATTTCCCTCAAATGTCCACCCATATTGTTTTCAGTCATGCTCATCTGACATAAGCTTTCATGTAAGTACCAAATATTTAAAACATTCTCCAATGATATTTGTTCAAGTCTAATTTCATCATCTCTTTAATATAATAATATTGACATCATCTAAACTGGCACATGAAATACAATATGTCTCTTGGGATGCCTGTAGATTTCCTGTGTTGAAAGAGGCTGTAACATTAACAGCACTGCTGTTTTAAAAGAAAAAGTCTTCAATGTTCTTTAGACATTTGTGTGGCAGGGAAACAGATTTGGGATGAGAACACTAGGAATATCTTATAAAATTATCACATCTATAAGCAAAGTAATAGAGGGAGCCAGTAGCTTGATTTATTACAAAGAGGAGGAGATAAAGTAGATGCAATAAGCAGTGGATGACTTTTGGCTTCAAATAGTAGAAAATAATTGGTTCTTGCTACTCTCAACAGGCACGGTACAAAGAGAATGAACATGAAATCACAGGTAAAGGGATTCTTACTTTCTAGACATATTACCCCCCTCCAAATGGTGGAAAAGCAATCCTAGCCGTAAGTCAAAGAAGGGCTTCTTCCTTTTTACCTTGAGCCTATGCAGAGAATAGTCAGATAAAATATCCTATTTGATAAGGCTCAACCAGTATTATCTGCATTTGTACAGCATGCATGAAAAACACATGTACTTCCACATCAATAATTATTGATGTAGTCTTTATCATATATGTCCATAAAAATAGGCCACTTTTCTTTCCTCACTTATGCTTATGTGAACCTGGAGTAGCTCCATTGGCACGGATGGAGTTTCTGGATTAAATGAGAGCACAACATTGGTCAAGTCCCTATAGATATAATATACTGCCACCTAATACATGTACAGGACAAGAGGTTAGTAAAAAGCCTTAAGATAATGGGGTATGGCAACTTTGATCTTTAATTCAGCAGCTGAAATTCATCTCAAATTGTCACTGTTGGCAGTCCCTCAGTACAGAGATGACAGTCTTCCAGTAAATGTGGAAGTCACAGATGACTGAGGAAGCTGATCCAAGATCCACACATTTGACTAGAGAAGTGGCAAACATTTTCCACAGGAAGGAGTGGAAGCTGGTGATGTCGGGTCACAGCCATTTCTCTTTGCCTCTCTCATCCATCTACCACCATAATGAGGTAAATTTACTCCAAATGAACAGTACCTTATCATATATCACAGTGCTTGAGTCTCCCAGGTATTGATGTTAATATTGCACTTCTTCAGATTGGCTTTCTAGGCATCTTTGAATCTCTGCATTTACCCACTTCTAGAGTGGGGCCATTGGTGAGCAGGGAGGATAGAACCAGTTTTGGGAGCTGGTTGTCAGGGATCCTTATAACATGTTCTGCTCAGTGGAAATGATGCTGTATAAATACGGCTTCAATGCTGGTGATGTTTGTTTGAGCCAGAACATTGGCATTTGCTCCTCTATCCTTCCAATTGACATGGAGGTTTTTCCAAGGACATCTCTGGTTGGAAACATTGGAAACCTTTGAAATATTACAATGTCATCCAAATTTCACACCCATACAACACAGTTGGAATGATGACAGTGTGATAGACAAGAAGTCGGGTACTGATATCAAGATTACTGAAGACATGATTTCAGAGATTTCCAAAAGCAGCACTGGTAACTTATCCAGTGTTGAATATTGCTTTCTGTGTTTACTTTTTGAGAAAGGTAATTACCTAGGTAGGGAAAATGCTCAATATCCTCCAAGGAATGGCATCTAATTGTAATATGTGGAGGAGCAGCTGACTGAATTGGGGTGAGTTGGTAAATTATCTTGGTTTTTGTCAAGTTGACAGTGAGTTCAAGCATTTCATACCCTTCACAGAAGCAATCAAGAATGATCTAGAACTTTTTAATTCAGTGGGAACACACAACACAATTGTCAGCCTATTGAAGATCAGTAACAAAGGTCTTAGTTAGCTTGGATTTGTAATGTAATAGTTTAAAGAAATTCTCATCCAAGTGATACTGGATTCTGATTTCAGATGGAAGTCTATCACTGTTGAGATGAAGAATAGCTGTGATACAGATAGAAAAGAGTGTTGGAGAAATCACACACCCTTGCCTGACTGCAATTCTAACCATGAAGGAGTCCATTTCCAAGCCCGTCTTTAGGATAGTTGCTGTCATGAAGAAGTCTCATAACAATAATAAATTTTGGTGGGTATCTGAGCAACATGGGTGCTGTAGTGGTGACACCACCTCTTCTGGCCACTACCTGGGCCCCCATTGTGTTGCTTTCATTTGGCTTCTTAGGGTCCCATCCTGGTATCTTTCCTGTCATGCCTTGATGTTATGAATTGATAGGGGAGGCTGCCCCTAGAGGACAAAGAGTGTTTTAGATGGTGGGTCTTTGTCTGGGTTAAGACCTCTTTGGCTCTGTCCCATTTTGCTCTGGATGATCCCCTCAGCCTAGGGTCCACTGTCTCACAACTTCAAGTTCCTGGGCCCAAGATCTGGCCACCCTCTCACAGTTCTGGGCCCTCTAGCCCTCGCTCAAGCCCTTATGGGTTCTGGGCTGGTGCCCCAAAACCTTATTGTATCTTACCACTTGTGGGCTCTGGGCCGCTCAGTTCCTGGTCTCACCCTCTGTGGGCCCTGGGCTTTGTCTCAGTCTAGGAGCACAGTCCTTCTGTCAGCAACAGCACCTAGGATCTGGGGTGTACCTGGGCACACCTCTCAATGGCCTCCTCTGCCTCTATAGCCACACCCCAGGCCTTCAGTTTAAACAGAAACCAAAAACATGAGCATCTGCTCCCAAAACAAAGGTTCCTCTCCCAGGATTAATCTCATCCTAGACTAGCACTACCACAAAGACTCAAGGCACTTACCTGTATCTGCTTGGGGTTCATGGTTTCTTCTGCCCTCCTGTGGCACATAGTTTTTCCTCTGTAGGCAGTCCAAGCTGGCCTTTCCCTGGAGCTCTGCTGGCTGCAGCTCCTATGGCCAAACTGCCCCTTCTGGGCTTATGAGTCTCTCCTTAGATCACCTGACCCTCTACTTCTGCCCCAAGCCTGTCAATAACTGCCTGTACCTGGGCAGGTGGCCATTTTATTTAAAGCCCCTTTGCTATAGTAACTTTGTTCCAGGGGATGGGGTCAATTATCCGACCCTGCGCTCCCTTTCTTACTCAGTAATGGGATAGGGGCCCCATTACAGCATTCAAATCTTATCAAAATATTCCATAGGGCTTCTCTGTTGATTGACTCAAAAGCCTTAGTCAGGTCAATGAAGGCCACGTAAAGATTCTTGTGTTGCTTGCAGCACTTATCCCGCAGCTGTTTAGTAACAAACATCCTATCTATTGTACCTTTGAGCATTCTGAAACAAAATTAGGACTTGGATAGAATCGCTCCAGTGCAGAAGATAAGTCTATTCAGGAGAATGAGAGCAAGAATCATGTACGACAGGAGTGCAATACCATGATAACTGCCGTGATTTGATCTATCTTCTTTCCTGAATACGGTAAAGATGCTGGCATCTCTCAAGTCACTGAGACTCTGTTTGTGTTTCCAGATTTTCATAATAATGACATGTAATTGGTGAGAGAGCTTGTTTCCACTTTGCTTATAAATTTCAGCAGGTATTCCACCAAGACCACATGCTTTGTTCTTCATCTGCTTAATAGCTTGTATGGCCCCTTGATAATTTGGTGGATCTGCAAGGTAATCCTTAATGGGGAACTGTGGGATGGCTTTGCTCACTGTCTAGTGAGTTAATGTCTTTGCTATGTCCTGTGAGTTAATGGTTTTTAGTCCAGTTCCTAAAAAACATGAGAAATCCACTCTGAATAAGCCTAACCTGCTGGTAGCCTTTAGGCTTCTCTTTAGGGTTCAGACTTTGTCCGACTGCCACTGAGAAATTACAGTGACAGAAGCTCTATAAATGGCCAATAGAGAAAAAAAACCTGTAAACTTCATAGCACCTCTTGTGTATGGGTCTCACCATGTCTGCATTTTACTTATTGATAACTCAATCGGCCAGGTTGCCTCACTATCTGACTTCTTTAAAATCTGATTCCCAAAAGTTTCTTTGGGGAAATTACCATAATCTGGCTTAAACTGTCTTAATAATAGGAAAGGTTGATTGATATATGATATGAGTGAGTAAAATAAAAAGCGAGTAAACATATTTATGCCACAGTCTGGTATTGATTAACATTGCAATGTGAGATAGAAAATTTGAGTTGAAAGTGCAACATTTCATGACTGTAAAGACTTTATTCTAAATATAGATGGGAAAAGTTGCTTAACTTCTCAAACCTACCTGGTCTCTGTCTCAGTGACATGCAGAAAAGTCATGCTTTATTAGTGTCATTCACATTTCCTGACCATGTGGCACAGTTGTTTGTTAAGCCAGGCTGTTTGGCTTGTTTTCAAGTTCAGATTTTGATTTGTAATTTGTTCCTTTCATCCAGCTCAAGAATAGCACAGCCAGGTTGACTCCTGCTGGGATGACTCAGATTTCTACGTATCTTCTGTGATTGTAAAACACATTCAATAACATTGTTAGGTAGCCTTTATAACAACAGTGGTTTTAGAAGACCCCATGCCAGTATCCAGAAGTGCAGGGATGTGCACTTGCAGCAGTAAAAATAGTAGCAGCATAAATCTGTGCCACTACTTTTTGTTGCAGCACATGCTCCTGCATGTGCACTTTCTGGAGTGACAGATGGTCCCATTTTGGGCAAACTGCTTTTGCCTAGCTCCTCCTTGCTCCTGGTGTGCTGAAGAAGCCGGGGCACAATTGGAAGAGTGGAGATGCTCTGGCCAGCAACCAGAATGTCTTCTTTCAGGAACAAGCCTCCATGCCTTTGGGTGCACATTCTTGTCATGTGCACTGTGCCACATATTTTCCTGGTGCTTTTTTTTGCTACTGGGTTCTCTCAGTAGCAAATTTTGGTCCTGTGCTGCAAATCTGCAGTGCAGGCCATGTTTTAACATTCTCCGTATGTAATTTGTAGCACCATAAACTGCATGCCCCCGCTTGTCTGGACACAGCCTATTTGTCCAATTCAACACATCAAACCATTGCAAGCCATTTATATCAATTCTACCAGTAAACGTAATTCATTAAGAAATGTTAGGTGTGTAATACAAATTTTTAAATCAGACATACAAAAAGAATTTGTTGACAACTCCATCTTCATAGAAAACTACTGTGTGAGCTTCAGAATTGAAAAAGTTTAGAGAAAGACCCATCATTTCACTTTAAGGGATGATTAGCAGTATAGCAAAGGAACATTGGTGGGGCAGTATAGAGAAACTTATTTTTTCTACTCATGGTGTACTTTTTTGTATATAAAAGGGCGCCATTCTTCAGGGCTATCATGTATCAACTATTTACTCTTCTTGAACCAACACAAAGCATACAACTTCAGTAACAGCTTCTCTACCATCATATTGAAAGTACAAATGAGTGAAATTTATACTGCTTTGATGGAAAGTTGCTAATAAAAGATTTTTATATTACATTATTACAGGAATTTGACTGCTGGCAGTATTAGTTCATATTCTGCAACGCTTGTGACTGCAACAAAATAATGTATTAAGTTCTGCACCCATTCCAAACTGAGCTCTGTTCTCATACCTTCTTTGCTGTAAGAAAACATGTTTTTTCTACATTGTTTGCTACATAAATCTAGGCTTTGGTACAAGAAACTCTACTTCTTGAGTATACATAGCCTTTGTACCTTCCGCTCTGTCTTATGAATTGCAACCATTTGCAAAGTCCTGAAATATTTGTCTATAACAATGAATGCAACCTTGCATACAATCTTGAAGCCAATCAAAAGTAGAAGTCAGAAGCAGATATATAGTATTTTGTTACAACTTCTAATCTCCATTTTGATAACATACGTGTGTAGGGATTATTGAACTAAAAACTTTTGCATATGATATTTAAATTTAAATAGTTATAACCCACGTATAACTTTCATCATCACTACTGAAGTCATGGATCAATTTTAGCACTCTCCCTTCACTGCAGAACTGCAATATTTTTCAGATTGGATGTCAAAGTGAATTCTATTGCTATCCTAAGGGCTAGATGCAATGTCATGTGATTCTTTACTGCTTCAATAAAAATGAACTTATAATGCAAAATGTGATTTTCATTTTATTCTTGTGTACTCATGTAATGGTTTTTGGGTTGCTAAGGTGTTCACATATATGTATTCCGCAGCCTATCTTTCATTTATGCAAAATTGCATTTATATAATTTCTTGCAACTGGCAATAGCTTTATTCTTGATGAAATAGTTTCTTAGTAAAGGGAGTAAAAGATGTGGTGAGGTGAACCAGGAGATACCTGCAGATCTGTTTCTTTTCTGTAATTGTTTTTAAAGACAATGGTACAAAATGGGTTGCTTTCCTTCATAAGCCTATTGCAAGGAAACTCTGCAAAACCTAATTGTCTTATTTCTTTTTGTATTTAGAAACCCATTTTTATCTTGGCTAACATTTGTGCTCATATCATGGACAGTCAATGATCCTACTTGTTAAGAAAGCTTTCCCTATAGCAAAACTATTTACAGGGGGTTCACTGTATTTTCAATGAATTAATTTAGAGCATTGGAGCTCAATCTCTGGCCAACGGGCCAAATGGGGGTCTCAAAGCCTCAGATCTGATGTGCAGGTCTCCCCACAGGTCTGGAAATTTTGGCGGTGGGGGACCAGTTAATATGGAAACCCTGCTCCTGCCATACTCCCAAGCCCTGTATGCTCAGTGAGAGCCAAGCCATGCCCCTTCTCACCCTGCAGGGCCAGGTTTGGACCCAGCCATGCCCCCTTTTCCCACTGAGGCTGGGCCATGCCCATTTCAGTGCAAAGCTGGGTTGAGGCTGGGCCATGACCTCCACAGGGTCAAACCATACTCCCCTTTCACCTGTGGGGCTTGGTCAAAGCCCCTTCCTCACTACAGGTCCAGGTCATGTCCCTCCCTCCCTATAGGGCTGGGTAAAGCCCTCTTCCTTCCCTGCCAAGCCTGGCTTAGGCTGGGCTGCCCCCACCCTCATTGTGGCTGGATGGTGGCCAGCACAGTGGCACTGGGCACTGGATCATAACCACAATCTAGGCAGCATTTGGATCAGGTAATGCCCATCAGCCTGCAAGGGAAAAATCTTGAATATGACTGATTTAGAGCAATGCATTTAAAACAAGCTTAAAATGTATTAATATTTTCCTCCTTAATGTTCCTTTTCTATGTCCCAAGTTGGGGTGGTTAACAGGAGGAACCCTTCAACTTCCATCGTCAATGGAAGGAATTACATGGAAGCAATCTGATATCACTCACAGAGCATTCACTTCCTACTCTGGTCTACCTCAAGTAGAGAATTTGACTCGAGAGAAAATGAATATGGCCTTATGTAGCTATCATTGAAGTGAGTGTCAAACTCCCACTGACATGGATCAGAAAAGGATTTCACCTAGAGTCTACAAACTGCCTATAATTATCTATCTAATGATTTACTATTCTAAAAGTCTATAAAACAGGATAAATAGAAAGTATGGTGTTGGGATGTATCAGACGGTTTTGTTAATTTTTTTCCCACTGTCAATATCAAATGATTAATACATATGACATGCAGTTTAAAAATATGAAAGCCAATTATCCTGAAAGTCAAATATATTTACTGGCTGCAGACTGAGAAAAGCAGGAAGAAATGAGAAATAGCTGGTTTGCTAGCAACAGAAGCTTTAATCTTGCTGTTTGCTAACCTCCTCTTGACTCCAAAGGTAACCATTGCTTCCCTGGAAGAGAAGATGTCAATAAGCTGCTATGCATCAGAGAAAGGTTGTGTCTGACAACTAAAGTTGGCGTTCGCAATTATTTTAACAAGAAACAAGCAACATGTGTATTTTTCACCATTTCCAGTGCAGCAAAGAATAAACCTGTAAAAGAGATTTATTTCTTTTATAAGGAAAGTCAATTGAGCATGTCACTAATATATTGTTCCAAGAAAAGTTTAACTCAACTAAACTGAGACTCAGTAGGAAACTTAAAGAGAAGCAATTTCTGTTATCGACTTTAATGAATACCATTAAGTGATAACCAAAAAGAAAGTGGGAGGGGGCAGGGAAAGATTAGCGATTGCTCAGAAAACATCCTTCCCACTACTCTAAATTATCATGACACCACAATCTTTAGCGGTGAAGTTAATTTCCTCAATAATTACATTCTGTTTAGAAGCATAAGAGCTTAGAAACACCCGCTTGGTAAGTTTTTCCCTCAAGAATAGGGAAAATAGCAAAATTCATGAGGATCTTTTATTTCTCCTGCCCATACTACCACACCATCACAATCCCATGTCAAGTATACCACAGTTTTACCAAAATATGACTGGATAAGATTATATTCAGAAGCTGTCACTAGGCAACTGGAAACATCATTCCAGAGTGACCTGAATCACTCTGTATGTCCCAATGTGGAGAGTGAGCCGAGTTTCTACCTAATTTTTACTAACTTGAGGAAAACCTAATGAAATCCTCCTCCTATTGCGACTCTAATTTGTACTTTGTTGGATGCTGAGTGTGTATTATTCACAGCATTCATCTAAAATTCTTAAATGTGATATATGTATATATCACTGCTTTCACAGACCATAAGCTCATATTACTACAGCCTTTCTGATAAGGGTTTAAAAAACAGTTACTTTTCATAGTAACCATAGAAACCATGGCTTTTTGAAAGTGTATCATTTGTATACTCACACTTGTGGGATGCACCCTCAAGCCTCACCTTGCATTTCAGAGCTTTAGGGACCTTCAGAAAACTAGTACCCTGGGGCCAAATGAAGTCCCTCTTGTGGAACCAAGCAATGAGCGCCAACATTATAATTTGGCAATGCAACCAAAACTGCCTTGATTCCCTCCTTTAAACCCAAGAGTCCTATTAAGAGAACAGAATTCAGAGGAAGAGAGGAAGGGAGGCAGCTAAGAAGCATGAATATGCAGAAAAAGCATTCCTGAGGAACTGTAGTTACTACGGTAAGTAACAGTTTTTCTTCTTCCAAGCAGCTCCTATTTATTCCCATCTGTGGAAACCAAGTGGGCACTAAAACCCAGGAGGGTGGGATGAGGAGCTGTAATTACACAAAGATAGCAGGACTGCCTTTGCAAATGAGCACTGGATCCAAGTGCCACAACAAGAGACTAATCATACATACATTTCTACGCAGAACTTCAGGTAGTGCCTGGTAGACTTTTATGATAAAACATGACAAAGGCATGCTATTAATGCTGCTTTAACACTAGCTGCATGAGAAATATGACCCTGGGGTACTTGATACATTAGTAAACACTTAAAAAAATTGAATACAGGTATTATGTAGAAATCAGATTCATTCCCTTCATGGTGTTCTTCAAAGGCTACAAAAAGGTCTTGCTGATTTCTGAAGCCAAAATAAAAATATCAAATTCGTCTTGGCATCAGAGACTTAGCATCAGTGCCTTTGATGCACAATACATTTATACCAATCCAATTAGCCTTTACACTGGTGTAAAGAAGAAGAGGCCAGATGCAAACCTTTGCAAGGTTTACACCATCTGGCTCTGAATCAAAGAAAAAGTTATGCTGGGAAACTTTTGGAGTAAAAATATGCTTGTATAAGTTACACTAGCATACAGATTATGTTTATGCTTCTGTTTGTTGGTATCAGTGGGCTACTAATAAACAGGATATTACAGGGATGAGCAACTATTTTGGCTAGATTTCACTTCAGGAATTTTGGTGAGCTGTTGCGGGTTGATGGAGAGGAGGGTGCTGACCTGGTCCAGTGCAGTGGCAGCAGTGCAATTGATTGTATCCAGCCTGGGCCCAGCCCGCCCTGCACCCAACCCTTGGGGGCATTGGATGGAGCATGTGGGCAGGTAGGTGCCTGTTTGTGAGATGGGGGCATACATGGGTGGGGAGCAGCATCCAGGAGCAGGATGGGTGGGTCAGAAAGTGGATTGCAGCTCTCCCTTGAGTCTGGGCCCAGCCCCACAATTATCATCACCCCACGATCCTGGCCCCATTCCCATCTGCCCATCCCACTCCCACGGTACCACTCCCCACCCACTTGCAGCCCCAGTCCACCCTTGTTGAGTGTCCCTTGCTGTATTTTCCGCACCCCTGGGCTATTACATACACCCTGATTCCTATTAGTGAGGTACTACTATCACCATCTACTCCTGGCTTGTTTGTCTGATCGGGACTCCAGTTGAATGTATACTAGTTTAGTAAGAATACCACAAGATTAAATAGAAATACTGGAATCTCTCTAGTGTCAGGTGAGAAAGCCGATCTATCGATGAGATGCTCTTTTCTGGGTTGAGTAGCATTAACAGTAAGAATGAGCTTGCCTTTCTATTTGGATTCACAGAAGTCTAAGAGCTGATGCATATTTTTCCAGAACAGTGAAAGATTCAAATTCTAGAGTCTCTAACATAAATCTTGTCAGCTCCTGGATTTGACTGAAAAGATGAAATAAGGAGATGACCACATCTTCAGGAGAGGTAAAAAACAGGAGGTCACCCTTCTTTCTGGGCTGGATAGAATTGTTTTATGTCTATCTCCTGCTCCTTCTACATCTTCCATATCAGAAAAATAATTAGAAATACATGGCCTTTCCCAGTAATTCCACATGACTCATGGATGAAAGGCAAGGCAAGGAAAGGGGCCTGATTTAGGCCATTCCAAGTGGGCAGAGACCAAGAAATGTCTTTTTCTCTATTCCAAGTGAGGATGACAGCATTGGGATACAATTAAGCATGAACTTTAGCAGGAGGTTGATAAAAACAAGTCCTGAAATTGCACTGGGATTGAGAGAGAGAGAGAGAGAGAATAAACCCCGGTTAACTCACCGTTCCAAGGGGAATGCAAATAGTTCTGAATTATCCAGTAGTGACCAATTATCAGAAACTGATAATTAGGGGGAGGAAGCGTGCTGACAGGGAATTAGAACAAGAACAAATTAAAACACAGTGGTGAATTATCACACAGGTGAGTGAACCAGAGTTTCCTATAGTCCTCGCCACATAATTAAGCTGCAGAAAGAAAGAAACGGAAGTGCCCTTTTACAATGGTGCCATGTGGCTTCAACAGGCACAGTTTTGCAAAGGGTTCCCAGTGTTTAACACCGGCAGGGAAGCAGAGCCTACAGTGGGAAAAGGAAGTTGTCACCTCACATTATGTTTAAAAGCTTGTCCTTGGAAACCTGATAGCTAAATATTATTTAGATTATCTATGTATATTGTTTACTTATTGTAAGGTGACAAATGGCTTTTCAGAGTCTTCCATTTCATGAGTAAAAACACATTCCTACTGACTGTGCACTTAGCCAAAGCTGAATGGAGCTGAAACTCCATGTGTTGAAACCTAATAAACAAAGTATAGAGGTCAAGTTCAATGTCATTTCCCACCCAATTTTGGCATTTTATTAAGATACTGTCTTGTTGTTCCTGCACAATATGTCCTATCTGATTTAGACGCTACTCTGCAAGTCTCCCATTCCAGTGCCTCACTGAGGCCAGAGCCAGCACATTTTCAAAGGGACTGGTTTGGTATAAAAACTTAAGTCATATAAATATTAGTCTCCCTTTGTTCTTTGTACCCAAGCAGAATAATTGCTATTCCAGTCCTCATTTTTTAAAGACTTTAATAGAAAATTCATCTCCTTCCACCCTTTCTTTCCCTGCTGATGGTAGACTCTTCCAAAGCTATTTGATCCCTCAGGTCATAAAAACCATCTAAAAGAAAAGACAGACTCTACAAATTCTTTTCCTGACTCTGGCTGCCTCAGGGTGGGACCACAAGAGAGGGCTTACCGATGATATCAACCAGACCAGAGGGCTCCATACAGCAGACTTCTTGACAACCCAGGTGATATAACCAGATGAACACTGTACAAAGTAGAAAACAAAGCTGATTTATTTCTAATGGATAACCTGAGTAGATCTACCCATATCTTCTTTGTTTATGAGGGTCTGAAATTCCTGGCATATAGTTCACCGACGCTCTAATTCTATTACTGCATCGCACAGGCTGTTTGTATTTGCTCATTAATGAAACAGTATCATGACTGAACGTGTGGCAGCCACAGTAATTAGCAAAGCATCTCCTTCCATTCTTCACAATGTCGTCAAAACACTTGTCAGGAAACAAACTCATTTTCAGTCTCTACTGCCATTTACAGGGTTTCAGGCACTGATGATAGCTTGTCTGCTTGGTTTAAAAGAGCTTCTGATATAACAGAACCTGACACTGTTTACTTCAGCCTATTATTCCTGCTGCATTCACTGAATGCTTCAGTGGAAAAGAAAAATCAAAAGAAAGCTATTCATTGTAATGCCAGCTGCCTTTTAAAAAAGGAAATCAATTTTTGCTTGAGCTCAGAAGGTACTCAGCAGGCCCAGAATGACCCACCACTTCTGATGTCAACAACAAAAGGAGCTGCCTGCATTTTCCACAACAATCACAAAACAGCTTAAAGAACATTGAAAACCCTAGATTAGTTTCATTTTAGTTTATGTTCCAATTGGTATCCATTAGTATTGACAATATCACAAAATAGAGTGGCTTTGATGTCACAGGTTGCATGCGAAAATGTGGCAAGAAGCACAGGCATAGTACTTCATTAAAAATTACTTGGCACCATTTTATGTCTGAAATAATTAGTTATGTTTGGTATTTATAGCTGGTATCATGATGCCTTTCTGTACTACTAATTAATTATTTTATGGCCAGCTTGTTTCAAATGCAATTAGTTAGGTATGGCAATGATCATAATATTTTACATATTCATGACAACATTCTGCCTATGTATTGCAAAACTTGTTGGTATACTGAATGTCAAATTCATTTAATGTCTTTTTCTTAATATTAATGTTCATATAGAGTTGTTTGCATAATACATGTGAGGGCCTATGAGCCCAATCATTATAATTACTATTATTATTTGTATGGCAGTAGTGCCTACGTGGGCTGATCAGCGTCAAAGTCCCATTATAATAGTCCCTCTATAAACACAGTTTACAAGGATGGTCCTTCCACTAAAGACTTTATAACTTAGACAGCTAGGCAGCATAGGCAAAGCTGAAGGGGCACTACCTAAAGCATCTTGCATGGTCTTCTAAGTTTAGATTGATATTTATTCCTCTTCAGGGAGAGCAATGAGACTTCTAAGACCAAATCCTTTAGAACGCCCCCTCCCCTGCTTTTTTTCTTACTCCTGTATTTTAGGACTGTTTAGAGAGAGCCCAAGACAGTCTCAGTGAAGGCCGCTCCAATGCAGGCATGAACTGAGAGAGGAAATACAAGAATCCCTTGTTCAGTTCAGTTTTTGCTCTCTTAGTTCAATCCCGAAGGAGCACTCCAGAATTTCAAACTATGTTTAGTTCTTAACATCCCCAAACACCGTATAAACTCATTCAGGATACTACATTTAAATTAGTGTACGCACAATGTCCTGATTTACACCTTGGGGAATACATTTCATGTTTTTATTAGCCCCTCTCCTTTCATGGAGGCCTTTTCATTGCTCATTCACCAAGTTAATTTAAAATGAAGAACTTTTTGACTGAAAATATAAGATTACTAGAACTGCCTAAAATATCTCTATCAGTACAATGTTTCAATAGAAAATGACTTTTTGAGCATAATGAACATTTTTGCAGCAAATTTTCATTTTGGTGAAACTGTCCCCATTTTCAAGTAAAGCAAAACTTTTAGAGGGTAATTTAAGCTCTTTTACCTTTCTGTCTCCATTTCAAAAGAGAAAGGAGAATAAATCAAACAGGTAAAGGGTTTTTTTTGGTTTCATTGGGTGCCTGTAGATGATTAATCAAGTTTGCTGGAGCATGCTAATTAGCATGCTCCAGCCGCCCCCGTGTCTCAAGTATTCAGTGTCCCCATGCTTCAAAATGGCAGCAGGGGTTCTTTAACTAAAGCTCATTGAAGAGCTTAAGTTAAAGAGTCCCTGCTGCCATTTTGAAGTGTGGGATGCTGAATACACAAGATGCTGTGGGTGCTTTAATTAGAGTGGTTCTCAGAGCCGCTCTAATGAAAGTGCTCCCGGCCCTCCCCCTGGAGCATGTGTAAAAATGCTCGCGTAGTCAAAAAATGGAAAAATTCAACACACACACAGACACAAAAGAAACCTCTTCGTTCACACTTCTTCCCCCACAGCCCTCCACAAAAAACCTTCATTATTGATCTGACTCTAATGACTGGTCTTTTAGGGGAGGGAAGGGGCAGGTGCCAAGTCCAAATAGAGTCCAAATTATTTCTTGTTCAGTTCAGCAAGATGTTCTGCTCTTCTTGTGAACAGAAGAGTCAAAGAAAGAAGGGTGAGGCTGGGTGTCTGCATGTCCTCTAAAACTGAAGGAGAGGGAGTTGCAAACTAAGGCTACATTAGTATGAGCAGACAGATGAAGTTTGCAACATAGACCTGAAGCAAAGTGCACCATGACAGCTGTGTACAAAGGAGCTGGCTATGCATTTCATTTGTGTGAGAGATGGACAAAATAAATAAAGCAGTGCAAAGCAAAAGGGGGTGCTGGTTTACTTTTGCATCAGCAGCTCTGTGGTAAGTGCTCATGTGCATGCTCTTTCTGACCTCCCAGCAAATGAGAGCTAACTCATGGCATTTTAGCCCTCAGCGAAAGAGCTAGGTTTCATTTACCACATGGTGAGAGAGCACAAATAGAACAGTTACCGAAGAATAGCTGACATGCTGCAAATCCTTGCTCTTTTGTACCTCAGAATAACTTGTTTCTGTGCCCAGGTCCTCACACTTGCAGAAACAAGCTGGTTCTGCACTGAAAGTCAGGCCTCTGAAGCGTGACATATTTAGGCCCACACCTTTCCCTTTCTTAAATCAGAGGAAGGGCAGCTTGATCTAGCAGTTCTTCCAACTATACAGCTGGTCCAGGAAAACATACCACAAAGAAATCCTTGCATCTCGTGCACTCCTGAATCATCATGCCTACAATAATACTCCAACACTACCATAAAATTAGGCCTGATCTGTTCAGAGGCAAAACTGCCACCCCTTTGATATGGCTACCTTGCTTTCAGGAGGTTGTATCAGGAATCTTTCAAAAAGTGGGATGGCTTGACTTGCCACAGATTCACCGCTTCATGTGTCTATGGTCAAAGTGGAGAGAAAGGGGAAGGACTGGCGGTCAGAGGAAAGGAAAGAATGACAAAACAATCTAGTTGTGTTGGTGGGAGGATGGCGGGGGAGTGTTAGGAGACGTACTTTTGCAGGGAACCTAAATGGAAACTCTAAGACTACATAAGGTTTTTCTAAACTCGTGAAGAGTTTTCTACATGATATTGGAGATGATAAAGGAGACCTAGTCAAAAACATATATGTCTGTAATGTTGGACCATGAACACAAGACCTTGTTCCAAACAACTGACTGCTTCTAAAATCCTAAGAGACTAGTAATAACATGCTGAATCCTGAGAATACGTTCTCACTTTGCTTCTAGACAAGATAAACAATATCTGTTCCCAGCTGTCCTCCAGGTCACTTCCTATTAATGCATTTTTAAGTCATCATGGTTTGGCTATTTCATACAGATTCTCTCACAAAATTTAACAGAAAAATGGTTAGGATTTGGAAGGAGTTTTTTTGGAAATAATACTGAAACATCTGCTTGGATTCTCTGGCTATATTTGGACATTTTAAGCCCTAGCATTGCGCTCTCATTTTCACAAGACTGGGATTCATTATGTTTGAAGATAAGAGTGGTTGTTATGTTAAAAAAAAATTGCAGATGGAGGATTGTCCCATTTGTCCAGATGGAACTGAGAACACAGCGTAAGCAAAAGTAGGGGGGTGAGGTGGGGCCTCCACAAGACTCCCTTCCGGGAGTTTGTAGAAACTCTAAAATTCACCTTATCACTATCATTTTATTGACCATCACTTCAGACCAAACAGCTGTAAACAGGAAGTACTGTTTCCAAAATTCACACATCACTGGTGAGCTGTTAGAAGCATAGGGTAATTCCTTTATTATATCCAGAATGAATCTTGAAGGTCTCTCACAAGCATCAGCCAGTGCAGAATAAACAGATAGTTTTAACAGCATGCTTATGACATTTGTGCTATACAGACTATGTAAGGATTTTTGCAGAGTAAAATGCGCAACCTCTCTGAGTTTACTATAAAGACCAGCCGCATCTGTTGATCTGTTGTGGGGCACTTGTCGTTACGGTTGCCTCAGCGACTAATAATGAAATAAGAAAGTGTCTTGCGTTTGAAAGCTTATCTAATTCTATTCTAACTATACACTTAGTCCAATAAAAGATATTCTAAGAAATCCTTGCCTTCGGCATAAGTTTTATTAATTCTCATTAGCTGCCTATACATATGCTTCAGGGTGCAAGGAGGCATTTTAATTAAAATGGCTCACTGTCACATGTATTAAGCCCCCACATGTTTAAAAGTGGCTGGGGGATGCTTTATCTCAGGGGTGGGCAATTGTTTCAGGTAGAGGGCCGCTTACTGAGTTTCAGCAAGCCATTGAGGGCCGCATGACAGGCAGCCAGGGCAGATATATATTAATTTTCTACATTTTTTAGGGGCCCTGTGGGCCAAATAGAATGGCCTGGTGGGCTGCATCCAGCCCGTGGGTTGCATTTTGCCCACTCCTGCTTTATCTAAACCTTATTTGACAAGGTTTAGATAGTGTCCGACAGCCATTTTAAAATGCGCGAGGGCTTAATACATGTGACCATGAGATAACGCTATAGTGTTCTAATTAGAACATGGAGCAGACTTGTTGAATCGATTAATTGAGTCTGCTCTGATGCATTCGAATTAGAACGCCAATGAGCTCGTGTATAGGCAGCAATTAATTCTAGACCATCATGACTACAACATCAGTCTTATACTACTGTAAAATTATCAACTCCTTTTACTGGTATCACAAATGTAAACAAGGAATAAATAAAATTGTACAAAGAAAATATTGAAAGTCACAATATCTATGTTATTTTCTTTCCCTATTAAGAACAGAGAAAAACCAGTGATCCACAGTTAATTCTTACCACTCCCCTGCCGTTTCTGGACCTGTGATGAGCCTCATGGACTAGGGGTTGAACACCCCTGTTTTATGTATTTCAAGCTGTGTCTATTAGCCCACCAAGGTCTTTGAGCTTGCCACAGTTCTTATCAACTCCATCTCAGCAGCTGAAGCCAACTAGGATACGCTAACAGACAGTTTCTGAACTTTTATTCCTGACTGCAGCAGGTGGGGCTGTCTTAGCAGAGGGCCATCAGTGCTGGATTTTTTTGTCCCTACTAGTTCGACAGAAATTAAGGGGCTTGGATCACAGCACTTTTCAAGGCTATTTATCTGAAGGCAGAGGTTGAGTTTCTCTGATAACTTTTGCCACTTTAATCAAGTTTTCCCTGTTGTTAATGCTTGTGACTTCCAATACAGCAGGATGTGTTACCAATGGAACAGGTACAAACAGTTCTTTAAAAAGATCTTATAAACAACGGTCATCTTATTTTTTGCTGGATTACAGTAAGGTGAATGTGATCAATATTCAAATAAGCTTCTATTAAGTTCACCAGAACCAATGCAAAAAATATACCAGCGCTCTTTAGCTGTGAGATTCAACCAAAGAGAATATCCCTGCCACTTGATAATATACCTGTTATTTACGGCCCACTCATTGGTGCAGTACTTCCCAAGCCAATCATTCTCATAGCACTTTGGACAAAACAGCTAGTCAAGGGAAAGAAGACAGGTGCTAAAGAAATATTTTAAAGGGCCAAATCACTGGACGTGATGCTTCAAAACGAGCTGGTCTGGCCATTGTAATTGCAATCTGAGAAAAAGATGGGAGTGGATGATTAAAAAACAGAAGGAGAAAGTGTTGAGTGAAGCTCAGAGGTTATGTATAAAATAACTGATAGGCTGTTTTTGTAGACATAACGTTTTACCCGAACTGCACAAACACCTTAAATCATGATTGATTGTAATAATATACATTCCTATACTGCCTCCTCACTAAGGTTCTCTAAGAATATTTAAAACAATAAAGAAACCATTAATTTAATTACCTGTCTTTTTGTGATGGAGACATAGTCTTATCCTCATTTTACAGAAGGGAAAACTGAGGCAGAAAGGGCACATCTACATCACTTTGTGTTATGCCTTAGAGTGCTGCTGTGAAGAACCCCCCAACTCATTCTCTTGCTTCCTTTCTGGGCCTGGCAAATCCTGGAAATGAAACGATCTGGCCACATTTGAGCACCAGTGAGCTTATGCCCATAAAGGTGCCTAAGACAGAAAGCCCAAGATCAATGCTGGATGCTCACTCAGTCTTGAACCAAGACTATTACATTGTCTCATTTTTGGGAACTGGGACAAGTGATGTAGGAGTCTATTGGTCAAGTGTGCTTCATACCAGTAATCCTGCGTGTAGCATGTAGGCACTGTAAGCATGCCCAATGTATCAGGCTGTGAAAGAACCAGATACACAATATTGCTACTTATCCCAGTGCTTTAGCCACTGCAATGTATAGCTAAGAGAAACATAACTCACATTTTCAAAGAAAGACACACAGACAGTCAGGGGCACACAAACACCTATGTCCTAACTTTTGCTTGAAAGTACCCAACGTGTGAAAAATTTAGCCTTTTTTGCATAGATATGATAGCTAGGGATATAACCTGGCTATGTTAAGTACACATTCAAATATTCTTATACAGCTGTGTTCAGCTAACTTGCTCATTGCACAGATGCATCTTAAACTTGCAGGTGATTCTCTTAAGGGAGCTGAAGACTTCAATAAATTCTAGATTGGAATTGTCCTGGCATCAGTTTACCCACCTATCAGTTTGAAACAGCATTTTTAAAAGGTATGTCTTCATGGAACACAAAGGCCTTTGTATCCACAAAGTCCTTTATACTTCAAACACTGAGAACAGTCTATCACAGGTTATGTTGCAGGATAAAGGTTGTTAATATTTTCCAAGCTCAGATTTGTGTTCAGCTTTATATAATATCATATCACTATTGTGCCCCATTCTCAGTCATAAATTGGATGACTAATATTTGCCAACTGTAGGCTTCTTTCTAGAGCTGCTGGGTGTGTGTACAGTGTAGCTAAGAATGGCTTGGAAAATAATGTAGGCCAGCTGCAATAAGTTCCTGTTTTCTTCAGGCAAAAGCAGAGCTGAATTTATTTTTAGTTTCAGGGTATCTACATGTCAAAATAGAGTTATGTGGTATGTGTGCATGTGTGAGTTGTATGATAATTTTATCACCATCTGATTTCTAGCAACTTCATATAAATTACAAATATATCTCAGGAAGATTGACTTGTAGCAGTCTTGTAGAAAGACTGTATCTGTTACACAGATGCCAGTGCCTCAAAGGAAAACATTAAATATAGTTTCCACCATATGATTATTTTCATTTAGTTATTAACCATATTATTTTCTAAAATGGAAAAAAATTGATAATACAATTTTTCTATTTTGAACTTGGATATAACACAGTAATCACATCTAACAGCTACTAGGACAAATTAGTAGCAAAAACTTCCCAGACTAAGTCCTTGAGTAGCTTCAAAATGGTTATACTTTTTGTGTGTTTGTTCTTCTTAAAGCAGGGATGAAGCAGCTTAAGTCATTTTACTGAGGGGTTTTTTTTAACCTTGGAGTATCCATCACATTGTATTTTGAAGAGCTATCACGAAGAAATAAGTCTCCAGGAAGAAAAAAATGATTATATTTTGCATATTGTGATTAAAAGAAAATGAATGTAAATATTTTATAGCATTTTTATTTTGCTGGTACTATAATTTCAAAATCTTTGCTAATTCTTTTTCTCTCTGTTTTATTACCTGGATGAAGCTCTTAATAAACACATAAATATCAGTAGGATCTGGGAACATACTTCTGTTTAAAGTTGAACATATACTTAGATCCAGGGGTCTGTGTGGTGGCTTTTTTCCTTCCAATTCCTTTATCCATAGTCAGCAAAAACAAAATCAAGTTAGGAAGTTGGGAATTAGAAATACCTTAGTTATGAAGATCGGTTTTAGAATTTTTTTCAACTTTCTTTACAATTTCTTACTATGTATAAAGAAAACCTCTTATAAATACTCTCCAGCCAAGCTGGGGTTCTTGACCCTGGTGCTGTGGCTGCCTGCTGCAAGCAGCCTGGGCTCTGGGCATGCCCTTGCTGCTGCCACAGAGCCCGGCTGCTCTCAACAGGCTGCAGGGGTGAGCTGCAAGCCCTCCTGTGAAGAGCCTAGGCTCCATGGCAGGTGGTGGGAGCCTGCCCTGAGCCAGAACTGCTTGTAGCAGATGGCCATGAGGCTGCAACCAGCTGCACCAGGGTCCAGATTCCTGGCTTGACTTGTTGCTGGCAGCACTTACAGTGGGCCTGCTTGCAGCCTTGTGGCTGCCTGCTTCCAGCAGCACCGGCTCTGGGCAGGCCACAGAGCCCAAGCTGTTTGCATCAGGGCTTGCAGCCTCCCTGCTGCCTGCTATGAGCAGCCTGGGCTCTGTGACCAGTGGCAGGGACCTGCCAAAAGCTGGGGCCGGCTGTGGGGTACTGAACAAAATGACTCCACATGCCATGCTCTGGCATCAGTGCCAGAGATTACCGACCCTTGTGCTATATGAGAGAAAGTCACTTCTGTTGTGATTATAGAAAACATGGTTGAAACTTCCCAGTATGTCCTATATTATGGACTTACCGACTTGGGAGATTCAGTTGAATTAATTAAAGGTGTGAATCTAAAGTGCATTAGTTGAAGCAAATTAAAGCAAGCTACGGCTACTTTACTTCTGAATGAAGATATCCACATAGTGGTTTGGTGTGCTTTAAAATAATGTATTTTAAATTAACAATTTTTGTCCATTCTGCTTAAGTCTCTAGGTAGAAGAACCCAAACAAATGTATACTGCTGTCAGTGGGTATCAGCAATGGAAGCTGATGCTGAGTATTATTTGGCTGCAAGTGGAAAAAAGATCAAATTCTTGAACACTTTTTCAGAAATTGTGATCAAATCATTCTCCAAGATATACAGGAGGAAGCTCGTACTGTTGCTTTTTGGGCTAAAACTAATTTAAAGAAATTGTGAAATTCAGCTTCTAGTACCACCAAAGAAAAAGCAGAAAGGCCAAAGAGAATTGTAATAGTAAATGAGCCTCTTTTTTAGAGGAAAAAAATGTTTAAAAAAGGAGAAAATCATCCTTCAAAAAAGGCAGGAGGTTAATTTAAGAGGCAAAGATCAATTGGGAAGGCAAGAAAAGGTGCAAACCTGGATCTTTTTGGTTTATTGATATTTGTTCTGAAAGCCTGTTCAGAGCTCTTCTCTTTTTTGAGCATTGAAACACTGTTAGAAGACAGAATAGCAATAATTGTGATGTTTTCTTTGCCATACAGCACCACAAGGGTCACTCCAGTTTTATGGAATTTTGCAAAAGAACATTTGTTTTCATCTCAAGCATTTTTTAGTATTCGTTGTAATAAAAACCTGAGCTGTAATGTATTCATTTGGTGTTGATGTGGCTGTCATATGTCTATAGAAATCCCATTGTAATGCAGCATTAACCATCAAAACATGTGTTAACATCTGAAAGCAATAAGGCCAGTTTTACATCTTTTGACATGCAAAGGTTTTAATTTGAACAAAGGATATAGTATTTTCTTTGCTAGGGCTTTTATATTTTCTCCCACACTTCAATGAAGCACAGCAATTGCTGGAAGAAACAGAATATCCACATTTGTTAATATTTATTGTTTTCTTCTCTGAAATTAATTCTAAAAGCATACTTCTGAGAACCATTTACATTTTAAATAAACCCTTATAGCAGATGTATTATTTGTTTTGCTTTATGATATTCCAGGAGGCCACATATGCCAGCCTTTACTATACTGAGGCAAATGAAAAAACCTCTAGAGTAATCAGCTCCATGGAACTAATGCTACCTCTAATCCAACGCCTGAATGAGAAACTAACAGATTTCTGTTTCACTAAGAAATCAGAAATTAGCAAAGCTTCCTCAGTCTCTTCTAGTTAGAATAAAATAAATAATAAAATGGTATCCAATTCTGATCCTATTGAAGTAATGGGATCTTTGTCATTGACTTCAGTGGGGTCAGAAACAGGCCCCTTTTCAGGTCAAAGGTGTTGATCAGACTTGTGATTCTATTCCAATGGATCTTTTAAAATGGGCTAGAAATTAGGTTCCTTCCTAGAAATGGTCCAGATCCTGCTCTCTGTGAGGCTGTTATGTTGGGCAATGAGGATGAGGGTGAAGGTTTTCCCTGTCCCAGACTTGTGCACTGTACAGCAACAGAGCAGTAAACTATGTAGCACTTAATAAAGCATTATACAGAATGAATCATTTGTATCAATGTATTGTGACCACTGGAAACATATTGCAGAGGGGCAGATCATTTACTAATTAAATAATATGACTCATCCCCAGCCCCCATTACTTACGCTGAATTGGAGCAGTAATAAGATGTACATTCCTACCCAGATGTTTTGGGCCATCTTGATATATTCTGGCAGAAAGGTTATGAGAGCACACTAACTGCTAGCATTATTTTAGTTTTTTACTAAGGCCAGTGTTTGGCTTTCTCTACATTGCAAGACATAAATGACCCAGTGGATATACACCATCAAAATCTATCTGTACAAAAAAACTCTATGCCTGATAATACATCTACTTGTGCACATGTAATCACTGGGCATATAAAACAGATGAAAACACATGCAAATAATAGCTGCTTAAGATTCTTACTAGCCTTGTACCAATGCATCAACCTAATTTGCACATGCAAACTTGATAACTGTATGCAAGCATGTGCAGACCTTAATCCTTCTCTTTAAGAAAGTAGACTAGGCTTTACAAGATCACCTCTACTGGGCTTGCAACCTTAAGCACCAAAGGTACTATACTGAAGGTTATGAGTTGAGTTGATACAAGCTAAAAGGAAGTATGGGCACATATGTACCATTACTGTGCTGCATTTGAAATGGCTGCTGTGAAGCAGGTTCAATTTGGAAGCCTACCAGCACCTTTATGATCACAACAAAATGAATTCTAAATATCTATACACTTTAGCCTTTGCTTTTGGGTTTTTTTTATCATACAAAAACCAGAGCTGTCCCTGCTCCCTTCGCTTACCAGGATGTGGGGCACTGAGAAGCACTGGGATGCCAGTGCCCTGCCCCTACCCATGTCCTTGCCCCTCACTTCCAAGCCGCAACCCCACCAGTGCCCCTCACTCCTGACCTGCAGCCCCTGCCTACCCCACACTAGCTCCCTCCTGGCAGCAGTTCCCTCCCAGCACCAGGACATGAATCCAGTTGCAGCTGTCCCACCCGCTGCTTTGTGGCTCTGGGCAGTGCCAGCTGTTCTGCTCCTGCGCCTGTGCCGAGGCCCTAGCAATCCCCACATCATTCCTGGGAAGATTTTGACTGGGGCTCAGGGCCTGAGATGGGCAAGCTCCTTTGCTTCCAGGCTGGCCTCCTCCTGCACAGACTGCTGTAGGGGAGCAGGGAGGCTCTAAGCCCAGCTTTGGCTGCCTCTCCTAACTGGAGTGCTCCTCCATTCCCGAACACCATCTCTCTCTCACACACGCCCCACTTCTGCCACCTCCACCCCACCCCCCAGTCCATCACACCCCCCAAGTGGTTCCTGGGACCAGGAGGTTCCCCAGGCTAGGGTTGCATGTCCCAGCACTGGTGTGGGCATGGGGCAGGGTTGCAGTGTGGCAGTTGCTTCTGCAGCCATGGCTGCTTCCAGAAGGTCCTGTCCTGCCTGATGGCTGGGTACGCAGGGTGAGAGATTTGCAGGAGGATGTGAGGTTTCGGGGGGAAGGAGCGTGGCACACAGAGCTGGCCCAGTCTGCTGGCATGCCTTCAGGCAAGACCAGGCCAGCCCCTGCTCTCACCCCATGTTCCTGGCACTGCAGGCAGGAGCTGGACACCATTGAGCCAGGCCAGCTCCTGCCTCCAAGGAGCCAACCTGGCCTGATGATGTGCAGGGCACATGGAGGCAGGATGGCACGCGGCTCCTGCATGCAGTGCCAGGAGCCCTGACTGACGGCAGGAGCTGGCTTGGTGCTGGCTGAAGAAACACATCAGCAGGCTGGGCCAGCAGTGTGTGCCACATGAAGCCCCCAGGTCTCATGTGGTACCGCGCGATGCCGGGAGTCTTTGACAGCAGTGGGCCTTGAGTGCCTCAACAGCTTGCTGCTGGCTGCTGCTCCTCCAGTGGTAGGGGCTGTGTGCTGTGGGGGTAGGTGGGGGAACTACCCCTCCTACACAGTCCCCCCACCCCCACAGTACCCCCACCCCCACATCCCTGCTTACCAGGGACAGAGCCTGGGTCCACGGTAGCTCCAAGACACTGCTGCCAGCCTTTCTCTGCTTCTATTTGTTCCAGTACAAGGAAGCAGCAGGCTGGAGCAACAGGCACCAAGCAGTCATAGAGGTGCTCTGGCTGGGTGCTAGAGTGGAGCATGCCCTGTGCCACTATTTTCCAATGTGGTTTTTGACAGCAGTGGGCCTTGAGTGCCTCAACAGCTTGCTGCTGGCTGCTGTTTTCCAATGTGGGTTTTTGGGTTTTTTTTATACCAGGATTTTCTGGTATCAAACTTAGAGGGTGCATTGCAAATTTGCAGTGCAGGAAACATTTTTTCATTCCTAGCATGCCTCCTGCAGCACCTCAAACTGCTTTGAGATGCCGCAACAGGCATGTGTTCATTCGTCTGGATGTGGCTCTTATGTACCAAATCCCAGAAGTGAGGCACTGTAGCTTTGTTAGAGCGCTGGCTATATACTCAGTGCTCCCCCTACAATGCCTCATTCTGGGAGTTTGTGCATACCAAGCAGGGGTGAATAGACAGGGCGTGCTTCACAGATATCCTTCTAGACCCCATGTTGGGAGGCAGCATAGACATCCCTAAAACTTACCCTACAAATGGTAGGATATCATGAGTCCATGCACATGGATTATTGTGGAAAAGTCAGGGATACCTACTTCAAAGAAAGCCTCAGCAGAAGAGATCTGTCCAGCCATTGCAGCATGGCTACGCTCCAAAAGGATCTCCTGATTTTCTCTGGCATAGCCTTATCAGCCTGCTGGGTGAACCGAATTGGGAGCTATTTCTGGTCCCAGACATTGGCAGTAAGGGGAAACACCCGCCTGCCGGCCAGGGCTGAAATCCCCAGAAATGGGAAAGCAGACCTATTTTGTCTACAGAGCTTGGAGGAGCTCAGAGAAGGAGCAAAAAAAAAAGGGGGGGGGGGAACCCCCAGCTCCCTGCTAATTGACTGCAGCAGGTGTTCAATTAAGTTGGCAGGATAGCAATTAGTGGGGAGCGGAAACCCCCTCACAAAAACACGAGATCACTGGAGCCATGATCGAGAGTGCCCTGAAGGTAAATGGGGAAGGAGGGAAGCCCCAGAGATCTTGGCCTGCGGGCAGAATGAGAGTGAGAGAGATACCGTCAGGATTTTTTACTTTTTCTTTTTTTTTTCTTTTCTCTGGCTGCACCTGCCATCTTGATAAGTAGCAGTCAGCTTTGGGTCAGGGAAACCACCATCCTCCCAAGTTTAATTAAATCATCAAAGTTGTGGCAGGCGAGGTAGCGGATAAGAATTCTGACCCAATTTTGCTGACTGACGCCCGCCCTGTTACAAGCAAGGCAAGTGGATGTCATCGGGAAGCAGGGGCCTGCATCCGTATCCTGTGGTATCTTGACAATTATTTACATATAAATCATCATTTTTAATACCATATTCATGAATACGTTTTACGGGGTTTGGGTTTCTTGTGCAGTAGTTGAAGAGGAAAAACTGTCTTTGAACTTGATAGGAGTTTTTCCTGTAGAGGAACCCTACGATTGAGCCTGAAGATTTCTTACTGTGTTTTTAATGAGGTGAGAGATTTGCAGGATCTCTCACTGTGATTTTTAATGTTTTTATCTGGTCAGTCCAACCATATACATGCACCAAACATTCCTTTTTCTTTAGTAATCTGTGAAAGGAGCATTTCAAAGAAACAAACTTTTGCCATGCTTCTTTTGCTCTGCTGCTGAGAAAGATTTGGGTAGTGCCTGTGAGTAGCTTTGCCTTTATTAAATATTCATAATCAAGGATGAAATAACAGCCATATTTTGCATTTTCATCTGCGATTATCAAACTATTTTATAACTAATAAAGTGCTCTGTCAATCTTGCCACTCTTCGCACCAAGCCTCTGCCTCTTCTAGAACAATATTCCTGCATTTCTTGTCTCAGTGACTTTACATCTCATTGCAAATCCTATCACAGTAGACCTTTTTTCCTTAGGCCACTAATTTTCAGATCCAAGACCAGACTATATTAGTCCCTGGATGGGGATATCCTACAGCCTTTGACATATTACCTTATGTCTGCATTCAGTTCCCTGCTAAAAGATCAATATAGCCTAGCACACCAAACTATTAGACCTAAATTAAAATGACTTTTGACATCAAATACCTATTTCACACAACCAGAAAAGTCTGTAGAATTCTACCCTGATCAGTTAGTACAACCTGTCTGCTATGCTGCCTTTTGTGTAGTGCGGTAATGTAGCATTGCCACTTCTGATCCTTCACCATTCTCTAATGCTAACTCAAATAAAACAATAGAAAGCAGCTTCTAATCTTAGTAATAGTTTTATTAGACAATGCATTTAAAAAAGGACCCACACTTAAACTTTCTGGCACTCAGCTTTCTGCCCTTTGACACTGTCTATTGTACACAGAATAAATCTATGTTTCTCAGATATATTGAGGGGGAATCCTTATGTTCTATTGACTTTAGCAACACCACTTGACCTGGAATTGTTCTGTATTTTCAAAGAGTCCATTATGTTCTACTGGAGAAGGCTCTATTTCACTTCTTGGGGAAAATGTCTCCTGTTAAGGCACTAGACTGAGCTAGGTTCAATTCCTGATTTGTTGTGTGTGATCTTGACCAAGTTGGATAGGGCTCTATTATCAAAAAATGGCCTCTAAGGTTGCTTTTTAAAAGTGTTCCACAGCATAAACCCAACATCTTGGATTAGACATTTATGGATGGATTTACTGAGGTGGTAAACTGCACTGTGTTCTTTTGAATATCTGCCCCCCTTACATCAATGTCTAAGTGAGTGTGGAGCTAATTTGAAACTGACATAGTTTCTGTTTTTTAGCTCCCTTTTGGTAAAAAAAAGGGGGAAAATAAGACTTTCTTATCCTCTCACACAGTGAGTTGTGAATACAAATTGAATCATGCTTGGGAAGGGCTCAGATTTTAGATAAATATTATTTATTGCAGAATCATATTTATTGCTATTTCTAGCAAACTCAGAGGTTTGGCTCCATTCAAAAATTACAGTAACATCAGGCCTCAATGTCTTTTTCCCATTCTTGCTCACCTCCCACAACTTCATTAATATTATTGTCAAGGGTTCCAAGATCATCTCTACAAGTTCTTTCAGTAACCTGGGATGAAGTTCATCAGGCCCTGCTGAATTGAATTCATTCAGATCTATCAAAACCTCTTTTGCCTGTTTTGTTTTCTTATCCCTCAGCTTGTCCCCTTCCTTATCCAAATAATCTTTATTATGTATCTGGTTGCAGCTTAATTTTTTTGAGAAGATTGATGCAAAGAACCTGGTGAGTAGCTCCTTCTCTTTGCATACTCTGTTTAGAGTTTACCATGGCTATTTAACTGTGGACCCGCAGCTTCCATAGTCTTTCTTTTCTGGCCAACATACTTATAATAGAACTTCTCTTTATTGCCTCTAACCTCCCTCCCTTGGAGCAGCTCATTATTTATCTTTGCCTTCCTGAGTTTATCTCTGTAGGTTCTTGTTATTTCCTGGTATGCTTCCTTGACGTACACTATGAATTGATAAGTCCTTCTATTTAGGCATACCAAAAAATGAACAGGGCTGGCTGCCTGGGCTATGCAGTGAATAGGGAGAATAAACTACCTCTGAAGGGGGTACTTAAGTACTGAGTAACCAAGTACCAAGAACAAAACAGAAAATACCAGGCACAGGGGGAAGTCTGATTTCCACTCCTTCTTAAAGCTTAAGACTTTACTCTGAGTTGTATCTCAGGTACCTCTGTCAACTCAGGACACAGATCATCCGGAGTGACTAACACATTGACAGCAGCACTGAGTTCAGTACAAAGCGCAGCACTCTGTGTTCACTCATGAATGAAGTGATATTCACCTTTTGCACAATAACTGAGTAGTTAGAACACTTTCTCTGGAAGTGGCCAAACTGATTTCTGAATCCTCCTCACTCTGAAGAAACTCAAACCCAGCTCTTCTACCTTGTAGGAGAGTGCCTTACTCACCAGGCAATAGAATAGTCTGAGTGGAAATGTGTTACCTTCCAACCCTCCTGTTGAAGGTGAGCCACTGGGTGGCCAAGAGCAAAGACTCATGGGGCCAAAAGGAGGACAAGCATGAGAACGCTTGATGCCATCTTGGGGAGTCCTGAGTACTAGTCTGTTCTGCCAGGTTTCTTTCTGTTTTTTAATCAACTACTGTCTAATGTAAAATGCATAAACAGGCCAAGAAGCAAGGACCAGAAACCATCTTAGAAGAAAGCATGCTATGAAACTATGAAATGCATCCTTGGGATATCTAGTCATACTCCAGCTTGTTCATTCTTCTTTTTCCCTTCATGACTCTTGTGCTCTTGATTGCCCAGAAACCTGCTTTCAGCTGGATGGCTGGCGAGTGTCCCTAGCCTAGGTGATTCTGTTGCCTGCTAGTTAGGACACTCTCTCCTGGGACCTGGGGGTTTGAGCTCTCTGAGGTTGAGGAGGCTTGAGAACCCAGGTTTCATATTTCCACTAGCCCATTTTGCAGTGTGGGCTGCACTGCCATGCCCAGAATTCTCCGTGCATCTATTAAAGGAAGGTTGTACAGTACCTTTTGACAAGAAAATGCTGTGGAAAAACAGGAAGCTATGGAAAATGTTAAAGCATTGCAAGCAAATTGTTGGGCTTTTTTTAAGAGTGAGTCTTGGATAATACCCAAAAAAATTACAGGAGAATTAGTTAGGTCTGGTTGATTTTGTTGGAAGTTTAATTATATATCCTGAAGCACAACCCACTGACTGCCCTGCACCCTGCCCCTCTATGGAACCTTGCTGAAGTCAGTTGTCCTCTCTGGAGTTGTAGCACTGCAGTAATAGCTTCCTATGCAGGATAGAAACCAAAAGGTCAAAAATGCAAAGAAAAGAAGAACAGTTAGAATACAGGCCAGTAACCCCCGGCATGCATGCCAAGCATGGCATGCGAGGCCATTTTGCTCGGTATGCCACCACCAGCCCTGGCTCTGAGTAGCTACTGCCAACCACAGAGCCTGGGCTGCTCCCAGCCAGTAGCTGGGAAGCTGCAAGCCCTGCTGCAAGCAGCCTGGGCTCCATGGTTGGCAGCAGCTATGTAGAGCTGGGGCTGGGTGCAGCAGGCAGGCTGCAAACAGCTGCACCGGGCTCCAGCATCAGCTCTGTACTGGTACGTGCATGCATGCCTCGGAGCAGGCGGTGGGGAAGGGCCACCCCAGGTTTCTCCCCCATTGCCAGCACAGCTGATGACTGGGCTCCAGAGACAGGCGCAGCTCCTTGTAGCCAGCCTGGGCTCTGGGCAGCTGGAGCAAGCAGTGGGTAGGCTGCAAACAGCTGCGCCAGGCTCCACAGCTCTAGCATCAGCTCCACGCTGGCAGTGACTGCACACACACCTCAATCTGTTCTGGTTCTCTGTGTTTGTGCACATGTGGTTGTGTGCATGTGCGGTTCTCTGTGTGCGTGTGTATGTGCCTGGTTCTCTTTCCATCTTTCTCTCTCTCCTCTTTCTCTTATTTCTCTTTTCTTTCTCTCTCACTGCAACATGCTTAACAAAAAAAGTACACAACAACAAAGGCAACATTTATGATTATTAAATATACTAAAATGCAGTATGTCCTGCCATGTACTGCCCCCCCATTTTGTTTTTCTGACATGCCGGCAATCCAGCACCTTCCAAGGTAGGTATTGTGGTTTTTTCGGCACTCCCGCCAAAAAACGTTGCGTACCCCTGAGTTAGAAGTTAAACACGTGATTCATGTCACAGGCAGAGAATTCAGCTTGTGTTTTGGCAACTCACATTACTTCTCCCTCCCAGGGTTGTCTTAGCCCCACTTGAATGTGTGCCTGTGGGAAGATGCTATGTTACATTTTTATTCCAATTCTTTTTTAATCAAGTTCTCAGGCCAGGTCTGATTCAATTACACCCATATACATCCAAAGTTGATTCCAGTGGAATCAGTAGATTTACTCTGGATTTACACTAGTGTAAATGAGGTCAGAATCTGTTTTTTTGGAGATATAACATCTGCCTTTGTAAAGCACAATTTGCTAGAAAGTGCATCATTATGAAGCATTAGGTTTTACTGAGAAAAACTTAGTTGTGGCATTATAACATGACTAAACATGGTTATTTTTAGAATGATCAGTGTTTTTAAAAAATCCAGAATGTTTTCCTGCTTTCTTCTCTACACAATACATATGCTAACTAAGAGAAACAGCTTATATGCTACATCATAGAGGGATCATATGTCTATCATCACTTCTGTCCAAACATGCAAGAAAAAGAAATTGTTCTGTTTCCTACCCACCACCACCCAGAAGCAAGAGATGACAACTTGCTTTGGAAACCATAGCAAGTTAGAGATCTTAAAAGACCTTCTTTATGGGGCATTCCAACTGCACTGAACCCTGTTGTAATGTCTGTGTTTTCTAACAAGCCCTTCTCTTCATGGCAGGCAAATGGACCTGTTTCAGAGAGCGTGCACTGTACGTGATGTCTTAATTTAATTTTGCAGTTGTTATAATAAAAAAAATAAAAAAACCCAACCTGGAGGATGAAATGATCCCAATTTAAAAAAAAAGCAGCTATAATTAGCTTTTCCAAAAGTACCCAGTGACATGAAAAAATGACCTATTGTGGACTGATTAAAAAAAAGGAATGAAAAACACTTAGTCAATCAAAACATACTACTTGATCTGGACTGAAGCTGACCACAATAGTCATAATCCTACTATGCTAAAGTCAAGGAGAGAAAATCCTTTGCACAGTGATAGCACAGTAGCACTGCATGTCCAGTGAATAGGTTTTGGACTAGAGGATGAAAATGCTCAATTGCTTTGCTTTGTCTGTGAGCTTCTTAGGTACCTGGGCCAAATTTGAAGGCACTAGGTTATGGAGGCTGTGAAGTCTGGGAGATATTAGGCCCTTAATGCTCAACTGTCTAATATAACTATCTAGTTCAAGGAAAAACTGCATGCACATTTCCTGGTATATCGAGACTAGATATATGTGAATAGAAACTCAATATTTGTATTAAAAACCAATAACTGGTCCTTTTAGAAACTAGCCATTGTTTGATTTGTCCAGAATGTATAGAATGAATTATATTTTTGAAGTTGAGGTTAGAAACGAGTTATACCGGTAGTGATCTTACTTTGACTTACATTTTCATCTCAAACAACCAGAGAATAAGGCTTTGAAGTAGATGATATATTTTTCTTTTCAGTGTTTCCAGACAATATAGTAAATATAAGACTGTAACCACCCAAGTGCATGAGATTGAGGAATAGAGGCAGGGGCTGAGGGATTGGAGATGAGGCAAACAGACCACCAGTTCCTGCATTCCACCTGAAACACTAAGGGGTGGTGACCAGGGCAGCAAAAGTGGAGAGGGCACAAAAATAGTCACCACCAACCAAGGCACACCAGCAACTGCCCAGCTGTGTCTCTGGAACAGGGCAGGAGCAGCTAGCTAGTCTTGATGTACCCTTTATCAAGAAGCACCAAGGCTGGGTAGGGCTGTGGTCTGAGGCTACACCCCTTCCACATATGGTACTGCTCACTCTATCAAGAAATAAAGTACACATTGCACCTTTCCCAAAACATACAGCTCCTGATGTCATGGAGTATGTTTTATATATGATGTCATAAACACCTCATTCATCACAGCCTAAAGGCAGAGTGCTTCATGACACTACCACTCAGGCAGAAGGCTCTCCATTGCAAAGCCACAGTTTAATCATGCACATATACTGGTATGAAAGAAGATAATATGAGCTCCAGAGGTTCAAGAAATAGTGTCCTGGGTTAGTTTTGTATTGATAATAATTAATAATAAAAGGTAGGTATGTGACAACAGCACATTTAGAAAAATTACTTGGCTTTTTAAAAATGGAAATGGAAATCATAAAAGTTCACATATAATTAATGCTACCGGATGTATTCTTAACATTCAAAACATTTCAAATACCCTTTTAAGTGTCAGTACCCAAGCGTCTGATATGTAGAACAATACAATTGTATTTGCACAGTGTTTTCAATCTGAGGTAAGACGCATGGCAAACTGAGCCCCACTTGAGAAGTAAGGAAGCATTATTGCCATATTTTCTTGCAAACAACACACAGCTTTTTCCAAAAGCTAGCTCCTGGAAAATGGAGTGTACATTATTATGCAAGACATATGGTAAAAACATTTTCTGCTGCTCAACAGGTCAAAGTGAAAATAAATCTTCATGTTATCCACATAGAGCAGAACAATAGGCAGATTTGACTCTAGCTCAGGGGTGGGCAATTATTTTGGGCGGAGGGCCACTTACCCAGTTTTGGCAGGCCGTTGAGGCCTGCATGGGTAGCCCCACCCCTTGACAGGTGCCCCAGCTCTTGTCAGGTGCCCCGCACCCTGGCCACCATGTTGGGACCAATGTCCCAGAGCCAGCACCAGCAGGGCCCAGAGTAGGGCACAGACTGGCAAGGGTCTGTGGAGCTGGGCTGTGTTACACCAGCAGGGAGGGCGGAGCTGGCCCAGCTCCATAGAGCCCCTGTCAGCCAGTACCCCACTCCTGCCACCCTGCTCTGGGCCCCACCGGCACTGGCCCCGAGACACTGGTGGAGGCCCCATGCTCCCACTGGCTCCCTGCCCATTCACACCCAGTGCCCCCCAGCCCTGCGGTACAGGTAGGGGGCAATGATCAGCCCTGACCCCCTGCTTGCCAGCAGAGAAGAAGCTAGTGCTGAGAATGGGGAAAAGCGGCCCCTCGCCTGCCCTATGGCCAGCACCTTGCATTGGAGGTGCTTGCAACCTGTGTGGGGCTCTCTGGAGCAGGCACAGGCAGCCTCATGTGGGCTGCAGGTGGCTGCAGCATGGGGTGCTGGCCATGGGGCAGGTGAGGGGCCACTTTTCCCTGTGCTCAGCATGAGCTTGTAACCCTCCCTACTGCCAGCCTGGCAGTGCAGCCGGGTTACAAGGTGGTGCTAAGTGCGGGGTGCGGGAGAAATCAGCCCGTCCCTGACCCATGCCAGGAACCTGGCACTGCAGCCACTCACAGCCTGCCTGGGGCTGCCTGTGCCTGCTCTGGACAGCCCTGCGCAGACTGCAAGCACTTGCAATGTGGGAAGCTAGCCATGGGGTGAGTGAGGGGCTGCTTTTCTCCATGCAGGGAAGGAGCCTATGGAAAAGCTGAGCATAAGGGGGGAAGCGGCCCCTCCCCACCCCATGCCCAGCACCCCATGCTGCAGGTGCTTGCAGCCTGCATGGGGCTGTCCAGAGCAGCATAGGCAGCCCCAAGCAGGCTGCAAGCAGCTGCAGTGTGGGGCACTGTGCATAGGTGGGAAGGGGCCACTTCCCTCCCCCTTACCTGAGCTTCCCGCACAGGGGCAGCCATGTACTCCCAGCCCAGAAACCCGGCTGGGGATTCCAGCTGGGGGGTGGGGCGGGGCCAGGCAGCCCCCTTGTTGTTGAAGCCTGCTGGGTTTCCCCTGGGTCCTACTGTCCTTGGTTCCTGTCATTTTTGACAGGAACCAAAGGCAGAGAAATATTAATTTTCTACATTTTTTTAGGGGCCCCACAGGCCAGATAGAAAGGACTTGCGGTCCAGATTTGGCCTGCGGGCCAGATTTTGCCCACCCCTGCTCTAGCTGCTACTACTCAGTTACTCACTGCAAGGAAAGATCTTACCTTTGAAACAGGAAGAAACGATGTGTAATAAAGAACAAACCAGAAATTCATACATTCTGCCTTTCAAAAACAAGGTGTAACTCATATTCCAGGGTGCATTTTATGGGATAAAGTATGGTATTAGTGGTAGACAGGAATCAGATATTAAGTTTTAGGGAAAATTGTGCATTTGTTTTAAAATCCATAACAGAATGGGAACAAAAAATTTCAAAACTCATCATGAAATCAAATTCCAAGCCAAATTTTGTTTTTGGACAATCAAAGCTTCCTTTTAATAAAACTGAAACATTTTATCCAGACTTTGACCCGTTAAAATGTTTTAAAAATATTTTTGTATGAACAACATCCGGTAATGAAAAATTAAAATGGAAAAGGTAAAAGTGAAATGTGCATATTAATTAAATAGTTACTGATTGCTTCGTAAATGAAATGTAATCCAATTGACACATTTTCAAGACATGGAGTCTCAATGAAAACAGTATTTGGCATTTTAAAAAATGCACAAAAATTTTCTTACCATTTCAAAATATTATCTCCTAATGTAAGCTGAGGCACAGAAAATAACTAAACTAGATTAAGTCTGCTTTTGCCACTCCCAAAGCAACCCATCCCCTCAGTAAGTATGGGAAAACTTTATCAAGAAAAGGATTATTAACATTATCCATATTTGACCTGATTTCCAGCAAATACAGTCAACCAAAATAACGTGGGCAGATAATGTAGATGTATTCTAGCTAAATTTAATCCAGATAAATAAAAAGTAAGTGATGTTCTTTTGCATTTGTGCCTATCCAAAATGATGACATTTATAAAAAATCAGTTTATCGTGTGCTGACGTGTATGTACAAACGCACATGTGCAAACACATGTGTGTATGGCTTTCTGGCTTGTTCACCACTTTATTAAACAAGGAAATTCCTCTTTTGTTTAACATCTTTTCCTCCTGTTTGTTCATACCAAGAGGTCATAATCCTTCATAGCCTTATATATAATCTGTTGCTATGGGAATGATTGTGGTGTTACAAAGGGAGGATTATGACCTTTTATTATAAAAAAAATGTTAGGTTGCCATTACATTTTCAAATAGCGCTGAGACATTTTCATTTTAACGTTTGGAGATATCCTTCCTAAATGCATGTAGAGCTAGCTATCCATGTATGTGATAAGTGTTATCCCTGGTCATTACTGATTGTGCCAATGCTTTGATTTCCAAATGATAATGAATAACTTAATAAAGAGCTGTCAATGGAAGGATTGAAGCCTTTAGCTAAGTACTGAAAAGCTTTCACTGCTTAAAAAGGATTTATCAGTGCATGATGCAGATTGAAGAATTACCACCAAATCCTGGCAAAAAAATAATAATATAGAACATAGCAGGGGAAAAACAAGAATAAATGGTGCAAGGTTTTTAATTAATCTAAATTTTCATGTCGCTTAATTTTCTTTCATTATATGTTTTAGGATTAAAGAAAGAAACAAGTCATCACTTGACTGCCTATTGCAAGACATCTCTGGCCTTGACTGATAATAAAAAGGACTGAATAGTATGAAGCCTAAGGAATGAAGCTCAATCACTCCCAGCAATTACTGTGTCTTATTGATAACTTGCAGCTCTATCCTGCAAATGCCATCTCTGGAACAAAGCCTGTCACAGATCAGACTGAATCCATTAAAAAGCTTTGATTAACATGTCCCTGGGGTGTGCTGTGGAAACTTTTTACGGCAAATGACAGCCTATTGCTACTGCTTCTGAATTGTCCTCCTGAAATACTCTTGTGTTTTAATCTAGTGCACAGTTTAAATTAAAAAACGGCAGTGACTTTGTGTGACCTAAATACGAGCCTCCCTTATTCATTGTGGGATTTATCAACTGCTTGCAGATTAAGTGTTCAGAGAAGCAACAATTAACCTTACTGTGTGGTAGCTAATATTAATTATATATCTCCAGTGCTTTCTTGTACTAGCATACATGTGCCCAGAGACAGGGTCATATTTAATGTGTTTGGTTTAGTGGACAAGAAGCTTTGTACTTGTCCTCCCTTGAAAACAAATTGTTTGTATTTGACAAGCATAACATCAACAATGTTGGCTTTCTCTAGCCAGAGCTGACATTGATGTGTAAATGGATTTTAGTCCTTTTAAACAGACACACAAAAGCTCGATCTTTCTGGGCCTCAAATTTCAAGAGGGAAAGGAATTGCCCTCTACCCACCCAATCATTTTCCCATCATCCACTGGGAAAAACAGCCCTTATCTATTGTGGATATTATTTTTTCTTTGTTACCCTGCAGTCCCTTGTAAGACATATGCTGAATGGTATGTGTCAGGGCCAGTAGGGAATACATTATGAAAAAAAATGGATTCCTTTATACTCCATTAAAATACATATTTAGAAACACCTGCAGGTATAAGAAGCATTTACCAGAAGATCATTCAATGAAATGTGCTAGAATCTAGAAAGACATAAAGCATTAAGGGACCTGCACTGGTTTCCATTTAAAGAAAGACTGAAACTTTCAGGCCTAAGTCCACAAAGGGACTTGGGTGTTACAATGTTGAAAATTAAAACATGTAGGTTTTGGCATGGAAGCACTTCACAGAGTGACATTGTAGATCAAGGGTGGGCAAAATGCAGCCCTCCGGGCCATTCTATCCGGCCCGTGGGGCCCCTAAAAAATTTATAAAACTAGTATTTATCTGCCCCGACTGCCTGTCATGCGGCCCTCAATAGCTTACCAAAACTCAGTAAGCGGCCCTCTGCCCAAAATAATTGCCCGCCCCTGATGTATATGCTTCATCTCTAGCCCAGGTTAGAGTAATTTAAAGAGAATAGAATGGCAGCTGCAATCAACAGGATGCAGAGATATTATACACATGCCCCCATTATCCCCCATTCACTGCATCAGCTCCAAGCAGGAAGAGGGGTAGCACAGAAAGTGCTATGGGTAATGCTGCAGTGCATGGGGTGCATCAACTTAAGATTTCAGAGTCCACAGTTGACCTGATGTTCTTGAGCATCTCAGCCTACTTAGCAGGGCTGTGCAACCTCTGGGCAGTGATGGGCCACAGACCCTCGGGATACATGCTGCACAGGCCTCATACCATGGGACGCCCCTCCTGTTTTCCCTCTCACCATGCAGGCAGCCTGATCCCCTGCCCATTCTGTGGGAAGCCCAGCTCTGCTCCTGCACATGTATGCAGTCTGGCTCCTCTTCTCCCGGACTGTGGGCAACACAGATGCCTCCATCCCATCTCACTGCCTATCCCAGGAGCAGGGCAGGGAACAGAAACTGGAAGATAGTGGGGGAGCCCAAAACCCCTGGCCACTATAGCAGCAAGAGCAACAGAAGGAGTGGTGGCTGGGTGGAAGCCAAGGTGCATGTTAACCCCTCACAGGCTGCAGGTAGCCTACAGGCCACTAGTTGGCTAGTCTTGCTATATACAAAACTGATATGTAAACCAAAGCTAGAAATAAGATACCTCTGCCCATCAGTGAGAAAATTATAACCTTTTAGGATCTAGAGCAGGATTGTTCAATTTAGTGTCCTGGGATCACAGCCCACCCTCCCAACCTCTCTGGCTGCAAACTCCCTTGGTACCACATTGGTGGGTGCCACTCCCCCTCAATTGCTGCACCATGTGTGCATCCAGGTGCCCCCCTCCACGTCACCACCATGGGCAGGCTCTTTGACTGCAGGATTCCCCAGCACTGCGGACTATACTGCACAGTGCTGCCCTGACCTACCCTGCTCCCTGGAGTGGAAGCCAGGGGGAGCCCATGGGCCAAAGATTAACTCCTTGCAAGTCAGCAGCTGGGTAACCCAGATCTAGAGCACAGTGTCTGCGTCTGCACAAGATGCTATTGCACAGTACTGTTGGGGGGCACTAATTGTGATTCAATACTACTGGGAAAATCATTGCTACTGGGAAAATCATCACCCTATGATGGCAACTATCTTGTTATTAGATACGTGCCATTATGAGCTCTTTTATTTCTAAGAGTGCCATTTCTTTGACTTCCAAAATCGTATCTATTTTTCCAGTACTACAAGTTGCAGAATGAAGTGTATAGACAAGGACCTTGCTTCCTGCTTTTGAACGTAAAGTCACACAATTCTAAAAGATGTTCATGCAAACGCTGATTATAAATGTATTTCACACATGTACTTTCAATGTTCTAAATCCAACAAAAGGCAGCAAGGCAAGAGAGATGCTCAGCATCTGAAGAAGAGTTTGAGTAACTATGTGGGGCACTCTGAAAATAGGTGCTATTGCAATCATTCATTTGTGCAATTTATACAAAAGGATGGGGCCATACATTTTAACACCACTGACAATGCTATTTGTTGACTTTGTAGATTGACCACCCATGTGTGCTTGACAACAATTGACAAAAGATTTTCTATATGGGGTAATTGTAGCTACAAATGCTCTTTCACTGCCTCCATTACCTTCTTTCAGCAGGTGTAGAGCTTTATAGCCTGTTACTACACTCTCTTTTAGAAGTCTGGCTCCAAGCCTTCTTTGTTTCAACCCAGATGCCAGCCTCTATTTAACTATTCATTTAAAAAAAACAAACCCAACAACAACCAACCATCTGGAGTAGAACTGATTGGGGAGGGGACTTATTTTTGTACCTTTTTTTCTTGGTCTTAAAGGTGAAAGGATTTGTCAAATGCAGTAATGACCTATCTTAGATATAATAGACACTTCACATTAAAAAAAAAACCTCCTTCAGAAGCAGAATCAAACAAAGACAGCAGAAGCAAGGAAGGACCTTTACAAGTGACAACACGAATTGGGGAAATATAAATCTACCCAATTATAATTCAAACAAAAACAAGTGAGAAACTGTACTCTGTTGAGGCACTATTGGCCAAGCATCTGGGCTTTGCATTCATGCATAATTAAGCTTTAGACAGCTGCAGGCTTCCACAGTGTAAAAGGGCACAAGATATCATAATACAAAGTAAGATGAGTATCAGTGCTTAATGCTTAAAAGCAGTTGTTTTAAAATTCACATGAAGCATTAGACAAAAAGACATCAGCAAAATTAAACAGCATTCAAGAGGTCACTGAAGAGGGGTCTGGGATTCACAAGAAACAACGAAAATGATGTTTTCCCTCCCACCCCCACAGATCTGTGCAGCTTTTGTATATACTTTTGTTTTAAGTTTCCATAATATCCTGGATCAAAGCAAATGAGAAACATTGAACAACTTTCAGGATATTATGTTAACAATTAAAACGACCTTTCAGTAAATACGTACAAATCTATTAGGGTGTAGTGACATGCAGACAGCAGCTTTCAGGAAGATTAAATATTCAGGGAAGATAAAGCCTCTCCAGTGGTATTTTTAACATGTGATTTAAGCCCAGTACTCTCCTGCTTATGGAGACTGATCCCTTTCTCCATTACAAATCATGTTTGGCATAAAGGCTGAGAAGATTGCACATTGTGATGTCAACCACTTACAGTCCTCTGTTAATAGTTGCTCCAGCTGTGATGATCTCATAAAATATTATTGTCACGGTGTAGAGAATCTGGCTATCTTTTTACTTTTACTCTCCTTTGAGGCTGCTTCTGTTGGGAAAGACTGCTATATTGTGTCTGCTAATTGTGTTAAGCTGCTAACCAGTACTGCCTACTTTCTAAGCTGCATGTGACAGATAGTGTTGATATTCAGACGGGTTGTATACAGTAAAAATCATTCCATTCTCAAAAGCAAAGAGATTCTATTTTACAGCTTTGGTGGGTTTTATTTTTGATGCCATTCATCTGTTTGACATGGGACCAAACTTGCTTCTTGGAGATTTTTAATGTGATTAAAAATATGAAGGGGAACAGTTGCCTAAGGACAGGACTAGCTCTAGTACATTAGTACTTAATTTACCATCGTGAATACAACAAAACAAAGCAAAGCAAACCAAGGAATTAAAGATAAGCATACCTACAGAAGACATACAACAGGAATGACTTTCCTGTACATGGTCCATTGATATCAGGGCTGCATTAGTTACCTGGGAGTGAAAATAATTAAAGTAAAATTGAGCAAAGGGTAGGAGGATGCATAGCCCGGAGACGCCTATTTGGTTCTTGTTGACAATATTGATTTTAATGTAGCCATGAAGCTGTCTTCACTGCTTATTTTTTTACTGATATGAAATTAATTGCATATTGCATGAAAAAATATTGTAATTAAGTAGTCTTTGTTTTGCTATTCAGCCATCTTTTTTCCTTCATTCTCTAAGATAATGATCTATATAAAAGGCAAGTAATTAAAGGATAACCAAGGCATCAACAGAAGCACTGGGGTGAAGTTCAGGTTAATTGTATTTGCATATGTGATAATTATTTGATCAGTTCTGCTATACTGGTCGATCATGATTTCTCTCTGTTTCATCTTAATGATTTTGTGTGATATTTTTGAAATGCTCAGCTTTCAGCTAGGTTGGGCCAATACCGAGCACATTTGAACATTCTGCCCTTTATGGTCTTAGGGATTCAAAAGTATCTAAAAGCTTTCATCCACCACTCTTTTCATAATGGAGTACAAAAAATATTTCCTAAAATATCCTCTTAAAGAATCCAAGGACTTTTAGTGGCTTTTGCATTGGTAGCTTTCATACATGCTTGCTAAACTTTTTGAACACGAGTAATCATTGCTTTTGTTAAAAAGATTTTCATAGTGGCTATAGACGTGTCATGCTTAGACATAAGAACTGATTAATCCTTTATGTATGTCTAGCCAGTAACTTGAACCACCACCACAGTGATTCATCACTGGGGTGTATTTGGCACTTGAATGGGTGGCTTGGTTATAATTGCAGGGATACTACTTAAATGTGGAATAATTCTGCAGATGTCACCTGAAATAGCTATTGAGGCCAATGGAATTATGCTAGATTCACATTCTTGTACTTAAGATTATAGTTTGGCCTGTGGTGTCATCCGCTGAGTAAACAGAAATGGTAGGTAATGGTAGAAAAATATCAACCGGTTCTGTGGAAACAGAAGGCCTCACATTTCTAGTAATCACTATGTACAATTTCTTCAGAATGTGCAAATCAAAATGCAGAATAGCTAATTAATCATCTTTAACTCCCAGAAAGTTTAATTGTTTAAGCTTTCAGGTACTGATTACTTGCTGTCAATCAATATGCAGGACTCAGGAAACACTGATGACTTTATTATAGATGCTATTAATAATATTTAAAAAATTAGCCTCATTTCTCTTAAAGAATTTGAGTATTGCTGCAGAACCAGGCAAGTGAAACAATAGGGGCACCATCCGGAATGTAGACACATGTCTATGCAGCAAAGCTTGAATAAAAATTGAATCATGGGGTCCAAAGTGTTCCCCTGAAGACCAGAAAAGAAATGCAGCAGCTAGGGCATTTAGGGCACAGACAGAAGTGACAATTTTCACCGAATCTGGCCACAGTAAGTGGTCTATAGCTGTGACCAAACACAAGTGCACAGCTGCAGACAGCTTAAAAATGATTGATCAGGCAAAAATCTGAACCGTTATTGCATGAGGGGTCAGATGAAGAAGTTTTTAAACAGCATATTCTGTAACTTCTGTCTGCACGATGTATCCAGCCTCTGGATTGTTTTTAGAATGGGAGGGAGAAAAAGAGAGCAGAGGAAGTTTGGTCTGGGGCTTTTCCAGCCTCACCACTGGAAGGTGAGGCTGGGAAAGCACCAATTCACCCACCCCATCCACCAGTACTAGCACGGCACGTGGCAGGGCAGGGAAGGTGGCTGCTCCAGAGCTGCTGGGATTTTGTGTCAGAGGCAGCTTGGTCCAAGGCCAGGGCATGATGTGCAGCCTGCACACTTCAGGCAGGGAGATACAAGTAGTGGATCACAGCTCTGCCCTGGCCCTGGCCCAAGCTGCTCCTGCCACAAGATCCTAGTGGCTCCAGAGCAGTGCCCTGCCCTGCCAGCACCGGGCCAGTGTGCCCGGGGCTGGTCTCCATGGCAACTCCAACCTTACACTATCATAGCACAGCTGCAGCTGGGGTCTCCATGAAGACTGGCTCCAGACATGCAGGCAGGGGCTACTGGGAAATGGAGTCCAGCTGCCCTGGATCTGCCATTTTGCTGACCCCTGCCCTAGAAGGAGCTCCTTCTGCTCCCCTTCCCCACTCCCATTCTAAAAACAGGGACAGGTGGGGAGGGAGGAAGGGTTGGGGAAACCAGCTGCAGGCTAGCAGTCAGCTGCTAGATTTCCCTCCCCCATGGAACCAACAGTGAACTTCTGTTAGGTCCAGGGGATCAGTGTAACTCAGCATGCTTTCTGCAAAGTGCTCTCAGTCACAGTGGGGAGCTGCACCTCTGTCTGCACCCTTATTGTCCTTTGCCTAGGGCACTGGGAAAGACCAGAGAAGCTGAAAGAGAAAGCAGAAAAAAAGACTAGGTACTGCAGCAGAAACATTGATAGCAAAGTCCTGAGAAAGAGGTACGAGAGAGAGTTTGGAGGCAGGTGCTAGCTGAAGGAGGCCTGCAGCGGTAAGTTATTTGATTCCTTCTGTATTCAGGGAAACGGTACTTCAAATATTCTTTGTAAACAAAGAGGATGGCTCAAAGTTATATCTGACTCCATCATTGGTCTCTCCTCCTAAAGAAACAACCCTCTATGCCCCAAACTTCATTCAGGTCAAAAAGGGGTAGCAGGATGTATTATAAAAATAATCATTAAAAAAACCCCACGATGCTTTTCTTACATTATTTAGAATATCTTATTCTTTTATTGGCTGTGAGTACATATAAATATCATAATACATATTAGTCTTTATGTAAGACAGAAAGAGTAAGCAGAGGATGAGAAAGAGACCGTATGTTTAAGTATACATCATAATAAATAATTCATAATAAATAATTTGCTTGGAATACTTTTTCTGCTGTTTTTGTTCATGAATAGCAGACTAATTATGAAATTCTTATATTTATGCTTAGGAGTCTCCTAGAGGCAATTGCCCTTTTGTGTTCAGTTCACATGTGCTCCTGGCCTAGGAGACACTGTGCTCTATTGTAAAGACGATTTCCCGTCCTTTAAAATGGTATGAATTTAGAATAAAAGTATGTGGTTGTTCTCTGGATATTAAAAAAAATCCCCAAAACAATGGCCTTGATGTTAACTTAAAGCCCTTTAATGAGGTTTTATTTTATCTCTTTGCTGCATGCTTTTCCATTGCATATTGGGGGATTGGAGCTTATTATGTAGGATCCTGTTCTACTGCATTTACCCCTTTTCTTCTAATTCCTTTTATGCTCAAAACTTACAACCCTGGAGCAGGGGTGGATCCAGAAAGGAATGAACGCTGCATGTCCCCAGAGGCTGGAGGGGCAAGCACTGACCAGGGGTCAGCGGCTACCCAAAGACGCTGCTGGCAGTGGCAGCAGTGGCCAGCAGCAATCGCAGACTGCCCGCAGACACCACCGGTGGTGTCAGCAGCGAGGGGGAGGGCGGTGGTGAGTGGCCACTGCCCGCAGGCACTGCCAGTAGTTTTGGCAGCACCTTTTCACAGGGGGTGCATCATCATGCTCGGTGCGTGTGCACCCCGTATGTGTCACCAGTGCAGAAAGGGTGCAGTGGTGTGGTTGCATCCCCTTTTTGGACCACATTGTGAAACCAGCAGTCAGGGACTTTAAGTTTCCACAGCAGGTAAGAATTACCCCACTCTTGCCACCCTGTCCCTTCCCTTCTGTGCTCAGCAGCATTTCCCCTCCCATCCCCTTACTGCCCCCACACCCCCACCCAGCTGATGCAGGGGCAGAGGAAGCTCCAGAACTGCTCCTGTCCTGTTCAGGCTGGACTGTGAGAGAACTGGAGACAGGAGGGGTAGCTGCAGGTGTGGGGAGAACTTGCCTGCCCCAGCCACTGTCCTTGGACCAGCCTGGCTCCCTGCATAGCTGCTTCCCACAGCCCCAGCTGGAGCAGGACAGCAGCAGCTGGGACAGCAGCAGCAACAGGCAGGTCTCCTCAACCTTTTCCTACACCAGGAGGCATAAGTGTGGAGGAGGGCGCACTCTGTTGAGTAGGGATAGGAAGGCAGTGGGTGCTGAGAATTGGTGGGGGGAATTCTTACCTGATCAAGAGACTTTAGGAAAGTCCCTAGCTAGTTTCCATAGCACAGTCTGCTATCAGTGGGGCTGAAAGGAGGAGTGTATCCAACACCCATAGGTGACTGGTAGGGGGTTCACAGGGGTGCACATACCCCACCCCCCATGGGGCCGGTGCCCCCCCGCTGGCTAACACTGATGCTGTCAGTAGGGCTTGTGCCCCACCTGACAGGGTAGGTGGCTTCTATGGGTCCTGTCCCCCCCCGATTCAGGAGGCACCACTGCAGCACTAGTCACTGGTCACAGCCCACTTTTTAAAATCCTCGATCCACTCATGCTCAAGAGAGAGACAGCTCTGGCCTGCTTAACGAATACCATCTTTCCAGAGAGGGTCAACGGGCCCTGGTACTGTACAGAATTGCTACAGTGCTGTTGTACTATGTACTTACACCGAGACTTCTGATGGGGTCATAAAGCAGCCTTAGTTCCTACATTAGATAAATATTTATCTAGCTGGATGTAGAATTTCTAGATTCCCTTTCTATCTTCCCAGCCCTTATAAGTGGTGTAAAGAAACCAAAGTCATACTCAGGATTTCACCCTCTATTCTGAGGCTATTGGCCTCTTTCCTTCTGTGGCTGCCAGTTTGCTCACTAGAAAACTTTATTAGGTGTTAATGTGATTGTAAAGAGGAGAGTTAAATGACATGTTGTTGACTATGACTGATTGGTGAGTGTAGAGGAGACAAATCACATTTAACATTGTGTCAAATAAATGATTGAAATCATGGTGAAGAGAAGTACATTGCATGCCAAAACTGTGCTTATATTTGCATATGCTGCTGTGCCTTTGGTCAGTCCGCACAGAATTACATTGCAGGCTGAACAAATAATTGGGCCCACTAAATGAAGTCAAAATTTACACTGGAAACACTATTGTCCCATTGCTTGAGAAATGGAGTCTAGTATAGGCAATCAAATAGGGTCAAAACAATTGTAATTGTGAAACAAAATGTTAAGGCCATTTTAAGAACTAAAAAGCAAAGCATATGTTTCTGAGTTAACTATATGAAAATCTGTTCTTTATAGCAACTGTGTCCAAAATGTTAATAGTTTACCTGTTAGGGTATATCTTCTTTTGTTACTGCAGAAGATGAATGAAAAAAAATAATGTTAAGTAAAAATATTAGAATAGGAACCAGTCTTAACCTAATTCAATATGTCAGCAAGTTGAACAGCTATAACCACTGAGTTCATTAGGGGAGATTAAAGACTGAACACAAAGACTTTGCAAAAGCTATGATTTTAATGCTTGATCATATCAGAGTCACAGCTTTAGTAACATCATAACTTTATCCTAGAACCTTGTCTCTTTCCCTCAAAACCCAGAGGATAATCAACATTTTCTGGATCGGTTCCCATTTCCTGGATTACAACATCATCTTGAATATATTAATTTGATATATTGTGCCGAAATACTGTTATTCTGGGATGGCACATAAAAATACAGTGAAGATGATGTGATTTTCTTCTTTGTTCTAAATTCCAGCTTTAATAAGTGGATTTCAGCTTTATCTGGAGCTGGATTTCTAATATCAACAATTGTAATCTTGAAGCTAGATCAGAACTATGCACTGAATGTTATGGATTAAAATACATTTGTATGTATTTCCTTTTGTAATTCTACTTCCATTAACATTCAAAAACACCTATCACAAGTAAGCATAGTCATAAACATACTATGAGTTACCTCTGGGAAAGTAGATTATAATCATTAGGAGACTGGTTTTCTCTAAATTCATTAGATGTTCCTAAATATGAAAAACTGATAAATCAAGTTTGAGTTTTTGTCAGACACACAGAAAATGAACTCGTAGAGAGTGGATCTAGTAGTTCTCAGCTGGGTTCCTCGGAGCCCTGGGGTGCCCTGAGATCCTTGCAAGGGTGCCGCGTGTCATACAATGTTAGCACTGTTCAGTGTGAAACATGAGTCACAGGGTAAATCCAGATGTTTCAAATAGGAATTTCAAATAGGAAGCCAAATAGGAATAGTAGTATATCAGAAACACTGTGTCCTGTTACTCTCTCTCTCAGTCCTTTGCAACAGACAAATTATTTTTCTGTAGTCAAAAATGGAGAGTAAACCAGGAGCTGGCATTTTCCGTGGGTGCCTTGAGTCTAAAAATATTGAGAATCACTGTTCTAATGATAAAGAGTACCTGAGAATCCTGCTTCCTGGAAACAGCAGGCCACCCTTAATGTTATATTAAGAGTGGCCAAATACTCTGTTAAACACATGCACAGCTCCTGTTGACATTAATGGGAGTTGCACTTGCATACTTTTGCAGGTCACATTTATTTAATAGTGTCATGCCCTTTCTAACCTCCACTGGCCAAGTTTCAGAAGGCTCCCTCCAAACACTTCAGTCATTATTGCAATTAGACTTGTAGAAACTGATTGGTATTTCTGATAAAGATAGCGCTGAATGGCCTATTGCCATCAACGGAGCTGAAAATTGGTGATTTGTCAAGATTCAAATTTAGGTTTTTTGTTTAGCTTGAGTATTAAGGTTTAGTTCTATTTTGAAGAGTGCTTATAAAATGTCATTAGAGGGTAAACAGAGCAAGATGAATATTATGTGCCTATGTTGGGCAAAATTAAATCCTGTCACAAAAATAAATTAGAATATCAGATCTTATATACTTCTAAAATTTCCAGTTTTCAATGCTTTTTTTTGTAGAAGAATTTAAAAAATCAATACAGATAAGGCTACTGAGTGCAGTCTGGTAACTACATGTGCATCAATCACGGATTGAACTGGACATTTGTGCGCATGGCTTAAAAATATACATGTGCATGCATGTGTGTATGCTGAAACAAATAAAGAGCTCTTCAAATCTAGCCAAGATTAATTCTTGCTGCTTGGTACATCAATACCATTAATAAAGATCCACTGTGTGAAGTCCAACCATATAGCTCAGTTAGTTAAATCCTGGTGCTAATAACACCAAGGTTGCAGGATTTGATTCTGGGTTACACTAGCACAGGAGTGGGCAAAATGAGGCCTGGGCGCCAGAGGCAGCCCGCCAGGCCATTCTATCCAGCCCGTGGGGCCCCTAAAAAATTTAGAAAATTAGTATTTATCTGCCCCGGCCTGCCTGTTACGTAGTCCTCGATGGCTTGCCAAAACTCAGGAAGCGGCCCTCTGCCCAAAATAATTGTCCACCCCTGGACTAGAAGCTGGAAGATCTCTTGAGGTCCTTTCCAGCCTTACTTCTCTCTATGAAAAGTTAATTAAGAAGGGCCTCTTTCACATACAGATCTATGGAACTAAAAATCCTTTTTATTGTTCTTATATTATTTTTGCAATAGTAACAGTAGAAGTGTAGCACATCAGAGAACAAGCCATGGAGCTGAAAGTCAGTGTGCTAGCTACTGTATCTGCAGACAAAGGGTTGGTTTTTTTTACTTTTCTCTCTCTCAAGCCCCTCTAAAGTGATTATCTTGTGGATGGACTGTAAAGGTGATGTCCTGTATCATTCACATTCATTAAAGTTTCTATTGCACTCGTCACAAGAGTTTCAACCTAAGTATTCTCACATGTAAAAAGAGGGTTAACCTGAAAGACCAAATTAATTCCTGATGTAATGCACTGAAGTCATGTTACAACCAGGATTAATGTAACCCAATGTGATTACAGCAGTGAGAATTTGCTGCTGGGATTTATCTTCAGTCTGCATATAGACACAATAACAGTTGTCTTTGTTTCTGGAAAGCAATTGCTGTTTTAAGAAAGAAAACAAGCTTACATGGAAGATCAGAAATCATCTTTCCTTGCCACAGAAAATAATAAAGACTCAGATTTCATTGAATATCAGTGAAAATGATTTGTAAGAAGCCTCAGGCCCAAAGTGAACGCTGCAGTTAAACTCACAGTCTGAACAGTACAGCATAATGTTAAAAAAATCAATACTAATATTGAAAAAGCAGGTGGTCACAATAAAGATAAGACATTGTAACTCTAACATTAGGAAGCTGAATCTGTCTTGAGCAGCCCAAAACAAATTAAATGGAATAACAGGCTTTTTAATTTATTCTTGTTTTTTTTCCACTTACTGTCAAATCCTAAGCTTTTATTGAAACTTAGTTAAACCACACTGTCCTCCTAAGTAAATATTTAACTCCTGCCAGGTTTAACAAAGGCTGGTGGGATTAACCTAAGAAAATGCCTGTAATTGTAGTTATTATTACAATTAGACCTGTTCATGTCAGAGTTTTATGGTTCTCTTAGATGGTTTTACCAAAGCTAGTGGGATTAATGTAAAAGAAATGCCCAAATTTAAGGTCATTATTGCAATTAGACTTGTTCATGTCAACATTTCATGGTTTTATTAGAGAATGATTAATGTTTTTCTGCTGGAGCAGGGAGTTTATTGTCAGCTCTAGGCCACATGTCATCAAATCAGAATTTAGCTGTAATATAATAATATTCACCTAATTGTTTCAATCAGTTATTCTGTAGCAATTTTTATCAACCTAAAGTATGGAAAGAAGAAAGAATTAGTTCTAGTAATACACCAAACAGTGGTTCCCCCTTTCACTAAAAGACGCTAACTAAGAAGCATCATCAACCATACATGTCAAGTATAAATGAAGCAATAAAATGTGGAGTTCAGAATACACATATATGGATGTGTTTGAATTAAACTATTCACCCACCCAAAGAAATAAAGGAAATAGAAAACAGGATAAAAATTCTAGCATTTTACAGGGCAGCACAGGGAGACTGAACTCGATCACAACTGTACACGTACCCAAATAGTGAAGGGTTGATTTTATAACCCACAGTAGATCAGTCTGTCTAGCAGCAATAGTTGCTACATATTATTTGGAAAAAAAATTCTAAGGAAAAATAAAAGGACAAGATCATCAGTAGCATTCCCATTGCCTCTTCACTAGCAGAATCTGTTTGCTGAACTGGTTTAACCAGTTGCAGAAGGATCAGCCTGGCAGAAGATGGGTGCATCTACACATCGTCATATAGCAACATTGGAAGTGCTAAAATATGGCACAGTAACTGCCTGTACTGTGCCATACAGGTGATGCACACTTAAAGTTCCCCACTAGGTCACCGTAGCAGTGTGCTATAAGTAGGGAGCGCCTTGCTAAGGTGACTTACCTAGCGATCACATGTGATCGCTATGTCACTGTAGCGCACCATAGGATGATGTGTAGACATGCCTGGAGTTTCCCAAGGAGCTAACAGGAAGCACAGTGACTCCTATGCCCACCATCCCAACCTGTCACTATGCAGAATGTAGCTGAAGGAAATTGGACGTGGTTATAACTTCCTGTGTGCAATATAATCCTCAGGTGCTGGTTTGATCCCTTTAGGGCATTGTCAACTCCTTCACCTACTATAATTTATCTCTCAGGATGAGATCAGCACAAAATCAAGATGTGTAAAGATTAATGATCTGTTGCCTTTGCCTCCTTTCTTCACCCCACTGCCATGTGCTCCTCAGCCACAGTAAAAAAAGTTGAAGAAAAATGATAACCCTTTTTCATAAGGTTAAAATGAGGCACAGAAACAAACGACTGGCCAAAGTTGAAATACAAGTCAGTGAAGTAGCTGCTTACAAAGCCTTGAGAACAGTGAACATTTTGTTATATGGAGTGTGTAATGCTGAGCCAAAGCTCTGCTTCCAAGTGCCCTGTTCTAATATTGGCTACTTTGCTTAAAAGTTAAAGAACCAGATAATACTTCAGTAAATGCCATATTCCAGGCTTTTGCAATAATCCAAACACTTTTTCTTGACAGCAAAATGTATAGATTTTTACTGTACTTTTATTCCAGATGCTTCTGCATGAAATAATTGGGTTTTTTTTCCCATCAGCAGACAGAAAAAAAAAGATCAGCTATATATAATTTTAATGGAATAATTGAAAATAGCTAATATATTAGCAAGGTGTTCACAGCTAAGTAAACAATCAGGAATAAGGAAATAATCTGACAAAAACATAAGGGTTAAAGTCTGACTTATATTAAGTCAACAGGGAACTTTACCATTGATATGAATGGGGATAAGAATTGATTTGTAGATGTACCTTTTGGTGTGTATTCAGACAAATATGTGCCTTCCATTCCACATGTCAATTATGCACATATGCACATACTTCCACGGAGTGCAAATGAGCAAGGGAACAACTATGAGGAGCTGCACACTCCTATTTTTGACGTTATGCTTCAATGAGCATTTAAAGGAAAAGCTTATTGCCCAATTGCATTCCCTGCTGCACGTTGTTCTTTACCTAAAATATAGTACAAAGCACATTTTAGCAGGATCATTCCATATGTGTTGAGTATTATAAGGCTTGAAGCTGAATGGGTTCAATATCCTGGGAACTGCATCCTGAAATACACAGCTTGCACTGTCGTTAGTTTTAAATGGGAGTTGCACAAAGATAAAATGGAACAAATGGTCGTACTCATGCCACACTTGAGGACTGTTGATACTGCCAGCCAATCAGACAGCTCCAGTTTGTTCTGATTTCTAAAGCTGTTTTGTAATGGTAATTAATTACTTGCTATCACTTGGTTTTTGCAAGACTTTGTAAAGCACTAATTTGGTCATGCCACACAATGGATAAGTGATGATGTGCCAGGTTACATCAAGTCACATGAAATCACATGATGGAACATAATTTGGCATAGCTCTGTATAATGAAATCCATCCAGTGCAGTCAGTTATACAAAAAGGAGAAGGAAATGACTTTAAAAAAATGAATCTTCTACCATAGAATTTAGTTTAAAACCAATCCTCTATTCATGTCTGCCAATAGTTGTAGGCATAGTTAAACCATTATAAGCAGACTGCCAACATAAAAAATGTGAAGATTCAGATTAGTCAACATAGGTTAAAAAAAAAACAAACCCTTTAGATTATTGAAAGTGAAAGAATTCTGTACACTTAATTTGTCAAGGTGCTTCTAATCCCAATCTTTCAGCACTCCTGAATTGAGCCCACCCAATACTCCTGAAAGCAGTTAATAAATCAAAAGAAATAATACAATTAAATAATAGTTTTGCTTTCTTTTTCCTTATCTGCATTCTCATTTTTTGAACCTTTAGAGAAGTTGTTTTCAAAACTTTATAGAACCTTTTAAGTCTTGTGCTGCAGAACTACTACCCTTATCCTGAAGACTAATGCAGATCCAGCTGACCTACCCCAGCAAAGGTGTTGCACTGCCTCCCAGCCCATTCTATCATCCCCAGGAAGCATTCTCTCAGGGCTTTGTAGCTCATAGTCCCCTCCTCCATCAGTTATGTGCTGCTGTATCCAATCAATGCCTGTATCACAGCTTACCTCACAGGTAGGCAGACAGTACTGTTTCTTTGGTGATCTGTGCTGGGAGCGGGGGATGAGCCAGGATAAGGCTGGGGGGTGGGTATGGTAAGGGGTGTCAGATGTGGGGATAAGTAGGGGAACTCTGGGATGGGGGTGGTATGGTGGAAAACTATTGCTACAGTCAAGCAAGGTTGCCAATCCAAGATTTTTTTCCCCCTGATGATGTACAAACTTTTTACTAACAATCAAACTTTTTTACTATGGTTGGTGTTAAACCCTCAGTTTGAATTTTGGTCCTTGGCCAGGGTTTGGCAGAAGAGTTACATTTACATTATGTAAAACTTATGTCAGTAAAAACATTTGTCACTAAAAAAAAGTTTGTCAGTAAAAGGTTTGCATATTGCTAGTGAAAATATACAGTTGTGGGCTGGCAAAACTGTGCAGTCTCCTTTTGCTCTCAAAATCCCATTTCCCCTCAGTTTCCTCTTTCATCCCTCTTCACTCTCCTTGATCTCCTCCTACATCATAGTCTGGTCTCCTGTCACCTCTGCAACCCATTACTTCTAGTCAATCCCAACCCCTAACCCCTCCACAGTCTCTTGCCAGCTCCTTGAACTGCTCATTTTCTCAGACCCTTATCTCTTACCTTCCTTCTATGTTTTCTCATCCCAGCAAATTCTCACTCACCCTAGTCTTTTCTTATCCAACATATAACCCAGCACTCTGCTGAAGTCTGCCCTTGCATCTCTTCAGGCCTTCTCCTGGATTCCACAAACCCCTTCTCATAAGTGTTTTCTCTATACTCTATACTCTAAACTATAGAGTATAACCAGAAACCAGTGGTGCCAACTACTAGGCTGGCAAAGGCAGTATTGGCAACTCTCATGATTTTGTGAGTCACATACATGTGATGTATGTTTTACTTAAAGCTGAGAGGGTAATTAGTCACGTTAGTCTGAAATCAGGCAAAAGGCAGGGTAGATATACACCTTGTAGACTAACTAAAATATAGACAGAGTGTAAGCTTTTTTGAACTTGAGCTCACTTCATCAGATGATGTGAAATGACTAACATAGAGCAGAATATCTTATTTATAAGATATAGTCTATAAAGTGCATATTTACCCTGCCTTCTTTCTTAAAGCTGCAATTCCTGCAGACAGATAATTACATAACTTTTCTTTTATTTTTTGTTTAATGCAAGTGTCGATCCTTCATGAATGCAGAGAAATGATTGAATGTGTGAGCACAATTCACACTGGAGGCTCAAGAAGCGGTAGAGATGTAAAAAATATTCCAACATTTATTACTGGTTTGTGAAGCTCATGTTCTCAATACATAAGTTTTGTGGCAGACTCATGATTTTTTAATGTTCAGGTTGGCAACACTGCAGTTCTCACAACATCTCACAAAAGCAGCTTAGTAAAAATCTTCAGGAATCAACACTGCTATAAGAAGATCTGAGGCTGCAGTATTCCCCCAGTACTCTGCTTCTGTTGAAGTACAGACAGCTTGCTGGCACATTCTACCATTTGACGCTATTTGGGCTTCTTACTTAGGGAGATTTAGATCTGTTAATTTGACAATAACTATAATTTGTGGCTAGAGCAGCTTATTGTAAAATAGAGTCAGTTGCACAAGATAATTTTTTTAGGACTTTCTTCTCCCCATGTGAAACCACGAAGTCCATGAAACCAATAAAAACCTTCCAAACATGGTGACTTTCCCAGTAAAGTTATTTAATCAATGAAGGGTTACCTGCACAAGAAAATGGTATTTGGTATAACAATATTGTGTATAATTATAATTGATAACATTTATATACATCAGTTTTACTAGTGTACTTAAACCAATATAATTATGACAGGATAAACCCCTGTGTGAATACTCTTATATTAGCAAAAGCATGGCCTTTTCTGGCTCAGCTCATACCTCTCCCTAAATGACACACTATACTGAAAAAGTCTGTTGTCATTCAAAATACAGCAGTTGGTTATGCAAATGAACAATGGATGGAGCTCAATGAGGGAACGGTTTTACTAAAGGAGGCAAAAAGCTCTGAAGCCTTTGTTCTGGTCAGAACATAGTGAAGAGATTAAGCCGAACAATTTATACCCATGGGAAACTAAAACGTGAGCATATAAACAACCTGTTTTTAATATGTAAACACATTTTTGTTAAGCTTGGGTTTTATGAAAGTTTGTTGTTATATTATTATTAAAAAGGAGGCAAATTTAAATGAATAATATCCCCTTAACTATTAAGTGCAAAAGGTGGTATTTAAATGGCTAACCTACACATCAAATGGATGCCTAACTGCCATCATTGTGACTTTAATTAATTGTGGGTGCAGACTGGGGGGCTGGTTTTCAAACTCAAGCTGTTGAATCCTGTCTTCATTAGGGCAATTTGTCTTGCCAGAACAGTTGATACACTTCTACAATGGAAAAAAAAATCAAAGAGAAACGAATACTCACTGACAAACTGACATCTGTCAAATTTAATTTCCAGTAATAAGGACCTCCCTCCCATTGGGAATATTTTTAGTCCTATTATTCCTCTGTTGAGACTTCTCAATTATTTTTCTTTTACTTCCTTAACATTTCACAGATGGTACTTGGTTAACACTGAGTACATTTAAAAATATAACTTTTTTTTACTGTACAAATATATCACTTAGAAAGAAAAAAACCTCAAGTACTTAGAATCTTAGGCCCCTGGCACATTCATTTACTGACACAATGGGAAGTGTTCCCCAATCCCAACAGTTGTGCCTTCTGCCACATGCGGATGGCAGGAAGCACAATTTTGGGATTGAGAATCAGATCCCAGTCACACCATTACTCTCTGACAGTGCAGGGGGAACCTGGGAACATGAACTTGGGTTCCTCCTGCACTGGCAAGTTGAAAGCTGGGTGCCCATAGCTCAGTGTGAGCTTGTACAGTCCTGGGGCTGAGACTGATAATCACCTGGTTGTCAGCTCAACTCCAGGACTGCACCGGGGCTGGTCCCAGAGCCCCATGTGCTGAGGATGGCAGAAAACTGTTGTGTGCAGCTAGGCTGCACGTGTGTTTTTTTAATGTCTCAGAGATTATGTAACCTCTTCCTGATTCCAGGGTCTCCATTGCTGGGATGTGTCAAGTGCCTTGCTCCACAGATCCTGGGATCAGTCTGCATGGCAGGGATCCTGCCACATGTCCAGTTTAAGGCATGATGGAAACCAGCCACAAAAATATTAAATGTAAATTTTGTGGAACATTTTTGTGGCTGGTTTCCTGTTTTGTCATGCCATTAATTGCCTGAATGTGGATTACTATTGAAATACAATGAATATGTTCAATGCCTCTTATGTGTAACATTGACCAGGGGCTGCAGACATATAGGGATAGAAAGATCATGCACTCCAACCCGTTGCACAGAGGAAGTTGTAAATTAAAATTCTGAAAAATGTTGTCACAAAAGAGATTGCTACAGTATCCCATTTGAGATACACTTCCTGCTTTTCAGTAAACCATTGATAACTATTCTTTAGGAAAATCTGTGGGACAGAGAGTTCTGTTTTTCTGCCATACACCTGTTTCCCCTTTGCATATGCCATTGCTGGAAATGAAACGGGGCACATCTACATGAGACGCTTTACTCAAGATTAGAGCAAATTATTGTGCAATAAGCATCACCATCTACACATGCAGATGCTTACTGCACAATAATTTGCTCTAATCACATGTAAATTTGCTACCTGCAAATGCAAGTAGCAGATATACTCTTGATTACTTACTGCACAGTGGTGCACATGTAGACGCCTGATCTGAAGCAAATTCCCAGTCAGCCGGGCAGCAGGGGATGACAGATTGCCCCCTGGCCCTGTGAGCTGCCTGCTACCAGGGTGGGCTTTGCCATGGGAGCCAGGGTGGGCACTATGACCCCCTACCCTGGCAGCAGGGAGCTCCCAGCCCCTGCTTCACAATCTTGAGTTCCTGCAATCTCAGGCTCCTGCAGCCTTGGGCTCCAGTCCTGTAACCACAAGGATAAGGATCTCCCAGCCCCATGATTGTGATCATGGAGTGGGGGCTGGGAGCTCCCTGTTGCCAAGGCAGGTTGCCATTGTCCCCATCTGGGCTTGAGTGGTGGAGCTGGCCCCAGCAACAGGCAGCTTCTGGGGCCAGGGAGCAACATCTCAACCCCCACCAGGAGACTGCTGTCCCAGCTCCCCCTTGCTGGGGGAGCTTGGTGGCAGCAGTCTGCTGCTAGGAGCAGCAAATCTGCTCTCATGTGCCTGAATGTGTAGATGCATGCCCAGGAGAGTTTACTCTAGAGTACTTTATTCTAGACCAAACTGCTTCCAAATTATTTGCATGTGTAGACATGTCCCTGGTGTCACTTCCTCTGGAACTGTACTTAAGACCTGAATTTCTGGCATACTGAAGAGCAGAGCACCTTAGGGTGCTCCAAAAATGTTCTTAGAGTCGTATTTCCAGGGCTGACACATCAGGGCAAGGAATGGGTGGATGGGCAGCAAGACTGAGCTCTCTATTGCTGCAGTGTAAATATACTCTTTGAAAACAGGTTTTCAGTCAGTTGTGTGCCTATACTTCCTTAATTTGCTTATAAGCACATTATATGGACAGCATCAAAAATCTCACTGAAGTCAAGATATAGCTCATCTGCTACATCTCCTTTATCTTCTAAGCTAGTTACCCAGTGAAATAAAGAAGGTGGGTTAGACTGATACAATCTGGTCCTGACAAACACACATCCATTTGTCCTTGCTGCTTCTTCCCTTCTGACCCATTTCCCCATCTTTGCCTCCTTTTTCAAGATAGAAAATATGTTTGTCCTTCTCCAGTCTTTAGCTTGTCTGACTTGGTCTCACTTTTCTACCCCCTTGTCTTCCTTTCATGTCTTGTTGTGGAAAGGACAGAAATACCTGGCTGGTTAGGGAGAAATTTCCATAAGTGCCTCAAGATGATGTGTGACGTCATCTTCCATGCTACATTAACCTGATTCTGTTGTTTCAAGTGGAAACAAAGTTAATTAGAACTTGCCAAAATCAAATAACATGACATCATTATGACAAGAAATAAGCCCAGACAAAAAATTTCTAAATTTGATCAATTCCAGATCTTAAGTTTGAATCTGAGTATAAATCACAAACTATGCTCTCTGCGTTAATTTTTATCGTAACTTATGATATAGTTCATATGCCTCACCACATGAATTGTGTGGGTTTTTAAACCAACTTGCATGTATTTTATTTTAAATTTTCATGAAGAATTTTGCAGTCACAGCAGTATTCTCTAAAACATTGTGACAGATGGATGGATCTTGTGGAACAGTCTTTGATTGCTCTCTCTGTTCTTGCTGTAAGTGTCAAATGTAAACAATAGAAGGCATTTTTTGATGTGTTTTCTCTGAGTAGATGAAGATGGTGAGTTGAATAAGTGTAAAAAAAGTCACAACAGACTTTTAGAAATATTTATCCCAGGTTGCCAGATTTTATTTAGTCTGCTTCATTTATGAAAATCCAAATACTCTATTAATTGTTCATTATGATTTTCCTGCAGAACCCCCAATTTATGTAGTTACTACTCCAAAAACATAATATACTTCGAACTAATGACAGCCAGACCTCAAATAAACTTTTCATACCTTAGGAGACTTCTCTGTATTTCCTACACTTTTCAGTGCTATTCAAAGTTTAGCAGGAAAAGGCTGCTTAAAATTAGTGTGCAAGATAAGAAAACTTACAGTAAACTTCAAAAGCAGAGGCAAGGGAATTGTATAATAGGTCCTATTTTTTTCTGACACATGGCAAGTTCTGGATAAAGTCCAGATTTTTTTTCTCATTTAGTCCAGTTTGAACCTCCATTCAGCTGACTAAGTAAAAATAACAAACTTGATACTGATGTTCTTTGTTTTTAGCAGATATCTTTGGGGCTACTCATGTAGGACTTTCCGCAAATTATTTAAGAGGAACCTTACATAACATTTAAGAGGAACCTAACAAAACATAATTATTTAAGAGGAACCTAACAAAACACAGAACAAACAGCTCTGCAGAACCACTGTTAATGATATAATGTCATACATTTAGTAATACTGTGGGTGCAGATGCTTAACTACTGTGTATCTGCAAACTATAGCACTTTCGTTTGATTAGAGGCACACAATTCCAGTCACAAAATTGGAGGTTGGGTTGAAGCCAGGCTAAAAATCAGTTCCAAGATATTCAACCATGTACAATAGCTGGCTGACTTTTGAATAGTGAAGATTTTGGTTTAGCTAGATTTGGACAGGAGTATCATGACCTTCTTAAGGGACATAAAGGGTTGCAACAAGTCATTATTGCCTGCGGGCCTAAATTCACTCTTGGTCTCACTGCTGAAGCAACAAAGTTTTCTTGAATTCACTCCACTAAAAAGAAAAATGGAGCCTGGCCTTATGGCCCAAATGGTCACAGAGAATTCAGAATGACCAAATCTTCTCTGTGTTGGAGAGTCTCTGATATTTTGAGAATGAAAATGTACCTTCAGGAATTCCACTGCTAAGCTCAGCAGGAAATGAGGCTGTTGAATGTGGATATTAAATCTAATGATTTTAACTGTAGCATGACTTAACACTTGTTTATGAATATCACCTATTCACTTTCAACCTGACCTGATGTTACCCCACTTTTCTTTGGTCTTAGTTGATATATATTGGCTTTCCCCAGCTGTAAGGGGGAAGCATTCAAGCTAAAATAAATTAGCAACACAACCAAATAAAACTCTTTTTCTGACTAGCTCTTGGTTTTAGACAGCAACCAAACTAAGAGTACTGTGCATTTCCCCTTTGGCTCCCAGAGAGAGAGATGTAATGTATACTAAAACAGGCATAAAATATCCCCCAAAACTCAAGTGTGAATACTATCTGGTTTCCAAATATGCAAAGCCTGATTTTCAAAACAGAAAATGTTCTGGACCATGTGGAAAAATGCATGTAGGATTTTCCTGTTCCATTTATACTCTATATTTTTTTTCTGGTAAATGAAAAGTTTTGCAAATATCTTTATACAAAAATAGATAAAAATATATACTGAAAAGGCTTAGAAAAAATCATGAAAAACTACTTTCATCTATCTTTCCTACTGTTCCTCTTCTTGCAGGCCAAAACTCCTCACTCAAAATTATCAGTGGGTTGATGATGCACATTAGTAGGAAGATGGCAAGGGGAGCACCGTGCATGTTCCTGCTACCCAGGGGCCCAAGATAGTGCAGCCAGCTCCTGAAAACAAGAATTCACTTAATAAACCTCAAGATGTTGCTAGATGCTGCTAGCTTTTCTCAAAAGATCACTAGATAGTCTACTGAGAGTTAAAGATAGTAAATTGATGCAGAGTCATTAATGCACACGGGTTATTTGTCGGAACCCCCAGACTCACAAGGAACCCCCAAAACTAGCTAGATCTAAGATGATCACCAAACTGGTGACACTAATAAGGGAACAATGCTCCTCATCCTCCCAGAGCCACTGACCATTAACTCTTCAAAGGCAAACCGGGTGCTGCTTCCCTGCTTGCTACATTCCTGTCCGCAGTGCCCTGGAAGCAACTGGTAGCAACTGGTACTGCAGTCTGCAGGAGACAGCCCAATCTACAGACCAGTGTCTTTCCAACAGTGAATGGCAACCCTAAAGTGGGCCAAAAATGGCATTTCAGGAGAAAAGGCTACAAAACATTGAAACTATAATTATAATGGACAACATTGTTTTTTCTCTGTTTTCTTCAAAGCCCACCCTACTTTCATGGACACACATCCTCATGAAATACACACACAAATCAAATATAAAGGTTTATACATTTTTAAATTTACCTTTGTAATAGTTCTAAAGGGGACAATAACTTTTGTCATTTGATTTATGGGTTCAGCCATGTGAAATGGTTGAGAAACACTGGCCTACTCTATAGATAATATATAGAACTTTTCATCCATGAAAGAAAACCCAGAAAGTACTTTCTTCTCCTTCTTTTTCTAACACTGGAAATGAGAATTTTAGAAATTGTCTATCCTGTTCATTTTCGGAAAGATTTGTGGATAACTGAACATCTGGTAGGTTCATGGTTTTCTGGAGACTGAAGTAATGCAGCCTAATTATTTGACATTATGTATTCAGTCTGCTTAAAACTCTTTGTTTGATTTTTATCATTGTTCTGGTTTGATTGACTGATACTTGCTTAGCCCAAATGCTTAGTAAACAGTTGGAAAAAAAAGCACTTGCTTTAAGATTCAAACTTCCCACTTTCTTAATTAGAAGTCTGAGACAGCTCTCAAAAAATCCCTGTATTTTAGAATAGCTGACAAACAAGGAAGATTCTATATCCCCCATATTGGTAGTATAGAAAACAGGGCTTGCAATTGTTTTAAAATATTCAGTGTTTTCTTTTTTTAACACAGAATAAGAAGGGGGAAAATCACAATTTCAATAGTTATTTTCTTTTTAGGTCATGTTAATTTATCTAATATTGGAGTATGCGGTAAACTTGATATCAGTTTGACCAGCTGCCTTTTTATCATGAATGATTTCGAGATGAATGTCTCAATGTATACAATGTAAGAAAACACACTCCCTCTTGGTTTTAAACTATACCGCGACCACAGGTGTAAAAACCAAGTGAATAGAACAGATATTCCTGCTTCTCAGTTCTGAGAGAGTAAATCTCTGAATAGCAGAGCAAGCCCATTTCAGGCATTATGCAGTACTTCACACCACTGGGTTTTCTTTCCCTGCCAGCACACTGTAATTAAAGAAGAGAGACATCAACATGAAATCAGATATGAAATGCTGTCCAGTTGAAAAGGTTATTGCAGCAAATGAGCAATTAGTGCACCCTGCTGCAATGACTGCTTCAGCTTCGGAAAAGGCTCAGGCAAAATACAATGGCTGAATAAACTAGCTTTGTAATCGGTTTCTCATAAATTCAGCAGTCAGTACTATCCTACGAATTGGCAGGGTATATACTTCAAGGACTGAGGCCTAACCTATGCTAAAAAAGGTCTGCCTATATAGCTACACTGGCATTGATACCCTGAAAATCCTTCTAGTGCAGATGTGACATATTCTGATCAAAGAACACTTTTGTCCATTTAGATTATGCCGGTCCCCTGCTTTAATGCTGCTATAGATGCATTTATACTCAGGCTCCTGGCAGTGTAGAAATGTCACAAAAATCATACCTCTTAATCAACATTACTGACCTGGCAAAAGTTTAGTGAAGACTTGAATTTAAATGATAAAAAAATAAAATCAAAAGCCATGGAACTGTACACATATTTAGTCTGTACTCTGCAGGCCATCACTGAGGTGGTCCAGATTTAGAGTTATTCAGGGGCAGATCCACTGGGGGTTCAGTGGTGCAGGTGCACTCCCCTTTCAGTTAGCCACACCATTGGAGCAGCAGCTGGGGACTTTTTTTTTAAGTCCTGGAGGCAAATAAGAATAGCAATCCCCCTCTCCCTTCCCCTCTGGGCTCAGAGGCACACCCCCTCCCCTTCCTCACTCATCGTTGCCACTGTCTCCAGCTGTCCTGTAGGCGAGGATAGGGATAGGAAGAGCTGCAGAGCCACTCCATATGGAACCAAGCTCAGCCAGGGACAGCAACAGCAGTGGACAAGTACTTCCTCCCTGCCTAGTCCCCTTGGTGTTCTCTCCCTGCCTGGGGGCAAGCTCAAGGGAAGGGAAACTTTGGTCTCTAGCCAAGGTTGACTCCATGTGCATCCTGGCTGCAGTGGGGCAGGAGTGGTTCTGGACACCTCTACCCTGCCTGTTGTCACCTGGGGACAGTGCCAGCAACAGCAGTATGGAGGGAGGGAATGTGCTGCTGAGCATGGAAGGGAAAGAAAAGGGAAGGAATGATTTTTACCTGCTTGAGGGACTAAAAAGAGTTCCTCACTGCTGCCCCTGTTAGTGATCTGCCCACTGTGGTGGGAGATGTGCAGAAGTAGAGTGCAATCACCCCTCCAGCAAAGGTCAGTGCTCCTGGATCCCCTTTCCAAAATCCCAGATCTGCTCATGGAGTTGTTATATAGTATATAGAACTGTCATAAATCTACAGTAACTTGACTGGCTTCTATACAGCTTCCATCCAGATTTTCACCACAGACCTAAGATTATGTACAGCTTGCAATTATGCCAAAGTAGGTCTGGCTTGACATTTCCATTGTGAACTTTAGCTGTATTAAAATACTTCAGCCTGAGCTCTGTGTGTGCGTGCGTGAGTGCGTGCGTGTGTATGTGTGTGAGCTGGGTTTGCATTTTTTTGTTTCTACAAAAAAAATCTAGGTTAAACCATTAGCAGTAGAGTGCTTGTCCAGTTTTTAGTGGCTTTTAAAATAACTTCCTCAGAAATGCAGGCTACTTCAAAAAAGGAATTCCTTTTGAAGTAGTTCTAAAAGATGATTTATCACTTCTATTGTTTCAAATAAACATTGTAAAATGATGAATTATTTAACTTTTAAGAATTAAATCCTCAGCACTAAAAGCTTCTTTGCTAATTTTTGTGAATGTATGAGATTATAGGCTCATAGGTCCTATTCAAGTGGTAGGAATGAAAGTACTGTCACAAGGCTTGCTCTGATTAATGGCATGTGCCAGTCAAAGTTCTGTGATGATGTTACGGCCAGCTGGACTATCTTGAACTCTTAACATCATCAGACATTCTGGTGCTACAGAAATGCCATTCGAACAATTTCACTAACAATGCTACAAGTTCAAATGAATGTACAACTGACAGGGCACAACTGAGGGTCCTCCACTGGTATAAATCAGAATATGCAAAATGCAAAAAGTAGAGATGATGGAAATGTTTTTGTAACAAAAATACTTTTGCAATTGCTTGTGAGTAAATGTTGTAATTGTTAACATGTGTAAAGTTCATGAGAAATGTGCATACTGTATAAAATCAAAATATACATTTTGGACTGAACTTGTTCTTTTTCTTTTCAGAAATGACCCAAATGTTGGCTATGGCACTGTCTTCCCTTTATTTCCCCTTTTTTCTTTGCTGCCACCATGTGAAATAGAATAAATGATGTCTACAGCCTTTCTTTTCTTTTTTTCCTTTCATTTCCTGTTTTAGCACCCTGTAACTTTTCAAGACCTCTCAATATTAGAAGCACTGCACTGGCAAAATGAAGCATAATACACCTCAAACTGCTGATCTCTAACCCCTCAGTGCTGGAGAAGCTGTAAAAAATTACAGAATGAAATGAAAAAAATCTGAAAATGTTTACATCCTTTTTTCTTGAAAAACTTTAAAAAAATCTCTGAAAAAAGTTCAAACAAGGAAATAGAAACAATGTTGAAATTGCAACTGTTTTGAGACATTGTTACTCTATTTTCTATCAGTTCTAATAAAAATGAGTATAAAAGCAGCCTATATAAACTTAAGATTATCAGACCAAATGATTTGTGGAAGTTTGTGCTTGATTTCAGTACTTAAGCAGTTGAAAGACAGCTATTAAGCAATGTTAAAGGACTGATTTATCCACAGTGATCCATCTACTAGTGAATGCAGTTGTTCATCAACCACTATGGCAGGCATATGAAACTGGAGAAAATTGGTTTTGAATGCAGGGTAGCCAGTTTGGATCAGGATGCATAATAAGCAGACTCAGGGGAGAAACACACAGAGAGAAATCTATTTCTGGACACAACAGCACAAGCCTGTTACGCTGATGAAGGAGGTCAGAGATAGGACTTTGTTCCTAAACAATGCAAGAATTGCCTTTAGTATTCTGTAACTAAGCTAAGGAGAGTCAGACTCTCAGGGCTTCTGCAAAGTATTCCAGCCATTTATGGTATGTAAACTGTATCTTTTATTTTAGCGTAATTTACAATTTTTAATTAGACTTGCTTTTAAGAGAACAACTACTACTGTTGTGTGGATATTTCACAAAGTCTGACCTCAAAACAGAGAAGCCTTTCAACACCTTTGAAGAGGTAGACAAGGCAAAAGGTGGAATTTACTGTTCAATGGGCACATCTATGTATTTATTAATGCACAGCAGTGACTGCCAATTTAGTTTAGTACTTGCTTAATGAAGTACTAAGTAAATGCACGGTAACAGTTACTATGCTGTAGCATCAGCGCACTTTTTATTGTGACACTTACTGTGCAGTAACCTAATAGCACTATGCAGTAGAGTATTAGCACAGTTTTTGATCAGCATGCTACTGTGCAGTGTTATTAGGCTACTGTGCAGCAAGCATCTCATGTAGATGTGCCCAGTCTTAGTCAAATGAGCATTGACAGTGACAAATTTAAGTTGAAAAGGTTTCAATGAACTGTGCTGGACTTTGAAAGGGAGATGCCTAAATACTGAGTGGCCCTTAATAAAAGGGACTGCTTGTGACAGTTTCATTGAGCTTAGAAGTTTTATCAACCTACCCGCTATTTTTGTTTTTTGGGCCACAATGAGTTCTGAAATAAATTATGGTTGCTAATATTCTTTCCCAGAACCAGAAACTAATTTTTGTAGCAAGGCTGGGCTTATTTTGCTTGAACATTTTGTTGTCACGCATCAGTTTGACAGCATTGCATTAGTATCACTCTATCAACAGAAACTAAGTTTAAAAGCTTGTAATTACTGTTTAATGTTTAATATTTACATAGTGCTTTACAAATCTCAAAGCACTCTAGAGGAAAAAAATTACACAAAGCAACAGTACATTGAGGGTGGGGAGAAAATGAAAGAATAATGCCAAGTCAGAAGGAATATGAAAAAAAGTGAAAGAGACATTTCAGAAAGATTTAAGCTGGCAGCAAAATCCACATACTAGAATGCACGGTTAATATAGCAGCTCATTAATCTGTAATGAATTTTGCAATAACTGAATGAGAAAGATGCTTGAAAGCTAAATTTCACCCTCTTCACTAAGCAAGCAGAGACAGCTGGCTCTTGAAAAGGGAAAAGGCAGGGTAAGTATTCATCTTAACCAAATCAGAGATGCATAAGCTTGCATAAGCAGCAGCTTACTCCATCAGATACTATAAAGGGACTGCAGAAAGCAGAGTTTTTAAATAGAAAGTGTTGACTTCACATGCACCAGATCAATACTTGGGATTGCCAGTATTGCACTGTTAGATAGGAGGGCATGATACAAAATTATATACACACACACAAGCTACACGAACAGCACTATGAGTTCACACACACGTACACATACACAAACAAGCATTTCTGTGGCTATGTGTTAACACTAGGGGGCATTGGGGTAACTTGGTGCTTGGAGTTACTTAAGGTCAAGTGGCCCTAGGGTTACTCGAGGTCACAGGGGCTTGAGGTTACTCAGGATCAATATACCCTAGAGTTACTTGGGGGTCACTTAGGGTTGGGGTTACTTGGGGTAACTGTGGCCCCTGGGGTTAATTAAGGTTACTGGGCCTTGAGGTTACTTATGGTTAATTAGAGTTAATTGATCAAAGAAAAAAAGGAAAGCCAGCAGAGTGGAGGAGTGATACCAGGGAAAAGCCAGCACAGAGACTGGAGCTGGAGCTGGAGCAAAGAGACTATGGGGAAGCTGAGAAGTAAGTGGGGAGAGAAGCTGGGGCCAGGGATAGTCGGGCACTGGAGAGGAGCTGCAGGGGAAGCCAAAGGGGGCTGCAGGAGCCAGGAACCAGGTCGGGGAGTTAGGAGTTGGGTTGGGGAGTTTGTGGGGGTGCCATAAGAGACTGTGGGTGCCCAGAGCCATATTGGGATGCTTCAGGAGAGCTGCAGGTAGCCAGGAACTGCGTAGGGGCTGTGGGTGCTGGGAGTCAGGGGAGATGTGGGGAGCTGGGAGCTGGGTTGGGAAACAGCATGGGAGCCACGGATGCTGGGAGCCAGATCGGGGTGCTGTGAGACAGCGGTGGGGAGCTGGGAGCCAGATCAGGGGGAATAAGGAGAGGCTCCAGGTGCTGGACCCAGATCAGGGCACTGCGGACAGCCAGATCGGGGGGGAATAAGGAGAGGCTCCAGGTGTCAGAGCTGGACTGAGGCACAGGAAAAGAAGGTAGGAGCCACTGGAGGTGGTAGAGGCAAGCCAGGAGGTTCAGGGATGCTGTGGGAGGTACCAGGGAGGTCAGGGAGAAGGCAGAGGTGGTGAGGCACACTGGGGGAACGGAGAGAGGGAGATCAGGGAGAAGGCAAAGGCAGAGGGACACAAATGGACAGGGATTTGAAAGAAGGCAAAGGCAGAGAGAGACAGGGATTGGGGAGATGGCAAAGGTGGCGGGACACAAGTGGGAACAGAGGACGATCAGGGAGAAGGCAAAGGTGATGGGACATAAATGGAGAGAAATCAGGGAGAGAAGGCAGAGAGAGACAGGGATTGGGGAGAAGGCAGAGTTGGAGGACAGAGTGGGGGCTAGACCTGGGAAACCAAAAAGTGGGGCTGGGAGGTCAGTGGAGGGGGAGAGAAAGCTGGAGCCGGGGGAGACAGAAGTGGCAGAGAGGAAGGGAGGTCAGAGACATGAGGATTTAGTTGGGAGCCTGCAGGAAAACAGAGACCAACTCGGGGTCAGTTTTATTAGACAGGCAATGTACTATATAGCTCACAAAGTTATTGGTTCCTACACACCCACAAGCACTCACACATGCACGCACACAATGGTAGCAGGAGAGAAAAAGGCTTGGTGGAGAGATTAAAGTCAAGGTGTGTAGGGACAGAATCTAGGTCCTTTGCTTGGGGACGAAAAGTGGGTGATAGCTACCTATCCTGAGCTGTGAGTTGATCTTCAATAGCTAATCAGGGTCTTCTCCAGCAAGGTGTTGTTCAGAGGTGGTCCCTGGCAGGGCCTCTGGGTGGATAGGTGGCATGGCACAGTGCTGGTGCAGATGGAGAGGGTGTCCCAAGTAGATCACACTCTACCACCACTTTATAGGTGTGGGCTACCTGTGCTTCCTATGGGAGGGACATGTCCAGGCAAAGACAGTCCTGCTCAGATACCTACGTGCAGATCCAGGTCTCTTCATTGTCTAGTAGGACACAATGGTGGGGTTTCTGGTTTCCATAGGGTCTTTGTCTTCTAAATGTTGGGTTTCTGTTCTGTTCCTGGGTGAGGTCCATGGCTCCAGGGTGAGTCAATGCAAGGCAGTGGTTCGGTCATTGAGCTGATCATTCAGTAGAGGCCTGCTACCATTATACCTCAATCACCCTCATTCAAAAGCAGTGATTAAAATATAAAGGGTAGGGAAGGGAAATAAAAAGGAGGGGTAAGTGCTAGGAGAAGCAAAGGAGGTAGGAGACACAAAAACAATGTACCATATTTACTCAATTCTAGGATGAGGGTTCTCCCTCCCCCATTTACATTTGGGGAAAGAGCTCTTGTTAGAATCAAGTATGGGGCAGGGGACAGGCAGCTGCTGTGGCTTGGGCTTTAGCCCAAGGTCATGGTCATAGCTATGGCTGCTGCCTGGGAGAGTGTGGGAAGGCTGGGGGAAAGGGGAAGCAGAAGCTGAGGAGAAGGGAGAGGCGGGAGCAGAGGCTGGGGGAAGGGGCAGGAGGAGGAGCTGAGGCAGAGCAGGAAGGGGGGCCCGGGGCTGCAGTGGGGGCAGAGGAACAGGCACAAGCAGGGGCAAGCTGCTTGACCTCTCCATACCACCTGCCGCCCACTAACTGCCCCCTGCAGTGGTGGGAAGGATGAATTAAAGATGACCCTTCAATAAATAGATTCTATACATGGAAAATTACAACAAATTTATAAACTGTCCATACATAGAATATAGTTACGGGGGGGGTGGGGGGGTGTCATCTTAGATTCAGGGTCATCTTAGATTTGAATAAAAGTAGTAGTTAGCCCATTGAGAGACATGGGGGTTATCAAAGCTAATCCAGATAATGTGATAAGAATCCTTGGTTTAGACAAAATACTTAACAACATCCAGGTTTGGAAAAGGAACCAGCAATAGTGACATGCCCTTTCCTTTGAAAAACCCTAAGGGGACCCAATGGTGAAACGGTGTGTCCCCCCTCAGAGTGAAAAGGGATAATAATTTAAATTCCAGCCGCTTATCCTTTTCCACTCCCCTGTTCCCAAAACTAGAAGTCTTGCAAACACCAAGAAAAGAGAGATTAAAAGTACAAGGAAGCAAGGTGAACACTCGTTTTAAATGTAATATGCTAGTCAGCTCCTACCAAAACAAATGTAGTGTGTTCAATGGAACAGACAGGGATGTTGCAGCAGGATCTATTGAAGAAATTGCCTGGAAGATTTTGAAGCCTGTTACCCTCCACTTTCTGCTGTAAAACAAATCTAACAGAATTAGGTCCATACACAAGGAAAGTGACAGCACTGCTATAAAATACCCTCTTCTCATGGCAGCCTTTCTGTGAAAGTATGGCATGGGGTTAGGACACTGTAGATCACAAGGGGTTGGGGAAGGAATGAATGGGATGGAATAGCAGGTAGCTGTACAAATCTTTTATAATTTCCCTCTGTAAAATGGTGACATGGCAATCATTCTTACTTTATCAAGTATGCTTAACCACACAAACTCTCCTATGTGGGAAATACATGGCACAAAGAACTATCTGGGAACAAGACTTCTGTGAGGATAGTGCAGGGTATAACATGAAAACTCAGGGCCCAAAAGATCACAAAACATACTGAGATGGAAAAGCTGTGTTTAATTCTAGCTACTGAATACATTGAGGAAAATCTGAAAGAAATGTTATGAGCGGACCTTGAAAACTCTTTGGAAGACAATTTCCTTCTCCAGATGTCACTGCAGAAGAAGATAATATGCACATTATATTGAGAGAAACAGTTACTGAAGTATGTGGAAAGGGAAATAAATAAATTGTTCTGAAAGTACTCCCAGAATGTTGTCTTTTACCAGCTTTTGTTATGGTAATTACCATATCTTCTTGCATACTACCCACATCTTTCTCCACAAATCAGCTCTTAGAAATTAGGATGAACGCTATATGCAAGAAAAATGGATCCATATGGCTCTGTTGCTATTGCTCCCTGGCTGCAGAATTTCTAGACCCACGAGGAGCCCCTTGTCCAAGTGACATGGCCCTGCCATGAAAAAGTAAAAAATGAAAAAAAGGACAGAGTCAACATAACTTAGTTCTTGCAAATCTGCAGGGTTAATCAAGAGGCCTCAGTTTTGTCTGTAATTCTACAGATGTTTTCCTGTATAAGTTTGGATATATCACTTTGCCCATTTGCACATCTGTGAACTAAGGATGCATATCTACTTTTCAACCCTCAAATGAAAAGCAAATGAAAAAGTCAAGTCATTCTTATTTTATCTTTATTATTGCTATTTCTGAAATAGTATCTGGCCACTACTATTTTAATAGGCTACATTTTAATATAAATGCTATTTCTTAAAAATTACAATAAGTATGTTCATAAGAAGCACTTTGTTTTATTCCTAAGTGCTAATCAAATGTGCCTGCATAAAAAAGACTAGAAAAATAAACTAATTTGAAAAAGAAGAATGAAAATCCCTATTGAACATGATACTAGACATGAAGCTTCCATTAAGTGTAATGAGAATGACACCACTAAAACTCATTGCAATCATTTGAAAAAATTAGAAATAGAGTTTAAAATCATTGGTTAGTCCTGGCTTTCATATACTGTAAAGAATTTTAGACAAAAGTAAATCACATATTTGTTCATAAGTTAATAATTTCTCATATTTGTTATGATATTTGTATTGTTGGGTGGGAAAACTGATAGCAGAATTGGTTAAGTACAATCTCCAAGCTCAATTAGTGACGGAAGGTGCTCTCAGACTTCCTTTACGTATGATTTAGACAGAATTTAATCAAAGCAACCTTCACAGGTCTTTTAGAATTGAGTTTAGCATTTGCTTCATAAAAACACCTCCGACTAAAAGACAAAGGCATAACATTTTTTTAAAAAAGCAGACAGTATTAAGACTTTTTTAAATCAAAAGTTAATAGTCACTTTTGTCTACTGGTAACTTTGGAGACTGTCTGTTCTAACTTTGGAATCATGAGTGGAACAACAGATATGAATATTGCCTGTGGTGCAATAGTAGTAATTAAGATCTCAGTTATGAATGACATTTTAGGTTGAATTATATAATTGGAAATAAGAAAAAAATCAGGAATTTTAGAACAACAAAGCTAGATCAGGAGTCATAATAATTAACTGTAACTTAATTGTAACTGATACATGTTTCAGATTGATCTAATATAAAGAATCGAAGTCCCAGATGATAACTGAATTTCCTAGGAGAACCTTTGCCTATCTTTTCAAATTTCCTTGCTGTTTGCATATTCACTCACGCTATTGTCATTACCTGTCTGACAATAATGCATCATTACCAACATGATGCATAGTATAAATGTGATTGTGTTTTTAGTCATTCTTTAAAGTTGGGGTTATCATCTTTGGTTTTGTTCATTTTTGCTAAACTGATACAGCATAAAGAAAAATTGAAGTTCAGTAACCATCCTTATAGGAGATAAATGGTTCCAAGTGCTCTTACCATTATATTATGCTAAACTCTGTAATCCGATTGCCATTTTCTAGATTACAAGTGATTTAACTTCCAAAGGAACCTAAATCATTTTTTGTCCCAATAGGTCAAATTTTCTTTATTGTCCCAGTAACTCTTTTTTATAAAGGGGGAAAACAACAAACCCAAATCTCTTATTACGTGGTACATGCAAGAACTTTCAAATTCATAGGACTGGGATCAACAAAGCTATTACCGTCACTCCAGTGAAAAGGTACAGATCATACTGAAGAAAAAGTGCAAGCTTTCACGGATTCTGCGGTAGTGTTACTCAAAGGAAAAAGGTCTGCAGTGAGATCAAGGTTTTCATAATTCCTCCGGTTTCCTCTGCTTATATGCTAAACATTATGTGGCTGAACCCATGCTATATGAGATACTATGTCACCTGCACTGAATACCAAATCCATTCCAAAGCTTGATTTTTATCATGTAAATTGAAGTTGCAAAGATAAACAATAATGTGTACAGGAAAGAATGTCATAGGGCTGTTGACCAAGGGTAATATGTGATATATTCTGAATTTTTTAGCCAGAATTTAGATGTGAATGTCAATTATTTAAGCATAATGAAAAGTCAGATGGGGAAAAACATGAGACCTATTCTGCAAATAAATTCAAGGCTCAGAGCTGAACATCTGAGTGGACTCCTCAGGGAGGGGTGGCACAAGGGTTTCCATGGAAAGATCTGACATTTAGGTCTGGGGGGTTATGTCTTAAACCTGCCCACAATTCTTTTACACATGCAGGGTGTGTCTACACTTGTATTTACACCAATTTAAATTTACTGCATGTTAAGTGGCAATAGGCCAGCATCTACACATTCAGGCATTAAAGCGCATTAATGTTGTGTGTGGATTGACTTGGGACTACAGTTAGTCCCAGGCCAGTCCACACAATGTTACTGCACAGCAAGGTGCCTACATGTGTGTTACTGCACAGTAACTAATCAGGCATAAATTTGATACCTGCATGATACCGCTATCAAATTTACACTCATGTTGGAGTAAGACACCATATTTACTATGCAGCATGGGCATTCATGCATAAATGCGCACCCATACTGCGCAGTAATTTCAGTTACCGTGCAGTAAATGCGTACGTGCAGATGCAGCCAAAAGGATGTACAGACAAGCCTGCATGTGCCTCTTGCCACATCTCAAAGCAGTTTAAGACATGGCAAGAGGCACACTGGAAACAAAAAAATGTTCCCCATGCTGCAAATTTGCAGTGCGAGCTCAAAATTTGGTACCTGAATATCCAAGTATCAAAATAAAACAAAGGGGAAAAAATCAGGGCAGGGCATGGTCTCCGACTATGCCCTGAGGTAACCCAGGAGCCGGTTCTCCAGAGAGATGCTCTGGTTTCTTACCAGAGTGGCTTTATGGTGATCCTGCTGCTCCAGTTTGTGGGGCATGAACCCTTAGCATGCTGGGGCAAGCAGAAGCGTGGCAAGGATCGGGACCCAGGCACTGTCATGGGTAAGTAGGGACATGGGACTGGGGGGGGGTTATGGTTGTGAGGTGTGTCGGGGGACGGTGGGGTGAGGATTGGTGTGGGGGTGAGGAGTGGCAGGGGGATGTTGGGAGGTGTGGAGAGTTGAGGGGGAAGACATGCAGTCTGAGCATGGGTTTGTGGAGGGAGTTGAGCAGGGGCTGCCACACACCTGCCTCCCCCAACCCCCTGCAGTGCTGGCAGCAGCAGCCAGAGCAACTGTGGCCTGGCTGCAGGTACAGCCAGTGGTGACATGGTGCTGTATGACCTGGGCTTTGTACGTGCTGAATGGATCTGGCCTGGCCTAGCCCAGCCTACTAGCACACATCTTTGGACAGGACTGGGAAAGCCATGCGTTAGTGGGCCAGGCTGGGCCGGGTCCATTCAGAATGTATAGAGCCTGAGTCACAAAGTGCTGTGTTGCTGCCAGCTGTGCCTGCAACCGGGCCACAGCCACGCTGGCTGCTGCCACCAGTGCCATGCTGGGGGGACAGGAATGTGGTGGCCTCCAACCACTTGAGCACCTCCACAAAGCGTGCAGCCCATTAGCGCATCTTTGCACAGGACTGGGAGGTGTGGCTCCCGGATGCATGGCTCCTGTGCAAAGGTGTGCTAGCTGCGTGGCCTGGGCTGGGTTGGCTCAAGTCGGGAACATTTTCTATGAGGCTCAGGCAGCAATGCATGGCCATAGAGCTATGCCTACAACAGGCCATGGTGCATCACCACCCGAGCCTCATGGAAAATGAACCTGGCCTGCCTGACCTGACCCAGCCAAGGCTGCGCAGCTAGCACACCTTTGCACAGAAGCTGCATGTCCCAGAACTGTGCCTCCTGGTCCACTGCAAAGGCACACTAGTGGACTGTGCCAGGCTGGATCCCACCATGCACTTCCTCCTCACACACACTGTAAGGTTCAGCAGCACTGCCGCTAGAGGCAGGACCTGGCTCGGCATGACATCTGGTCCCTGTGAGTGGTGCAGGGCCCCAGGTGACAGTTCAAGCAGCCCAGGGCTGCCTGAAGGCACAGCCCCATGCCGCACTGTGCCATGATGATCTAGACCCGTGATGAGTGCGGAGGCAGTGTCATGTCTGAGGTGGCCAGGGCTGCACCATACCGTGCCACTGGGGCCTCTGGCTCCATTGGGTGCTGAGTGCCTGACAGCTGCTGCTTTTGTGAGGGTGAGCTGTGGGCCTTGTGGGGGGAGGGCTGGGACACTGCAGGGGGGTCTGGGGCCCTGTGGGGGTGGGCTGGGGCCCAGTGGGGGGGCAGTCCATGTGCTGTTTGGGGGGGCTGCACCCTGTGAGGGGGCAGGAGATCCACCCCCCCAAGCAGCTCCCCCACACAGTCCCCCCACACCCCACATCCTTCCACACTCACCCACACATTCACATCCCCCACACCTCTTTCCACCCCCCACCTTCAAACCCCCCATCCCCCCATTATGCATTCATTGTTCCCAGCTGCCAGACAGGATGAGACCTCCTGGCAGGAGCTGTGACTGCAGGGGCAGCTGTCCCCATATCCTAGTTAGTGAAGGGCCCAGGGGGAGCTCTAATTGTTCTATGATAAGAAAACTAAAACCAAAAATCAAAACATATAAATATTTAGAATTAATTTTATTATGATGATAGAGACACTGGTATGCTTCCAAATTGCTTTAGAATTGTTGCCCAACTGATTGGTCTGTGTGTGTGTGTGTAGAGCGGTCTTTTGTTTTCATTGTGGAAGAACATGGATTTTGGGGTATTTTAAAGAGTGAATTTGGATTTTCTATCAGAGATTTTGCAGTTTTTAAATAGGGAACACCAGAATTCCTGCTAATGAGGCAAATGGCAGGACCCAGGCAGAGACATGTGCTCAGGGCTGGAACCTGGGACACAGCTGGAGGTGGCTGACCTCCTTGCCACTTGGGGCCAGGAGGACATGCTTTGACAGGTCAAAGCAGGCCACCACACTGCAAACATCTTCCAGGCAGTAGCTGCCGAGATGGCAGGGTGGCAGCAGACATGGCAGTAGTGCCACACAAAGACCAGCTGTGCAGCCACAGCCCACTGGCAGCTGGCAGTCCTCATGCAGCCATGCAGTCCCCATCCAGGTCTGGCAGGTGCACATCCTTGGGGCCACATGCTGTTGCAGGTGGCAGCAGGTCATAGCCAGGCAGCAGCCCCCACTGTCAGACTGCTGCAATGGGTAGAGGGTGCAGGAAAGTCTCCTGAGAGCAATTAGCCCTGAGCTACTTGCCAGGGCAGCTTTTTATACTGCTGAGGACAGCAGAGGTGTTGGCCCCAGGCTCTAGCTCCCCCTGGCTGCAGATCTGGGAAGAGCTGGATAGGGTTATTTTGACCCAAGTAACACAACTTGCCCCACACCAAAGTGCTTGTCCTGGCATGTGCACTGAGGCAAAAATCCCTGGTTCAAAACTGTGTCATTCCTATTCAAGCTGCTGCAAGCACACATGCCTGCATGTGTGGACGCACTCACAGAGTCTTTTAGATGCACTTAGTATGCACTGTATATGGTCCACTACATCACAGAGCCTTCCCTTGCAATCCATTAATTCCCTATCAGCCCTACTCAGAAACCCCGCAAAGAGTTAAGTTCTGTACAGTGCCCTTCAGAAAGCACAGCACAACAAGATCAGTACCAGAACAGGGAGCATAAAAGTCGTCTTTAAAATAGAAAAATCTGACCTTTTACCCTCAAATCTTTGAACTCAATTTTCATTTGCGGTAAGGCCTTTAGCACTAGCAGGGGATAGTGGTGGGAAATTAAAAATGTATTATATTACATCAATCTGCATTAAAGCTATTTAATATTGACAGAGCAGCGTATGTGGGTGTCCATGTAAATGAAAATCAGGTCTTTTATTCTCTCTTCTCAGGTGTCTTTCTCTTCCTGCATCAGCAGATCTTTCCTGTTTCTGCCATACATACATATATCATATTGCTCTTTCTTTAGCAGTAATGTAACTATGGAAGGGTGATCAGGAGAGCAGCTCGAGCTACAGACTTGGTGAGGAAGGATGGGCAGAGAACTAATGGCACCCAGCTACCCTTTAGTATTTTATTGTAATCTCCTGCGCTTATCCTTAGTCCATGCCAGGTTCTGTCATTCCTTGTGATTCATTTGCTTCATTTCCAGGCTTCCTGCAATCCTTCTCACATGATCTTCCTAATGCCAAAGACCTCTTCGTTATGTTGCCAACACTTGCCTGGGTGTAGCACAACAAAAGGTTTGACTGTTCCCTGATTCCTGCCACTTCCAAACCATGTATGTCTGCAGGTAAGCTCCAAACCTGACCAGTCTCTTGTGGGCAGACATGGGTGGGGTATGCATGGGCTTGTCCCAACTAGCATATTCTGCTTCTGTATAGGCAAATGCAAGAGAAATTAGTGTTGAATGACTGACAAATTCATGAAAGAGATAAAATTGAAACATATTAATTGTATAGGAAACATTAAGAAGAGCAAGACTTATACAACAAGAACCACCAGTATCTAGATTCACATGAACACTTTGGCTTCTTTTGACAGTTTTCTGATGAAACAGGTAAACAACCATAACTTATAACAATGCGATTCCACTTGACGGAAACATTTGGGACTGGCCATTGTTAGAGATAGGATTCTAAGTTAGAGGGTTCCTGATCTGATCTAGTATGGCAATCCTAACTGTTCCTACAGCAGAGATAGCAATTAGCAAAGGTAAGTATCCACCATAAAAAAAAATGATGGTCAAAGCCATGAAGCGAGGGATATCCTCGATGTGGAAACAAGGTCATAACAGGCTGCTCTAGCTGACACCTGCCATTGTAATCTACAACTCTATAAGGCATAACTGGTTACTACATTTGCTCTGGCAACATAGCCTTCACCTCTTATCTCCTCCCACCCTTCCTACCTCAAATCACATAAACTAGTTTGAATTAGGGAGTTTCTAATTCCCTTCTGGCCCCCTCTATACATTTCAGGTATTGTGCAATTAACGGGTTAATTGCACAATTACCTGGAGACCAGCTACACATGCAAAGTAACTACCACACAATAAAATACTCCAACTACCTATGCGGTTAGACCTTTAAAATGTGTACTAACTTCACCGCTGGTTGCTAATGAGCTTTAATTTGCACATTAAATTTGCAGGTTCTTCCTACACTTGCAGTAAGGTATGATGGGATCTAATGTGCAATTGTATGAATTGCGCATTACATCCCATCATACCTTTAGACCTGTACATGTAAAGGGGGTCTCTGATTCACACTAGTGAAAGTGAACAGGGATAGAGGGGGCCTCTGATTCATACCTTTTCATCTTATTATACCAATGTACTAGGTCCTGTAAAGTAAGAGGCAGTCCATGACTTGGACTGTCTACATAGAATATCTAAATATTCAACTCTGGCAAAAATAGATGGGAGAGGAAACCAAGAGCACAACAATTTACCTAAGGTTACAAATCATGTCAGTAGCAGATCCAGAAACTGCAGCCTAGAACACTATCTATAAGACCTTGTAGCCCACTGACTTGCTTTTAGGATTTTATCCTAGCTTTTCTTGTAATAGAATAATCTGAAAGTTTTATATATGGGTTTTTCAGTTCATTGGAATATATTCCAAGACAAAAAAATTGATAAAAGTAGCATAAAAATGCTTACCATCCATTAGACACCCACCCAGCACATAAGACATTCAAATAAGTTCAATCAAGCCAATTTGCATACAGTGCACACAATAAGGGCATGCAATTTGCACATTTTATTGTAAAGTAAAAGCACTTCTCATTTCAGCATTCAAAGCCTTTTAAAGCAAAGTTTCATGCACAGTGAGTATTTCACAGGAAAGACTGTAGGATAGATAGTATTCATAAAATACATTTTACCTAAATTGGTACTGTCTTAAGTAATAAACACGTCTGGAATAGATGTTGACAAGTGGAAATTATATTAAAAACCATGCATGAATTCAACATATTCATGGCCATGTTACTGTCATTTCTATTTCTTATTATATCTTAGCCACCTAAATAAAGCACATTTGCCCTAAATTGAAATTTAAAATATTGAGCCCAACTCAACCCATTTTACTCATCTGCTTCTCCCAGTGACTTAAATGAGAATCTTATCTTAGAAAGGGCAGTAGGATCAGGCTATTATTTATATACGTATACAGCCCGCAAATGTCAAAGTCTTCGCCTCAATTTGAACATGTTTTCATACAAAAAATCCCCTAATTTTATGTTTGTCAGGAGCTGGTAGAGCTACAATTTCTAAACTTCAACCCTATTTACCTTTTAAAGAAATAATATTGAAGCACAGAAGCACATTAAGGGTCAGATACTCAGATGGTGTACACTGTCATAGTTCTATTGAAGGCAAGATAACTATGACAATTTAAACCAATCAAAGTCTTGCCTTTACAGCTAATAACATGAGTGCATGTGCATGGATGTATATTTGCACACACACATGCACATACATGTGTAAGCATGTGCATACAGACACAAGTCACACCTGAACTAAACACATTTTCCTCAAGTACATCATTGTTCTGGAATGCAAAGTTTGAAAAGCTTGCCATATAGAGAACAATTTTTTCTCATGATATTTGTGCTTATCATTCTGCAAATATATGTAAATATAGAGTCTGTGTTTTTGTGTTACACTAAGTTATTAATGTTGAATCTGTCTTAAATTCTGGGTATGTCTACAGGACATAATGGATATACCTACATATGCGCATTAACCCAATTTAACGGGCATTAAGGGCACGTGTCTACACATGCACACCCTTAATGTACCTTAAAAATGGTGAATTTAGGCTAATCCCACCTAAATTCAATATCTGCGTAAAGCAAGTATCAAATTTAGGCGCAATTACAGTCCCAATTTCTTCTTCCACATAATCCTGTCCCCAACCAGTTTGTTCAGAGAGTTCTTGTTCCTGTCCCCTCCTGGAACCTCAACCTATTAGTTCTTCTCTCTCAACCTGACTTCTGCCTGCTTTTCCCAATACTTACAATACTTGTCCCACAGGGCCCCTTTGCTAATCATTGGGTACATCTACGCAAGCCATTAATGCACAGCAATAAACTGAAGGCCTTGTTGTTCCACAGCTTACTGCTCCTGAGAAGCTCCTGGGCACACTGTTTACACATGCACCAGACAGCAGTACATTGAGCCAGGTCACATCAACCCCACATAGCAGGGAGCCTCGGGGGTCAGCCTGCCTGCCCGGGGCTACTCTGACAGGGCTCAATGTGCTGTGGAGGGGCTGGCTGGGGCACAGGGCTGTTTCCGTGAGGGGCTAGCCAGCAGGCACCCTCCTTACTGAAGCACCATCATGCATCAGTCACCTGGGTCAGTATCTACACATGCACTAAGCACAAAATAACTGTGCAGCAGGCTAGGACTTGTATTTACAAGTCCTACTGTGTTGCGGAGTTTATAAGTTTCTTGTGCCCAGATAATTCTGTTTCTCCCTCTGTATCTTCTTTCCTCATTAAATTAGTGTTCTCTCCTTCCTCAGTTCCTTGTCACAGCCCTGCTAATTTTCCATACCTCTTGCTCAATTTCTGCTATGGCTTCTCATATGGCTCTATCTTGTTCCCAGACCCAATCTCTCCCTGCTCCAACTTCCAGCCCCAGATTCCCTCTCTCTCCCACCACTCTCCAGGCCCAGTTTCCATTCTCCGTCTTCAGGATCCTTGTCCACAGTTCCTATGAGACACTGCTCCACTGCATATGTATTGCACAAAACAAATTAAGCACTATGGGCATTTTTACACATGCGTTGAGGCAGGGAGGTGGGGGGGGACTTTAGTTAGAGCAGCTCTGAGCAGCTCTAACTAAAGCACCTGGAGAATCTCATGTATCAGCATATCCATGTTTCAAAATGGTGGCGGGGCACTTTATCTAAAGCTTATCAAACAAGCTTTAGTTAAAGCACCCCCATTGCCATTTTGAAGTGTGCAGATACTGATGCATGAGATGCGGAGGCTGACTGGAGTGTGTTAATTGGCATGCTCCAGCACACTCAATCAATCACCCCATCACTTTAGGTGAAAAGGAAAATAGGAATTTACAAAATTACTCTAGATTCAAGCCATTAAGATGCATCACAGAAGAACAATTTATAGAAAAATTCAGGGGGTTTGAGACAAAAACATTTGACATTTGAATAGGAATTTATTTAATCCTATGTATTTTCTGGGAAAATTTCGAGGCAAAGTTCATTTAGGAATGAATTTTTAAGGGAAATTTTTAGCTTACTTTTTATGGAGGTCAGTGGCACTGGAATTTTGGAATGGATATAACTATAATTATAGTGGTAGGAGAGGGCAGTGCCATAACAAATGAACAAATGGGAATGATGCCAAGGATGAAGGCCAAATGGTTTGCCTCCCTCAGGAATCTTAAAGCAGAACAGTGTTTGCTGTGAAAATAGGATACATGACAGTAATTAGGCCTGTTGATAGGATGCTTTTTGGAGCTTTTTCCTTCCAAAACATTTTGCAATTTTAGTCAAGGCTATGCTGGAGAATGCTAAATACTGTAGACTGTTAGTCTGTTTATAAATTCCTCCAGGCTTTTTTTGACAGCTCATTCAGTAGTGCTGACCAACACAAATTACGTACATTTTTAAGCCATTCAACTACTTGGCAATGTTTTATCAAGGAGGTTCATCTGATGAAACTGAAGTATTAACAACTATCCAGTTTGGTTTATCTGTGTCATTATAAAGAGAAGAGCTTCAAAGAACCTTATGTGGCTGTAGAACAGGAAAATGAAAGCCTGGAAGCATTTGTGTATATTCTTGGCTCTGCTACTGCCTCATGTAATTTCAGGCAACTCATTCAACTTCTTTGTGCCACAACTTTCTTCATCTGCAAAACAAATCTAATACTGCATATCATGGGAAAGATATGCATGATAACAAGACAGCCTCTTGCTCCCTGAAAATTCAGCAACACCTCCTTTTCCATCCAAATGGAGAGGAAACAGGATGTTGGGTGGATCATGGCCCTTGCTAAAACAGTGTAAAGTTGCCATAATGTCAGCTTAACTGGCTACTGGAAGATTTAGCCATTGTGAAGGTCTTCATGATGTAGGATGGACTACCAAAGTGATCTCATCCTTTGGAAATTGGTACAGGTAGCATGCCCAAGTAGAAAGGATATGAGTGGAATATCTCTATGCCCAAAAGTGCCCTTTTAGGTCCATGCATTGCTGCAATGGGGAATTAGTCCAGCTCCTGGGCAGGCCTATAATCAAAGGCAATGGAAGTTAAGAAAGTACCCTTGCTTCATGGATTTGAGCTGTGTTGGGTACTACTCAGATGCTGATCTATACAGGGACGGTTATATAACATACAATTTTGCTAAGAAGGTTTTTTCATTGTAGATACCATTGGTAGAACATTTAACTATGGAAGCCAAGGGAGAATGTAATTTAATTTAATAGAAACCACCCTTGCTTAAAAAAGTTGTAGGGGAAGACAATTCTATTTAATAGAGGTGATAGCTTACAAATGTCCATCATATTCCACAAATAAAAAATACGTTGAAAAAGACAACATATTCAACACAAATACACCTGCTTCCTATGTAGTACCCCATGCTATGGTGTGACAGAAAAGAAACTAAAATCCTGCTGTTAGGACCCACTTGCTTTTCTCCCTCTTCCTCTCCATTGGATATGCACAGCCATCTTCAATAGCTCTGGTAGTAGTTACCGGCATGCCCCACTCCCCACTTCACCATGTAATGATCCTCAGCCCGGTTGTCAAACACAATTATTTCTCTGAGTAACAATATGAAAGGCAGCTGCAGCAAGCGTGGAGGTCAGGCAAAGCAGGCCACGGACGCTATGGCACCTGCCTCTTGCACGCAAAGACAGAACAAATTACAACATTTGTCGCCAAGGAACTAAGCTGCAGCACCATGTGGGATGGTCTCACAAGCACCATTTTCATCATGTGCACGGGTATATCTTTTCAAATCTAGAGCAGGGAACAGATGTTTCATCAAAAGACACATTTAAAATAAAGATAATTATGCAGTAAGAAGCTTAATTACATAGGATTATTCAGGTCCACTTAATTGCCTGACAGTCTGAGAGCCTCCCACATATTTGTGACAGAGGCACCCATCTCTTATTGGGTTACCAAACTCCTTGATTGCTTCAGGACAAATGTAGTTACTTAGTAATTCAGTTAATATCAATTCCTGATATCCGGCTGTAAGGAGGAAATGTAAGTAATCTTAGCGAGCAATAACATATTGTCTTATTCCTATAGGCATTGTATTCTGTTCCATAAAATATTAATAAGTTGAACTACTAAAACGGAAGCAAAACTGAATGCTATTATTGTAATAAACGTAGCTGAGCATTAATCATACTTGAAACATTTCAGATATATTAAACAATAGAAAATCCTTTGATTAGGTTGACCAAATACCAAGGAAACTTGGGGATCACCTATTCTAAGGCCTTTATCTTGATCTTGCACTTGGCTTTCCATAAGTTGGTATCTCTTTCATCCCTGTCTCCATATACTCCCACATTCTGCTTGACTCATGACCAAAAGAATTTCAGTACCATAAAAAAGTGTACTAGTTTTTTTCCTCCCGTTACCAGGAAAAGTGTCTTTAAAAATCTGGTCACATCATCTCTGACTAAAGCATAATGGGCACATCTACATGAGGTGCCTTCATGTGCAGTAGCCTAGTTTACTGCACAGTAAGCGCACACATTTACACATGTGCATGATTACTGAGCAATGAAAACCCTTAATTGTGTGTAAACTTGCTAACTGCAGGTAGCACATTTACACGGGATTAGTTACTGCACAGTAACAAATGTGTAGAAGTGACCTGGGAGCAAGTTTGCTCTCAAGTCTGTCCTGCCACTAGAGGGCTGGCCTCAAGCTAGCCCCAGGGCTCCAGGCTGGCAGCCTCTCCTGGCCCAGAGCTGGGCTGCCTCTATGGCAGCCCCTGCTTCAGGCTTTAAAAGCCTGCAGACATTTTGAGGTACAGCATTTGAGCCCTGGGGAATACATCCAGGGAGCCTAAGGGCACTCCAGGCCCCTGTGTCCCCCCTGGGCAGGCCGCAGCCTAGCTGTGCCAGCCTGCCTGCACCCCCATGCTGCTGCCAGGACCATGCCATCCAGGCTCACAGGGTGCTGCAGGCTGCTGTAGCCTCTGGCCAGGCCAGTCAGTCAGTCCCCCAGGCCCAGCTTCAGGCAGCTTCTGGCCAGTAGGGCCAGCTTCACCTGCCCACAGCACACATCCAGCAGCCTGTCTGGAGCCTGTAGATGCTGTGGGACATTGCCTCTCCCACATGGCTACCAGTCCCATGCCATTCCCCTGCACTGGGCACTGTGGCCTGGCAGCAGTGGGACAGCCACACAGAGAGCCAGTGCAGAATCCCAGATGGCATTGTTCCCACCCAGACCTTTGCCCATACCTGTGCTTACCACCCAGGGTCCCATCTGGTCCAAAGAGGAGACTAGCAACCTCATGGTGCAATGGGGTGAGGTGGAAGGTGCAGTGTCAGTTCCAGTGCGGCGGGCACTCCAATGCCCACATCTATGGGGTACTATCAAGCCAGATGCTGGAGCACAGACACAACCAGTCAGCACAGCATTGCAACATAAAGGTAAAGGGCTTGCAGGCATAGTGGATCACCGTGACTGACCACTATTGCCAGTCCAGTGGTGCCCGTAAGTCCACGCCTTTTATGAGGCAACTGCATACCATCCTTGTGCCCTGGGACACAGGCTGCAGCCATCCTGTCTACAGCAGCATGGGTGGCCTGCCTGAGTCCCTGCCCCAGCCTTGCACCTCCAGTGACACATTACCAGAGCAGGGCTCCTTGGATGTCCAGCAGCCCATCCTGCTGAGCTCCCTGGCTGTAGTCTCCAGGCAGTCAGTGCAGTAGGCCAGCAGTGCTAGCACAGTGGGAGCACGGGCCACTGGTCATCACTACTAGGGGCAGGGGCTGGAGCAGCCATAGTGCAAGGAGGCAGAGGCAGTGAAGAGAGTGCTGCCATGTGCTGTTCTTGTGCTGGGCACACTGCTCCTGGCCAGGGAAGTGACTAGCCAAAAAGCAGGGAACAGGGCTGTGTGTTGAAAAGGGCTGCCAGCTGCTGGCAGCTGCAGCCGGAGCCTGGAGCCCCCCTAGTGGTGGCAGGGGCCCATTGCAGGGCTGCAGGAAGTTGGATGCTAAGAGCAGCAAATTTACTGCCTAGTCCTTGCATGAGTAGAAGCCTGTCTTGGAGCACTTAATCTGCAAAGGTTTATACTTGAGTAAACTGAGCCAAGATCAAATGCACATGTAGACATGCCTATTGTGTATTTTACAACTACCCATGACACAACTATTTTAAACCATTAAAGAGTAAAGATGGTCAGGAATTTTTATAGCAAATGCTGATTTGTCAAAAACAAATGGTTTTTCCCCTTCCCCCGCCTCCTTCCTCTCCCCCCGCTTTTAGTTTTAATTAACTTATCTTGAAAGACAGGCAGGGTTCCTATGGGAGTTTTAGGGAACCCGAGCTTCCAGAGCCCACAGCTTTGGAGAAGCTGTAACAAGCAGACTGCCTTGAGACTAGGGAACCCAGTGCTTCTGTAGCTTTAGGATAGCTCTGCCATACCAGTTGCCTTAGAGTTAGGGGCCCAAAGAACTGACAGGTTCCCCACCATGAACCCAGCTTAAATTGGCATGACTTCTATGCTTTTTTCTATGCTGTGGGGAGCCTAGTAGCTCTGAAAGCCCAGTCCATGATCTCACTGATTCTAGACACCCTGGACCATAGTGAGTGGCTGTTTGACTCAGGGACTGCCTAGGCTGCTTCAGACTTGGGTGTCATTTAGGGAATCAGGGATAGTGTGAGAAGCCCCAGAAATCACAGTAGCCAGCAGATATGTTTTGTTTTGGAAAAAAACTGGAAAAAAAAAAAGATTTTTCCAAAAATGAAAACTGTGGAAAATTTTGCAATCTCTAGTTTTTGGTTTGATTCAGAAAGAAACCTCTTTCAAAATATTGGCATCTCTCATATATTTCAGTTCTGAGTTTTTCACAGGTCCAGTAAAGAATACATTTTATTTTTGCTCTTTACAATTTTCAATAGACAGTTCAACCCAAGGCTGAAAAGAACCACACTATTATATTGTTCCTTACACATCACATTTCTTAATCATCTTACTGTAGAGCCCTAACAAACCCAACTGCAAAATTTGTAAGGCTGGAATATAAAAGTGATATTAAAAACCCAAGGGTTAAAATATTCTATCCTACATTCTATCAAAAAAAGAACTATGCTCTGTGTAACTGACAAGCCACTGCAGATTTTTCTTTATGTAGACAAGCTAGGAATGATTTCATTGTATATTACTGAAAAAAAATCTGCAGAAGAATTAACTTTATAAGAAGTTAAAGCCTGTCATTTAAAAAAAAAAATCTTAGTTCAGAGGAAGCTGCTAAATGTAACTTAAAGCTGGGGAAAGACGATTACCCTATAATGGCTCCATTCACATTCATAAAGTTGGGGTCATTTTAAACTACTGCTAAGTTTTGGAAAGCTGCCCAGAAAACTTTTGGTGTGAAAAATCTGCTGAATGCCTTTGTGCAACATTAACTAATGGTATGTAAGGTCAATAATGCAGGTGTGGACCTTCCCATATGCAAGTTGCATTGTAAGACCCTTAAAATCTTTTCACTCCATGAGCCTAAAATTTTGCTTGAAAATAGTTTTTCCTTGAGTCATTAGAAAGCAGCAATACAAAATTGCCGTTTGTTGCTGTCAGAGGGGAACAAAAGGGGGAGCCTGCTAATGGATGATAAGCCAAAGATTAGTTTTAATGAATACAAAAAAAAACCAGTTTCACTTGTGTAAACATGGATCAGTGCTAAGTGCAACTTACTAAGAAAACCACTGGGACTTATACCTACCTTCTACACTAATGGTTACAAGGTGGCAAAATGCTTCCCCTCTGCAGTTTGTGAGTGATACTGTAGAGGCCTTCGGCTGAGCTCATGTCCTAATTCTATTGCAGTTATCATATGCTACAGTGACACTATGACTGATTACACTCAGGCACTGCTTCTGTCTGTAAATGGGCTTTCAGTTATAATGGAAATGTTTAGTTCAAAGCAGCGTATACATTACACGTGTTATTAATGGCTGAAACAGATGCTTCCTTCTAGCGAAAGGGGTTTGTTTTTCTATAAAGTGAATCCTCCTGTAAATCTGAATCTTTTATTTGGTCACACATCAGTTTGAGGGATAATAATACAAAAAGCCCTTCATACTCTGTCTTATATTACACATTTTTAATTTGTTATGTATAAACAACTTTATATACATACACACGTATTTTATTACTCATTATATATGACTCCATTTGTTTCTATTGTAAATTGCACAGTTTCTTAATCACTGCTAAGCATAAAATACCCTATCAGTAAATTATTCCTACAATGAAATACATGATGTGGTCTACAAATGACGGTTATTAATTTCAAGACTAAACTGTTGCACTTATGTTGTGGTTTATGTTCAATTAACACATGACTGCATTAATGCAGAACCTCTGTTTATCCCTGCACCGGATATTAAAGGAAAACAAAGTACCCTAAAAGGGGATTACTGCCTGTGCTAAACAGAATAAGCAGCAATTTATTTGGGGTTTACTTGTATAGCATCACCTGAGATACTCATGAGGAATTCCAAATGTGCGGCTCACATTTCAGAAAGGAAATAAATTGATTGCTTTACCTTTGATGCACTTTTTGTGGAAAGAATTGTGTCTCTGCACATGATAGATCAATGGCTCTGAAGCTGGCGCAGCTGCAGCTCATGAAAACCAGATTATTAGCAGAGGGAAGACATCTTTAAAAATAAGTCACCCATTTCTTTCATTAACTACAAACAAGCTTGTTTTGAGGGCTAAGCAGCTCGTGTGAGTGAGCACATGAGGAGTCACAGTGGAAACAGTGATCATGATTCTTTTTGATGCAAAACATATAACTACAGTGAAATGTACTAGCTGCTATTTTGCTAGATGTACAAAGCTTCCTGTGAGTGAAATTTGCTAGAACAGGGTAGAACTAGACTGGTTTGAAGCTGAAATGCTGAATCAGCCTATTTTGTTAACAGCATAGCTCTGTATGAAGTTACTGCTTGTATATTTTGAATTTGAGTGCTTTGTAGGTGACAACTAGCTCTGACTGAAAAACACATGGGCCTGAATACTCTTCTTTGAACCCATGCTTGATCTGACCTTTAATTTTCTGTTCTCAACCAGAAAGGATCTTATTATTCTTTTGTCTGTGAATAAATATCTGCACAATTACAGCCTATCTGTACAATATTTGTGTTTGATATGAAAAGGTTAGTATTATGAAACAGATCCTGGACTCCAGTATTGCTGAAATAATTTTAATAGCAGAAGACCACATTATTAGTGTTCTCTTTTTGTACACCATAGGGCTGTACAATTTTAGCAAAAACCCCACATCATCTACTTGGCAAACCTCCCAAAAAGCTTTGTGAGCCACTAAATCTCATCATGTGGATTTTATATTAGGACTTGTGTGTTTGTAAAGGAACTTAAAGAGTCCAGCTGGTGAAAAATGACTTCGTAAAGCTGGCACTGTGGTACTAAATAAATTGTATAAACTCCCTCTGAGATTTACATTTCATTTCACATGGATTACATTTGCTTAATCGTATTGGCCCAGAGCATCCCTCTCCCACAAAAAATGCCTGGGAAGGGGATTTGGAAAAAGGCAATTTCTATACAAGTCCTCTCACAGAGCTTCTCCCATGTTGTTCCATGTGAAGGGAAAAGGAGGGAGGGTAGGTTTTGCTCCTTCATGGAATAGGTCACAGGTCGCAAATCCCTCACCAGATTTGGACCATCTGTACTGAGTCCTTGTGTCTTTGCACCAGTGTTGGTTCTTTGCCCTTTACTCCTAGTGGCATGACTCCATTTTATTCTATTTATTTTCTGGAAATCTCTGCATAGGGGTAGATGGATTGGAAGGACAATGCCACTTCCCCCTAATGGCTCCAAACCTAGTCTATACACATTCGTCCATGGACCTTAAACATGTGGATGATCCTCTGCAGCATGTGGATGGGTATGAAATGGTGCTGTAGAGATAGCTCCACCTCCCCTCTTCTTTCTGGCAGGGTCTATCTATGCGGGGACATGGTGGGGGCCACGGGAATCTATCTATTAACATGTGTCTCTCAGGATTATGAAAACTGTTTTTGAGGTGGAGGGAAGGCAGAAGTGGGGTTTTTTGGTTGCTTTTTTGATGCCATTTCCCTCCAGTCTTCATTAGTTGTGTGGCTTGTTAATCAATACCTTTTGCAGAATGCTGATCAAACCATTTTTTAAAACTCCAGCTTTGTGAGGTCAGCTTATTTGTATAGTCAAGGAACATGCACTAGCACACAGATGCAAACTATTAAGAAATTTAACTTGGCATTTTAGTGTTCAAAATACTTGGTTCCAGGATGTTTGTCGGCAATGTCATACTTTCACTTGTGAAAGTCAGAGCAGACCTAAAAGCTGAATCTCAGCATGCTAATCTGGGCGTTTCTACAGAATCAGATCCTGGCTCAGTTGTGATGTATGTGTTATGTGTCACTCTTTCTGCCTTGTGTTGCTTTGTTTTAGAATGACCCAAAAGGGTTAATTGCTAAAACTCCTGAATCCTGAGAAGCAGCTAAAACTGTTTAACCTGGCAGGGCCCAATACCCTTACAAAAGATATGGTATGTTCACTTGATAGAATCAAAGCTTACAGACAAGACATTTGGGAAGCTTCTGTATCCTCTCCTTTTGCTAGACTTGGTCAGCTGCCAGCCTCAGATAATGACAAATATAAAGGGGATTTGATACTCAGGGCTGCAGCATTATTTCACTGAGGACACAGATATGATTCCTTGCCCACATAGCTATCTTGGATCATATATGGGTAGAACATAGGCCAAATTCATCCCTGTTGTAATTCTTCTGAAATCAGTTTAGATGCATCTGGGAAGAATTTAGCCAAGAGATTCTAGTGGTTTAAGCAAGAAACTGAGAACCGGAACTCAAGGTTTCTACTTTCAGCTTTGCCACAAACTCCTGTCCTGTGTGTTTTTATGGAAGTCCTTTAACTTCTGTCTGCCTCACCTACACCATTGGTAAAATGGACAAACAATATTAATACAGGTGGGACATAAATTTAAGTGGGAGATATGTATTTTTTCCTGTTTTTTTTTCCTTACCTCATAGTGGTATTGTAAACTGTCTATATTCCATAAAGAAGGGTTCTTTAACCATGACTATATTAGGGTTGAAGCCAACTTGGTCTGGAAGAAATACAAGATTAAAATCAGCAGATTCATCATTTTAATCCTGGCCCTACGAATGACTTGCTGTTTGGCTTGAACACCACACTTTGTTTTTTTCTGTCTCACTTTTCCTAGTTGTACATATTGTCACGGTGTGGGGTCCCCAGGGATGGTCATGATGGCCCTAGGGCTCCATGATCATGCCAGCTGTGCCCCTAGGATGCCTTCTAATCTCACCTGCCATGTATTGTTGGTAAAAATAATATGTAGGGAGACTGCCCATGAGTTTTTGTGCAGCCACAGTCCTACTAGACCCTGCAAGTGTCTGCTTAGTCCTCAGAACAAGCTTGCTTGTAGTTAATGAAAGAAATGGGTGACTTATTTTTAAAGATGTCTTCCTTAAACACTTTGCCAGGTCCTGCTCCAAGTCAATGCCTCATGGGACACCTTAACCCTTATGGGCTAATTGCATGGCTCCAAACCTCCCCTTATACCACTCCCCGTGTCTTACAGGTGTTACTCAAATATTGTTCCCTCTGTTGGTGTCTCAGCCTACTCAGCCTCTGCCCCTTTAATGTAGCTAAGCCTTCTAGCTGAGACCCACTATGACAGGCCCGGCTTTGTAGCACTAGCTCCAATCAGTCTTCTCTAGTCACTGGGCTTTCCAGCCCCTGTAGCTGTGCTGGGGCTCTTCTACATAATCATATGCCCACCTTGGCACTAATGAAGCATCCACCTCCCCTAACAACCTCATTCCAAACCACCAGGCAGATGATAACACAAACATCAGCCCCTGGGCTATAACATAACAATAATGATAGAGTCACGCTCTGGCCCTCTAAGAAGTCAAACCTCTTCCCCAGTTTAGGTTGCCAGTCAGCCCAAGGCACCTTCTAAGCTCCAGGAACCATAGGAGTCCTGTAGGCTGCAGACCAGACAACCAAACATCTCAGGGCAGCTCTTGGATGCTGGTGCTCCTTCCCCTGGTGGCTGCCAGGGAACTAACCCCTGCCAGCCCCAGCTCTGGGGCTTATATGTGCCTCCTTCCTGCCTCCTTCCAGTCAACTGACCGCATGCAGAGTGGCAACACAACCCCTGAGAGTGCCAGTGTACCCCTGGCCAGCTCCACTTGCTGCTTAAGCAACAGGCAGAGGGGGCAGATGGGACTGCTGGTGCCTACCCCCCATGATCGGCCATGGAGGGATCCCCCCCGGTTGCTGACAGGTCTCTAAGGTGGCACCGTGCGCATGCAGGTGCCAGCTAAGTTCCTCATTAGCCTGTTGGTCAGGCAACCTGCAGCTGTTGAGCACTGTCTAGCCTGCAGGGCTCTCTGGCTAGGCTGCTTTTGCCCTTAAAGGAGCAGGTAGGCCTTAGTGCCCTGCAGCACTTACCTCATAATATGAATCCACCTTTGTCTTGGGGATATTTGAGATCTAAATTATTAGGGTGAAATTCTGCCCTCACTGAAATCAATGGGTGTTTTCTATTCACTTCAGTGGGATCAGGCTCTCACCATTAATATTTGACAGAGTTGATCACACTTTTTTGGATTTTGAAATTAAAGGCGGAAAAAAGTACAATTCAGTAGATTTTTAATGAAAAAAATGCCAGCTGCTTTTTTATTTGCTATAAAGGTGGATCAACTTTTCAAAATATTCAAAGGCTTTTTTTTTTTTAAAGGTAAAATTTCCTCCTGCATTTCCCAATCAGAGTTGCTGCCCAGTGTCTATACAGCACCCAGGACAATGAACCTCCAAGTCCTGACTGGGGTCTGCAAGTGCTACCATAAAGCCCATTAAAAAAATAATGTGCATACAGTGAACTGAACACAGAAAGTGCACCTTGGAAGAATTTTATTAATCATTAGATATTAACAAAGCATTGTGCTATATTCAGATGAAAGACAAGTTAGTGATTTGTGACAAATTGTGAAGATGATTACTATTATGCTGACATATTTTTGTATGGTCTAACATTAGCAGATTCTGAATGACACCAGTCTTATGCCAGTATAATTCCACTGAAATTGTAGCTGTCTTCCTAGTTTGCTATGGGCTATATGATGCTAAAGCTCAGAGTGCCTAACTCTTTGGTTTATTACCAGTGTAATTTAGGAAGAATTCAAAAGAATTACGTCTGTGTAAAACTGGTGCAAGAGCAGAATTAAACCCTCTTGAAAACTTGAGATACATTGAAATTACAGCTACTGGACAAAGAGTTTTGCCCCTTTTCTGAGACTTAAATTAATCCAGCTTCTAAAAACAAAATCATTTTGACTGCTACAATTTCCTTTTGCATGATACATATTTTACTTCTAATTTACTGTATGGTATATATTTCTGTTCTTATAGGGTATATTATAGTGTTGTACATCATAGTTTATTGCTATTATGCTGTTGTTAAGAACAAGCCCTAAATCAGGATTTGTTTTCCATTTTCTTCTTATTGATAATATTGCTCAAGGAAAATAGCTTGTTTTACAAGCCATGCTTGCCCCACAGGACTTTAAGCAGCAGATAATAAAACTTACTTTCACAGAAAACTGACCAGACATGATGAAGGACGGAGGGCGAAGAGGAATGGGAGGAAGGAGAGTTTTCGGGAGGGACTGAATGCTTGTGCAGTCCACACCAAGATTTTTATTTTTATTTTTATTTTTACAAATTACTTTTTCATAAGAAGCACACAAAAAGTATGGTCCTCCTTGGCAGCCAGGAGGCAGAAAACAAACTCACTGAAATTTCCACTTTGTTTGTAGATGAACTCCCAGGAATAAACTGGAAAATAATTTTGTCCTCCAGGGAAGAGATGGCAGGCTGGACCTATTGGTTCCCCATGATGCCATGTTTCATGTTATTGTGTCAGCGCTCAACATTGGCCTGTTTCAGAGTCATCACCAGCGACATACCCTCATGCTGCTGATGAGCAGACATCCTCTCCTTTCAAAAATCACTTCTGGTCCCAGGTGTCTTATGTGACAAGACAGAGCCTGTGCATTTTAACAGTTTTATCATCCTGACCCAGAGAACATATACATTTGGGTTTTTAAATCAGTGAAAAAAGTTCTACTGACTTCAGCAGGAGTTGGTCAGACTGGACAGTTTATTCTGCTCTATATAGTCTCAATCCTATGCACTGTACTGAAACAGAAGCTTAAACTGAGGTATGTGATCATGAAATCAATGTCCCTATTCAAATGTGCAGTGAATTCCAGGCTTAAATACTTTCCAGGCTTTGGGACCTATGCATGTAAGTTGTACTAAAAAATTTGAAGGCTGTGCAGCTTATGGAAATGTAAGAGTGCTTGGTATTTTTAAGACCGACTTCATGTTGTGGAACATGCATGTTTCAGTCAGGCCTTAACTTCAAAGCTGAATGACCTCACTGTGCATTTATTAACTATGATGAGTGATAAAATATCAACCAGAAATTTCCACAGCATGATGAGTAAGTGCAAAGTGTTATGACTAGAATAAGTCATCTGGGAGAACGTTTGTTCACCAGAGCGCCCCAAGGGATGACGAGGTCGAATGGTCACAAACTCCTGCAAGACCGTTTCAGGCTGGACAGAAGGAAGAATTTCTTTACTGTCCGAGCCCCCAAGGTCTGGAACAGTCTGCCAGCGGAGGTGGTTCAAGCACCTACACTGAACACCTTCAAGAGTAAATTGGATGCTTATCTTGCTGGGATCCTATGACCCCAGCTGACTTCCTGCCCTTTGGGCAGGGGGCTGGACTCAATGATCTCCCGAGGTCCCTTCCAGCCCTGATGTCTATGAAATCTATGAAAGTCTTTGAAGGCCAAGAAGGAATGAAAACAAAACAGCAATAATGGTTTATAACAGCAATAATGGTAATATAACAGAAGGCAGGGTAGTTATAGACTTTACAAACTAACTAAATAATATATATGTGGAACTTTGTCTGATGAAGATCAGATTTTTTTTGATGAAGTGAGCTCAAGTTCCCAAAAGCTTGGGCTTTATATATATCTTAGTTAGTTAGTCTATAAAGTGCAAATCTATCTTTCTGTCTACCGGATGTCAGACTAACATATCTAACTACCTTTCTCAGTTTAAAATATCTCAAGATTAATTAACAGAGAAATGAAAGATATAAGGGAAAACTAAAGGAGATTTTAAAAATAACAATATCACATACATAACAAGACTTTCATTCACAAAGAAATGTTTAAACTATAAAAGGATGGATTTTCAAAGATGAATACCACCAAAACTCAGACCAATGACAGATGAGCCCTGTATCTGCTTACCAGCTGTGAAACCCAGGTTCTACACACACATCCATGCACATACATCCCTTCATCCACCATTGGCCGACACTTGATATTTAGCTATTGCTGTAGTAGGATATTACAAACAATTATAAGCACACAAAACATATAAAGAAAACAAAGATGAATGCCATATCAAAATGAGATTAGAGAGACATTTTTAGGAAAGGCAAATACAATCAACCAAATCAGAATATTGTAATCTCTACCACCTATCACATGGGTCTGAGGATTTTTTTCCCCTTGCAAATATTTTACTTACCAAAAAATATTGCTTGGGTCAACTAAACTATTCATGAATCCAAGTCAATTTGGGAAATACTTTCAGCTAGAAAAATTCAAGGACATTGAATGTCCTTGTATTAATGCCTTTTTCAAAATGAAAATGTGTCAACTTCCAGTTGCTGACAAACACAGCAAAATGTATTTTATAAAACTAAAAGCACCCCTGCAAAAACCAAAAAATGTTGCTTGGGTCAGACAAAATGTTTTATTTAAACCATTTTGTTTGTTTTTTGTTTTTATTCTGTTTATAAAAACAAAATGTAATCCTTTAGGGATTGATGTAAAAACCCCTTGATTTTTTTGGTGCATCAAATGGAAAAATCAGTTATTTTCACAACCTGACTTGTATATCCTGACACTTTTATAGATAAAGATGAATGCTAGACACATACAAGTATTATATTTTGAATGCAAATGAGGATTTATATGTGCACATTGATAGTTGGGTAACCCACTAACTGATATTTTGTGCAAATGAAGTAATTACATTTGGTATTAGTGAAATGTAAATGTGGTCTTTAATGATCAGAAGCATGTCTGTTTTATCTATATTTCAAAAGTTAGAAAGATCTGCCAACATTAATCTCTTCTGACAAGGTTAACATAGTACCTGATTGAGTCATTCACTGGAAATAAATTAGTAACAACATTTAGTCATTTTTCTTTACTCAGATTGTTTGTAAATCAGACCCAATTTCTGATTTCTGCCTTATTCATAAGTAATAGCAAAATAGCAGAAATATTCAAACACTTTTAGCCCTATCTGCTGTTCATTTTTGGGTCTGATTAGTCACCTAAGTCATATATATTGTTTCTGATCATTGACTGAACGACTGAAACTTTAAAACTAGAGAATAATGAGTAACCTTGTTTATACATAAATAACCTCAGTATGAAGAGGAAAACAGGTGCAGATATGAAGAAAAGCAACTCCTTTATGTTTAATTAAACTTTATCTTTAATTAAACCGCCCCAAACAAAACCCCAAAACAACTTTGTGTGAAATTCTGATAACATTCTTTTTTGGGGCAGTATTTAGAAAGTTTAGGGTAACATTGTCAACATCCTTTATCTGACTTATGTGAAGTACTGTTTGAGGGTTTGGTTCACCCACTCTGTCTGTCAATTGTTTTGGGGTGGTAGGCTGAGGAATAATAGGGTTATATACCCAGAATCTTGCAGAATTCATGCTAAACACATAAGATGAACTGAGGGCCATAGTCTCAAAAAAAAATCTGAAGAAGCACAACAAACAAACAAAATCTACCCTGAAATTACAAAATGAAAAACAGTGCACAAGGAGCAGTCAGTTATTTTGGAATATTAATATTAAAGGGACTGAGCTGGACATAGTAATAGTTAAATCGTATATACCCTTGTGACTGAGAGGTTACAATTTTCTATGCTGTATTTGGGACTTGAAAATAATCATGGGAAAAAAACTTAAATTAGAAATGAATGTCACAGGAACAAAAGCCTGCAGTGACCTAGTGACTTAGTAGACAAAATTCTAGTCTTAGGATCAAGTGTATTACCTGGAAATCCACTTCTGGAGGCTTGTGAAAGAGTTTGATGGCATGAGACCAGTTTCTAGGGAAAATAATCCACATGACTTAGTAGGTTTGGAGACCAAATTAGCTCTCACCCTTACAGAAAATGGTCTTTTTAGGTCAAGGTTCAGGTCAATGAGATGTCATTGTGAAGAGGCTTAACACTGCATCTGCTTGTCTCCTATCTGCCCTCAGATGAGAAAGAAAAGCTTTAATGTCAAGTCTTACCACTGCTTTAACCTTCAGGGTCAAACATATTTCACTCCCCCACCTCTCCAAATCCGCGCAATTTCATAATTGAATTACATGGTCAACAGAGTGATAAATTAGCACCCCCTTCCCCCACAAAGGATAAAATCCTGAGGTCCCAAGCTCTTGCTGAGCACCCAGGACTCCCATTGAAGTCAATGAAATGGGAGCCCTGACATTTCAGCTAGTTCTTTCAGCTCTTAAGATTTGACCCGAAGAGATTCAGAGGCTATTTTCCCAGCTATATCAAATGAGAATAAGAGAATTCTCATTCAATTAAGAGAAATGTACTGTAACATTCTCTTCTAACAAAAAAGGTTTTGTAAGTAAAAATCTAATCAGGCTTTCCAGCTGGAGCTTTTAAATGTACAAGCAGCCACCTATCAATAAATTTGATAATAGAAACATCACATTTTTATACTGCACTTACCATTTCAGCAAATATTTGCCTGTTCCACTATCCTTGTTGCATTATAGTGATGAGTCATTTATGCTTACATGGGTCAAATAACATTATGTTGTGTGTTATATCAAAGTATAGCTCCTGATTAACTGATAGGACTCAGTACTAACCCCTATGCCAGATAAGAGCTTTGAAACATTTTTTAAAGTGAGGGGGAAAGAGGTCTGAAGTTGTACTTAAACATTTAGATAAAATATGTGCACCCCCCCGCCCATCTTCCATTTGAAAATATTCTAAAAGAATACATTCCCAATCAAATCAATGGGTCTGTTTGTGCTTTTCATGTTCAATGAGTTGTGAAGTAGAATAATTGATTAGGAAGAGACATCTGTTTGTAGCACAAAAGTATAAGCAATTCAAAACACGTAGGGTAATCCATCTTTCTTCTTGCATCCCAACGCTGAGATGCAAAGAGACATTATGCAGTTATACAAAAATGCATGGGGATTGACCGCAAGATAGAAAATAGATATTTTCTGCATGGACAGATATAGATTCAGTAAGAGAAAGACAGATCAGAATCTTTCCTACAGTAAGATTCATGCTAAATACTGTGAGGTGTGTAAGTTAAACGCAAAAGACTTGTAGTGCTGCTACTGAATCAGTTTTTGCTCATATACAACCTAAGCTCAAACAATTGTTTTTTTCTGTTATTGGAAGTATCAGTTTGTAGTATGGAACATGGAACAAAACTACCCAAACAGGCAATTTTTAACTCTTTTCCTCTGAAGCAGAGCATAATGCCAATATTGTCACCAGATTATATTTTAGACATCTCCAGAAATGACACAATCACAGCAAACTTATACTTTGCCAATGAAAGCCCCATAGCATGAAAATCTTGTTGGTGATAATACAGGGTCTTCATAAAGTCCTTGTTCACTTTTAAACTTTAATAACTTAGGTTGTAGGTATGATAGAAACAATCTGCAAATGGCTTTTAAAAGCAAATTTATTAAAGTTTTAGGACAACTAGAGTACACAATGCTAGACTGCAACATAACGACCATCCATCATAAGCCCGCTGGGGGATGGAGGGACGACTACCACTGCTGGCCCGCTGAGTGACCCTTGCAAAGCCAGCAGACCAAGGCACTTAAGGGAACCCACCCCTGCCCCAGCCCTGGCACAATCTGTGGGCAAGGCAAGAGCCCACAAGGGCACACTTGCCTGCTTGTACACGAATGCCAGGAGCCTGGGCAACAAGCAGGAGGAGCTTGTCCTCCTGCTCAGTGCAAAGAATTATGACATCATTGGGATAACGGAGACCTGGTGGGACTCCACCCATGACTGGACCACGGGTATAGAGGGCTATACCCTGTACAGGAGGGATCGTGTTGACAAAAGGGGTGGGGGTGTAGCTCTCTATGTGAAGGAAAGCTACATATCCCTGCAAGCTGATGTTGGCGACCAGCATGGACAGCTAGAGACCCTCTGGGTAAAAATTCGTGGGAAAAACGGCACAGGGGACACAACGGTGGGAGTCTACTACAGACCTCCCACTCAAAGTCCTGAGCTTGACCAGGAGTTCGCCCAGGAACTGACTGAGGCTGCTTGCTCCAGGACCTTGGTTGTCATGGGTGACTTCAATTACCCGGACATCTCGTGGGAAGATCACTCAGCAAAATCCAAGCGGTCGCAAAGCTTTCTCTCGTGCATGGATGACCTCTACCTGACTCAACAAGTCTATGGGCCAACGAGAGGCAAAGCGCTGCTTGACCTGGTACAGGCTACGGGGGATGACCTAATCGGCGACCTAGTGATTGATGGGAAGTTGGGTGACAGCGACCACGAGCTGATCACCTTCACCATCCTCCATCAAGCTGGCAAGTCAGTCAGCAACACAGAAGTCCTTGACTTCAGAAAAGCTGACTTTGACAAGCTCAAGAGGCTTGTCGGTCAGGCCCTCAGGGACCGTGACCCCAGGGAGATGGGAGTTCGAGAAGAGTGGTTGCTTCTCAAGGAAGCGATCCTCAAGGCACAAGCTAAATCTATTCCAACACAGAGGAAAGGCAGCAAGAAGGCACAGCAGCCCTCCTGGCTCTCTAGGGACCTAGCGGACCTCCTGCAGCTAAAAAGGAAAGCCTACAAAGGAGGGAGGATGGGATTCACCTCCAAGGAGGATTATTCTGCACTGGTCCGGTCCTGCAGGGAGCAAACCAGGAAAGCCAAGGCTGCAACTGAACTCCAACTAGCTTCAAGCATCAAGACAACAAAAAGTCCTTTTTCAGATATGTGGGGAGCCAGAGGAAAAGCAAGGGCAATGTTGGACCCCTGCTAAACCAGATGGGACAACTGACAACTGACACCCAGGAAAAAGCCAACCTATTAAATAGGTAATTTGCATCAGTCTTTCATGAATCCCATGGGACGGCCATGCCTGCTATGGGACAGGGAGATCTGGGTGATGGGGATCCCCTACCCTCCATAAATGCTGATCTCGTGAAGGAACATCTTGAGAAGCTGGATACCTTCAAGTCAGCTGGCCCTGACAATCTGCACCCCAGGGTACTCAAGGAGCTGGCGAGCGTCATAGCCCAGCCCCTGGCACGGATCTTTGAAAACTCCTGGCGCTCTGGTGTAGTGCCCGAAGACTGGAAGAAGGCCAATGTGGTGCCGATCTTCAAGAAAGGGAGGAGAGTGGATCCGGCTAACTACAGGCCCATTAGCCTGACTTCTATCCTGGGGAAGATCTTAGAAAAGTTTATTAAGGAGGCCATCCTTGATGGACTGGCCCAGGCTAACACCCTAAGGGATAGCCAGCACGGGTTTGTTGCGGGTAGGTCTTGTTTGACCAATCTCATTTCCTTCTATGACCAGGTGACCTATCACCTGGACGAGGGAGAAGAGATTGATGTCATATATCTTGACTTCAAAAAAGCCTTTAATCTGGTATCCCATGATCACCTCTTGGTCAAACTGGCCAGTTGTGGCCTTGCCTCCACCACGATCCGCTGGCTGGGAAATTGGCTTCGTGGTCAGACCCAGAGGGTTGTAATCGATGGCAGTCACTCATCGTGGTGCCCTGTGATCAGTGGGGTCCCTCAAGGCTCTGTCCTGGGACCCATCCTGTTCAACATCTTCATTAATGATGTGGACATTGGAGTCAGGAGTGGACTGGCCAAGTTCGCCGATGACACCAAACTTTGGGGCAAAGCATGCATGCCAGAAGATAGGCGGGTGATCCAGGCTGACCTGGACAAGCTCAGCAAATGGGCGGATGAGAACCTGATGGTGTTTAACACTGAAAAATGCAAGGTTCTCCACCTTGGGAGGAAAAACCTGCAGCATCCTTATAGGCTTGGCAGTGCTACGTTGGATAGCACTACAGAAGAAAGAGACTTGGGGGTCATCATTGACCACAAGATGAACATGAGCCTCCAATGCGATGCTGTGGCTAGTAAAGCGACCAAAACGCTGGCTTGCATCCATAGATGCTTCTCGAGCAAATCCCGGGATGTCATTCTCCCCTTGTACTCGGCCTTGGTGAGGCTGCAGCTGGAGTACTGCGTCCTTTTTTGGGCTCCACAATTCAAAAAGGATGTGGAGAAGCTTGAGAGAGTCCAAAGGAGAGCCACGTGCATGATCAGAGGTCAGGAAAACAGATCTTATGATGACAGGCTGAGAGCCATGGGACTCTTTAGCCTGGAAAAGCGTAGGCTCAGGGGTGATCTGATGGCCACCTATAAGTTTATCAGGGGTGACCACCAGGATCTGGGGAAACGTTTGTTCACCAGAGCTCCCCAAGGGATGATGACGTTGAACGGTCACAAACTCCTGCAAGACCGTTTCAGGCTGGACAGAAGGAAGAATTTCTTTACTGTCCGAGCCCCCAAGGTCTGGAACAGTCTGCCAGCGGAGGTGGTTCAAGCACCTACATTGAACACCTTCAAGAGTAAATTGGATGCTTATCTTGCTGGGATCCTATGACCCCAGCTGACTTCCTGCCCTTTGGGCAGGGGGCTGGACTCGATGATCTCCCGAGGTCCCTTCCAGCCCTAATGTCTATGAAATCTATGAAATCATGATACAGTGCTCAATCCGATCTTCCAACTCCTTGAAAATGTTTCCCAGTTGCTCTTGAGTTACTGCACTAATTGCATTGGTGATCCTAGCCCTAAGTTCCACCAAAGACTGTGGTTTTGACAAGTAAACTACACTTTTAACATGTCCCCATAAAAAGAAGTCCAGTGGCAACAGGTCAGGTAAACACAGAGGCCAAGCTATTGGTCCACCTGTGCCTATCCACGTCTCTGGGAAAACATCATTTAGGAACTGTCATACATTCAGAGCATAGTGGCACAGAGCTCCATCTTATTTAAGAATAAATTCATTATTACTTATGAAGTCTAGTATTGTGTATTCTATGTTAATAAACGTTAATAAATTTGCTTTTAAATGCTGTTTACCGATTGTTTCTATTATACCTAGAACTTAAATTATTAAAGTTTAAAAGTGCACAAGGACTTTATGAAGACCCTGTAAAAGCTGAACCAACTTCCATTTTCTGTTTAGCACTATACAGTTTCTTTTGTCTGTTACAAACTTAGTAAACTAGACTCATTGAATCTTTCAGTTTGGATATTGGGTTCATTTCGCTTCTACTTCAACTTGCGAGACTATTTGGTAGGGCTGTGTGAAGCTTTAGTCATTAATTCAATTCAGCAAAGATTCAGCTCGATTCGGCTGCCGAATCTCCAAATCCAGATCAAATCAGGAGACCCTTTAATCCCTCTGAATCGAATCAGAACCCTCCGAATCAATTCAGAGAGATTCAATGATGCAGACAAAGACACAGCTTTATATGTTTTTTCTATATACCTCAAGGTACCAGATGGCTCGTGGACACTGAGATGGTGGGGTGGATGAAGTATCCGACAGGAGTGCAGGAGAGTCCCTGGTGCACTCAGTGGCTGACCCAGAAATGGACCAGAAGCACTTCCGGTCCACTTCTGGGTCCACTGTAGAGTGCACAGCCCTCCCCTCCCCCCAGCTCAGTGACTCATGCCACTTGGGTCTGGGGGGGCACCCGGAGTTCCTCCATGGCTGATTGCTAAGCTGGGAGGAGGGATGGGGGGTACTCCCATCATTCTTGATGGGCAATTTGCTAGTATATTAATATATAGCCAGTAAGAGCCAGATAGTTTATTTTGAAGAAACAGAAGCTAAATGGGCCTGATATATTTTTAAATGCTCTATACACACACAGTTATTTTAATATATACTATTTAATGTATATTATTTATTTAGGTACATAAATGTGCATGGCAGATAGAAAGACATTTGGCTCAATTCAGATCTCACTTACACTAGTGTAAATCAGAAATAATTCCACTAGACAGTTACACTAATTTGACTGATGCATGATACAGGAGGAACAGACCTGTGTTCCCTAACATGTGAAAAAGTCAATAAGATTCTGATACTACTTATACTAATATAATGGAAAGCAGAATTTCTCAGCACAGATCTGTGGAATTTTCTCTAGATGTATGATAGTGCGACTTAGCTTAGAACATGGCTCATCCTTTCCAATTATTTAACTCACATGGTAGCTTATACCAGTGTAAGAAAAGGATCAGATTCAAAATATGCAAAGTTCTCTTAGGTAGTGAAATATTAAAATATCTTTTGCTTACACACTTAGAAATCATTTAAAAATAAAATGCTTCCTATTTAAAAAACTAACACTGGAATGGGTCTTATAACAAAATACATAACTTACTGAATGATAACTAATGGAAAAAAATATAGTTGGTTCTTCAATATCCCAACATTTGGTTTAATTTACAGCTATGATTTTAACAAACACTTATTACTTTCAAACCAGGTTGCCATTACGCTGCAGAAAGCTTATTTTATTGTTGCCTTAATTAGTATTATTGTTTTGACATGTTAATTTTTGCAAAAGATTCGCACTGGAATTTTGAGTACAATATTTCATTGCAGCAAAACATAGTCTAATGGATGCTTACTGTACTACTAAATCTGGTAATAAGGTTTTTTTTAAAACAAGGCCATATATATGATCAGTGCAGCTGCTTGTACATTGCCAACTATTAAATTGCAGCAAAATGTGATTATTAAATCTTTTATTTGTAGTAAATCTAATTTTAATGCAGCCTTTTCTCCAGAGTGACTATTTTCTTTGTTCTCTAAGAGGAAGCTTTAAAAGATCTCTGCTATAAAAGGCTGTATTTTCTTCACCTGAAAAGCTCTACATAATTTGGCTCATGAACAATCAGTTTGTCACAGCCAAACTGTCTTGGACTTTGCTTTGGAGTGTTGACATATCCTGAAATGATGCTGCTATGCATTACACAGCAGGATTTCAACTACAAGTGCATGGTAAACAATTAAGCTTCATTTATATTCTACAATTAGGTTTCACTTACATTTTACTGTGATTTTAACACGCATCAAAGATTTTATTTCACATCTTTACTAAATCCACAAACCGTGAATTTAAGCGTCCCATATTTTTGACATGTTATTCCACATGCTAAATGTCAGTAGTCTACATTTGGGTGAACAAAGACTAAAAATTATACAAGAGTGAGCCCAAATTGAAATGAAATGATTCTGAAATCTAAAAACTAAGCTTAAATCATTTGCAGCAGCTCCGTAAAAGGCCGAAAGATGAAATGCAAATTTTCTTCAGTGTTAAATAAAATATATTTAACTAATGTCATGTATTATAAAGGTCTCTGCTGGTAGAATTTTGAGGGCCTGTCATTTTATTGGAGCATAGATGATATCCATCAATTGGAAATCGATATGCAGTGCTGGATTCTAATTTTAAGTAGTTGGGTAAATGCAGGTAGTAAATAAATAGAGAATTTCATGATAACAGCCTTAACTACAAAAGGTATAATTTTCACTGAGCAATCTGAAGTAATTTTTCTTAATCTTAAATTGTATTTTCAGATTCTAATAGTTAAAGGGAAAGACTTGTTTATCAAAGAATTACAAGTGGATGTTTGCCTTTCTAAAGTCTAGAAAACAACACTCTGTAGGATATACTTCAACTTGTTACTGTTCTCAAACAATATTTTCCCATCTTCAGGTTATTTTGTTTCATAGCCATTTTAGAAAATAGTGTGTATATTTACTGCTCATCTATATATAACATTTTTCTTCTATCACAGCATTTCAATTTTGCCAGGCCTCTAATCCTTTTACATTGTTAACACAGAGATCTATAAATGTGACTTTTGCTTATATCACTAACAGGGAAACTACTTGTTAGTTACTGGTGGAAACTACTTGTTAGTTACAGTATTGTATGCACAGTTGTGATGCAGTATCTAGCCTCCATGGTACTGTGACATTTGTGTCATGATTTTGGTTCAGGAGTCTTCAGAACTAGTGCTAAGAGCAGGAAATTGAGAGGCAGTGGGTGTGTCTACATATTCACTAACAGCAGTTAAGGCGCATTAAATTTAGTACTTGTATAATCAAGTACTAAATTCACAGTAATTGCCATTACTGTACAGTGGTGTGGATGCATGCCTTTTTAATGATGCTACTGCACAGTAGCCTAATAATGCTGTGCAGTAGTGTATTAGCATTATTTGTGCTGTGACACACTACTGTGCAGTATTATTAGGCTACTGTGCAATTAGCACCCCCAGTGGGTGTCTCTATGCAAGACATTTACTGCGGAGTTGACTAGCTCTGCAGTAAATGTAAGATGTCTACACATGTGGCCCTATTAGGCTGGAGTAAAATAATTAACTGCAGCAGGGTAGTACTTGTAATTACAAGTAGTATTAGTACTTGTAGTACTACCCTGCTGTGGAGTTTTTTATTCCTCAGCAGCACACATGTAGATGCTGTCCTCGTTGGCTGGGGCATATGGGTGCTTCAGTGTGGGGGCTGCTTTCCAGCTAGCCCCACACTAATGCACCCTTTTGTCCCAGCCAGCCCCTCCACAGCACACTGAGTCAGGGGAAGCAGCCCTGGGCTGGCAGGCTGACTCCCAAGGCCCCTGCTAGTAGGGACTGCTCTGACCTGGCTCTGCATACTACAGTCCTAGGAGGTGCATGTTCAAATTGCGCACCCAGAAGCAATACACTTGAGCAATAAGCTCTGGAGTTTATTGCTTTGCATTAATTGCACATGTAGACACATCCAGTATCTGTGTGCTGTTCCTGACTGTGCCATTATTCTGTGCATAATGCTGGCCAAATAATTTCCTCTTTCAGTTTCATTTTACTGTCCTTTAAAATGGGGATAATGCTTCTCTACCTCACACAGTGGTTGTGTACAGAAATTCATGTCATCCTTCTTTACAAAATGACACCTCATCTCAGCAGAAGTAGACATCACTCTGCAAAGCCAAAGTTCAAAGTAGGATCTAGAAAATCAAGCCAAGGCGATTTAGCTCTATGCTGACAAAGATGACATACATAGTTTCTTTGAGGCAACAAAAGCCATCTATGGTCCAGCCTTCCCTGGTCCTACTTTCCTGCAATTGCAGGATGGTTCAGTACTCCTCAAAGACAATAAAACTATCCAAGGTAGTGGCACTTTGAGGCACTCCTGAGTCATACGTCAATTGTGATAGATGCCATCATTGAATCTGTCCTCCAATACCCTGAAACGGGATCCCTTCTCAACCCTATTATCATAGAAGTCTGGCTTGTCATCAAGGAAACCAAAAACAATAAGGCTACTGGGCCACATGGAATACCTGCTGAAACCTTCAACACTGGCAGTGAAGAAATGGTGCTGAGACTCCACAAATTTATTCTCCAAATTTGGAACAATGAAGAGATCCCTTGAGGGCAGCGTTCCCTCTAAGCTGTGTGGTGTACGTGGCCACACAGGTGTGCCTAGCAGCATGGCATGAACACACCTGCATGGCCACACATGCCACACAGCTTAGAGGGAATGCTGCTTGAGGAACCCAAAGAATGACAACATTGTGACTATCTTCAAGTAATGGCATAAGTCTATGTGTAGGAACTATTGAGGTATTCCTGTCCTTTCTAAAGCAATGAAAAACTTAGCCTGCATCCTCCTGAATTGCCTTCTACCTGTTGCTGAGGAAGTCCTGAAAGAAGCTCATGAAGTTTCAGACAATCCTATGCATCAATATACATGATCTTTCTTGCCTGCCAAGTCCAAGAAAAGTGTCAGGAATAACAGGATCTGTATATGGCCTTTATGACCTCATCAAGGTTTTTAACTGCATCAATCCATCAAGTGTAATCTCTCTACTCAAATTACCATCAAGGGAGAGATCCTGAAGGTAATCAAGGACTTTCCTTACCTCAATGGCCACCTCTCAGAGAGGGAACATTGATGAGGAGGTCTAGCACAAGATCCAGTACACAAGCACTTCCTTGGGGTAATTGCTTAGGCGTATTTTTATGGATCACAATTTCTCGAAAGACATCAAGATCCAGATCTACAATACAGTCATTATCCCCACTCTCCTCTCTGAATTTGAAATGTGGGTGACCTACTGTTGTCATCTAAAGAGCCAATTCTCCATATCAAATGGGAAGATTTCTACAAACACCAGCATCCTTGCAGAAGCCAATGTTACCAGAACAGAGTTAGTGATCCTCAAATACCAACTTCGTTGGACCAGAAATTATATGCAGATGCCTAACTCTTGACTCCCAAAAGAAGTGCTCTATTTTCAGCTTAGTTACAGCCTAAGATCTTACAGCATAGGAAACACTATGGATGCAGACAAAACTGCAGCTCCCAGCTGTAACTGAGAACAATGGGAAGTCTGATGGGGTCAGATGATCCCAGCAAGATAAGCATCCAAACACCTTTTGAATGAGTCCAGAGTAGGTGCTTGAACCACCTGTGGGTGGAGTCTGTTCCAGACCCTGGACACTTGGACTATAAAGAAGTTTTTCCTTATGTCCAACATAAATCAGCCTTCCAGAAGTTTGTGACTGTTAGAGCTTGTTATCCCTTGGGGAGCCCTGGTGAACAGGTGTTCTCGCAGATCCTGGTGCACACCCCTTATATACTTATAGACTGCCACCAAGTCCCCCTGAGCCTTCTCTTCTCCAGGCTAAAGTGTTCCATGTCCCTCAGCCTCTCTTCATAAGGCTTTCTCTCTTGGCCTTTGATCATGCAGGTGGCTCTCCTCTGGACTCTTTCAAACTTATCCACATCCTTCTTGAAGTGGGGGGCCCAAAACTGGATTCAGTACTCCAGCTGCAGCCTAAGGCCAAGGAAAGTGGGAGGATGACATTCCTCATTTTGCTGGAGATGCACTGGTGAATGGTTGCCAGAGTTTGGCTTTCTTTGCTGGCTATGGCATGCTGGTGGCTCATGTTCATGTTGTGGTCAATTCAAGACCCCCCATGTCTCTTTTTGTCATGATGCTAGCAAGCATAGCACTGGCAAGCCTATAAGTATGGTGCTGGTTTTTCCTCCAAAAGGTACACTTATCTACGTTGAATGCCATCAGGTTTTGTCCACCCACCTTGCAAGCCTGTCCAGGTAAGTCTGTATCCCTAGCCTGTCCTCCAGTGTGACTGCCTTCCCCCATAGTTTAGTGTCATCTGCAAACTTTGCCAGTCTGCATCTGATGCCCAAATCAAGATCATTAATGAAGATGTTAAAGAGTACTGGCCTGAGTACTGAGCCTTGAGGGACATCACTGGTCACCTTGCATCAGGCTGATTTGCTCCCATCAACTAATAGTCTTTCGGTCCAACCCCAGAGCTAGTTCCCCAGCCATCAGACCATGAGATGATTGAGGCCACAGTTCTCCAGTGTAACCACCATAAGGACATCATGGAAGACCAGGTCAAAGGCTTTCTTGATATACAGATATATGACATCAACCTTATCTCCCTTGTCCAGGCAATTCATCACCTGGCCATAGAAGGAGACGAGGCTTGTCAGGAAAGACCTTCCAGTAAAAAAGCTGTGTTGGCTGGCACTCAGAAAGTTGCCTTCCATTAGCCTGCTGCTGATGGAACCCTTGATAATTTTCTCCAGGATATTTCCAGGGGTGGATGTCAGACTGATTGGCCTGTAATTCCCTGTATCTGCCTTCCTTTTTTTCTTGAAGATTGGGACCCCATTGGCTCTTTTCTGCTCTTCTGGCACCTTCCCGAGATCAATGAGTTATCAAATATTTTCACCATAGGGCAGTGCTATGATGTCTGCCAGCTCCGTCAGGATTCTCGGGTGCATTCCATCTGGGCCCAGGGACTTGTGGATGTCGAGCCTCTTGAGGTATTGCCTCACTTTATCTATGTCAATTGTGGGTCCATCTTCCATGCCCTGGATGCTTTGCATCCTGTTCAACATGGTGACTCCCTTGGGTGGGTGGAAAACCAATGCAAAGTAGTCATTCAGGAGATTGTATTTTCCTGAGTGTCAGACATCAGCTACCCCATTTGATCTAGCAGGGGTCCAATGTTGCCTTTGTTCTTTCTCTGACCTCCCAAATATCTGAAAAACGACTTTTTGTTGTCCTTGATTCTCATGGCTAGCCTGAGTTAAGTTTCTGCCTTGGCTTTTCTGGTTCACTCTCTACAGATGTAGGCTAGTGCTGTGTAGACCTCCTTGATGATTCCCGTTTTCCATTTGGTGTAGGCTTCTTTTTTTAGTTTCAGGAGGTCCAAAAGTTCCTTATTGAGCCAAGGGGGGTCTCCAGCCCACTGAGTGCATTTCCTGTGGGATGAAATTGACTTTCCTTGTGCTTCAAGGATTGAATTCTTAAAGAACAACCATTCCTTGTGGACTCCCCTTTCTAAGGGGCTATGATCTCATAGTACCTGGCTGACCAGTCTCCTGAGTGTGTGAAAGTCAGCCTTCCCAAAGTTGAGGATTTCTGTTTTACTGAGAGATTTGCCCACCCTGCACTGGACAGAGGACGTGATCTTCCCCAGTCAGCCCATAGACCTCTTGCTCATCAATGCAAGTGAGGAAGCTACAAAAACTGTCAGATTTGGCTGTGTGCTCTTCCAATGATATATTGGGAAGGTTGAAGCCCCCCCATTACAAACATGCATCAAAAGCATTCAGCCACACCCTATTGAATTCACAATGCAGCTCTTCCTCTTGGTTGGGAGGTCTGTAATAGACTCCTACAATTATATCCTCTTCCCCATGCGCACCCTGTATTTTAACCCAGAAGGTCGCAAAACACACTCCTCGGTTGCTAAATTTGGTTTGAAGGAAAGTGTACTGCTCCTTCACGTAGAGAGGTATACCTCCACCCCACTCCCAACATGGTCTCTCCTGTACAAAGTATAGAGCCTTCTATAACTATGGACCAGTTGTGGATGGAGTCCTACCAGGTCTCCATTATTCCTACAAGATCATAATCTTTGTCGCTCAGGAGAAGGGCCAGTTCCTCTTGCTTGTTTCCCAAAATCCTGATGTTTGTGTACCAGCAGCTAAGGCTGCCATGGGAAACCTTAGGCTTCCCTGTGCACTGCGACATGATCTTCCCTTGGTCTGTTGTCGGAGTAGGTTCCCTTGGGCTACCTAACCTGTTAATACTGTGTTTGACATGACCTGGACTAGAACTGTTAATTGACCTTCCGTCCCCGAGAAATCTTAGTTTAAAGGCCTGTCAAACAGTTCAGCCATTTTGGCTGAAAAGAGCTTTTTCCCTTTCAGGGTGAGGTGAAGGCCATTACTTCCCATCAAGCTGCTGCTTCTCTCCCCAAAGTGTGGACCATAGTCAAAAAAGCCAAACCCCTTGTGATGGCACCATCACCAGAATTGGATCCCCACCCCCCTCCACTTCAGGAGGGCTCTAATATACCTGCCCTATCCTCCAGGGAGAGAGGGGGTCTGAAAAAACCTCAGACTGAACTCCTTCCATTCCCTTTCTCCCTCCCCCCCCATTCTAAAAACAGCAAGAGGCAGGGAGCTCCAGAGACACAAGTTACAAAAGATGCTACATTTTGAAACATTTTTATCTGATACCTCATGAAATGAAGGGTCATATTTTCACTTGATCAGCCATTTTTGAAGCTGTGTGCAGTCATGCACTTGTGTTTGGCCACAGCTGTAAACTGCTTTTTGTGGCCAAATTGGGTGAAAATTTTCACTTCTATCTGCACCCCATAAGGACAAACTGAAGGCATACCTCGAGAAAACATGCTGACATCAAGAGCTGACAGGAGCTGGCTACTAAATGACTCCAGTGACACCTCAGCCTCAACCTCGACCACACAGAAGCCCACTTTGAGGTAAAGCATCTTGTCCCTAAAGCAGAGAAAAAGACTGGAGAAAGGAAAAGGAGAGAAATCCTGACCTACGTTCCCATGTAGAAAGACCTGCAATTTCTGCAGATGGATCTGTGGCTCAAGGATTCATCTTCTAAGTCACCTCAAGACCCATCATTGCACAAATTACTACTATGGTGCTATCTTGTGGTGTCAGATCCCAAGTATTTCAAGGTTGTTTCTATACGGAATGTAAGACATTCCTTTGTATGTCAGTAGACCAAAAAGAAGTACTTCCAGGGCCAAGGGGAGGTACTTCTGGTGGCAAAGGTGGGGATTAGGGGATGAGATGTCTGGTCACAAGATGGCTACGAGGGGGCAGGGCACCTGTCAAGGGGCGGGGCTACCCATATGGCCCTCGACAGTTTGCCAAAACTCTGTAAGCATCCCTCTGCCCAAAATAATTGCCCACCCCAGCTTAAACAGTGTGGTTTCCCGTCCCCCTCTAACAGCACCCCACAGAGGTGTGTTACAACCCTTGCAAGGTTATTTAACTCCAGTAACAAAAGATGTGAACCTTTCTTTTATTTTTTGCAATCCAGAAATCCTGGGTTCAGTTACCATTCTTGACATTCCACATACAATCAGTGCGTTATACTTGCAAAAATGAGTTACAACTATAGATGCATACCCAAAGATACCAAATTTGAAAATACATCCAGGACTAGTTGACTCAATGCTTCCAAAATCTGTCCCAGAAGCTAACTTCAATTACCCTAACAGCAATAGTTTAAATTTTCTCCACATATGTTGTTGATCCAGTTGTCTCTTGAAAGTATTCCTCATAGAAATTTCTAAGAGCTATAGTAATTTTACCTATCCCACATCAATTCTTCCTTTATTAAGCTACTTCCAATATGTCCATGAAAAGGAGACTGTATTGTTGTTCAGAATCTTTGTCAAAAACACTACACTACTTGCCTAGTTTTCATTGATTTGCTCATCACCACAAGCTATTCTTGATGACCAACAATGAAAATATCTTGTTATTTTTCCACTGGCAGCAAATAGTTATAAATTTATCAGGCTACCTTCTTACTGCTTGGAATTGTATCATATTTAATTACCATGAATATAGTTATATCTGTTGAATGACTTTTAATTCATTCTGTTTCCTCACCATTTCATTTTCACTTATATAAAACAAATACTATGAAACACCTACCCTAGAGATCTTCAAAAGGAGACTGGATATAACCCTGCTAGGGTTATTTGACCCCAGTAGTCTTTCTTGCCCAGAGAAGAGGGGCTGGACCTGATTATCTCATGAGGTCCCTTCCAACCCTAAACTTCCATGAATATGTGAAACAGGGGGAAAGAGAAAAAAGACAGCTTCAGGGTTAAAGGTAAAGTCTTTTCTTGCCTGGTATTTGACTTAGATACAATTGTAACAATGTTATGGGAAGTAAGGGCAAATGTGGCTATATTCAGAGTCAGTGATAGCTTTGGGGTGAGGAGGGAGGCAAGATCAGAACTGAGCACCCTTTATGAGGGATAGGAAATTTGGTGACATGATTTAAACCTAGAGCCAAAAGGCCAATGCTTTTGATAATAAATAGGCACATATTCTGTCCTGTCTATGAATGAATGTTGACTTTATTGACTTCAAAATACCTTTCAGCAACATGATCACCAAACAATCTTGGAAGAATGGAACAGAAAAATATGATTTACTGGAGTTACTCTCATTGTCTTAACAACATCTGATTTGTGTGGCTGTAGAAAACCTATTCAGTTTTCCTAACTGACTGACTCTTGTTGGCTAAATAGATTGGCAGGACCATCATTACTTTTTCAAAGAGTTTTACTTTCTCCCCCTATTGTGCTGTATGATTTTAGCTCACTTCCTTAATTTAAATTCTAAAGCCATGTCTACATGGCAGAGGCATAACTAACAATTTTGGTGCCCTAGGTAGAAAGGGGAGTGCTGAGCACTGAACAGCAAAAGAGGATGGATGGAATGCTGGAGCTGGTACTCCCTCTAAATTGGCATCTAGGGTTGATGCCCCACTTGCCACACCATAGCTATACTGTGAATAGACTATCCACAGAATAGGCAGAGGATATGTTTTGGGAGAGAAGATTCTATAACTGATCCATAACAGCAGAGGAATTATCTACTTGATCTACCTTTAGCAATGGCCACTTAGCTATTTATCATTTGGTGGCTGGAGTAAACCAGGTAAGCTATTTCTGGTCAGGGAGGCAGTATATTTAGAGTGGGAACAAAACATTTCCACAGTGCTGTACTGGGGCAGTGTAGATGCCTTTTGCCCCTGTTTCCCATCTGTAAAATGGGGAAGAAAGCACATCCTCACATCACAGAGTACTGTGAGGAAAAATATATCAGAGATTGTAAAGCACTCAAGTACTGCGAGCCACCTAAGTACCACGGATAGATGGCATATTTTTATGATGCAAATAACATGGTTTGATGCTATATGTGGCAGAAATTCCTTCTTCCATCTCTTTTCCAAGCATCTGCAGGAAGCACCATTTCTATTTGTAAGGCTTTGGTTTGCACACCGACAAATGAAGCTAAAGGTCATAAGCCCAGGTCTTCATATTACAGCGACATACCCAATCTTGGTTAAGTGCATAATAGGAAAGTGCCTTTGCATTTTTGTATGCAAATATTAATTTGCATGATAATTTACTTCTGCCTAAGTATATTTCCTTTTTCAGGCATGAACTGAGATGACAGTTTTGAAATGGTGGCCTTCTTAGTCTTAATAACATCCTGCTGTACTACAGTGCATTCTTTTGTGTTTAAAAAATAATAAGTATATAATTTAATGGAGATGCTTGTGCTTCCATATATTTTCCTCAGTTTTTTCCCTTAGTTTGTGCAACAAACTGAGAGAAGCATATTTAGTATTTCAACTTCATCACTAGGATGATGTACATTTGTTTTCTACCAGGAGAAGCAGTTAGAAGGATGCATACATCAGATCTTTTTGTCCCAGAGCAAAAATGGCCACCTGAGGAAAAAAATAGCCCAGGAACAACCAGGATTACATGACTCCTCATGGAATATTTCCTGAGAGACTGAATATTTGCATGCTTCCCTTCCTCCCCACCCCTCCCCTGCATGAAAACCAGTTGCCCCCTCTTCCTGTACACAGGAGAGGAGGGAAGGAGTAGTTCTAGCTGTTCCTCACCTGTTTTTCACACCAGAATTACTGGTGTAAGAAGCAAGCAGGGCTTTGCTACATCGCTTCCTGCACAAGGCTCCTGGACCTGTTTCCCCTTGCCGCTACTCATTCATTGAGTGGTGGGGGCAGCAAGCCTGCCACACCAGCTTCCCCCTACCTCCTTCTGCTGCTAGCTGAGCAATGCGGGTAGAGATTGAAAAGCCTGCAAGGGCAGGAGCCTGGCATTCACAGACAGAGGCTTTCCTCAAACCCAACTCCCAGCCCTGCCAGCTTGCCCTTAGTGCCCAGCTGCCCAGCAGAGTGAGGTGAAGCAGGCTGCTATGGTGCGGGAGACTTGTTGCTGCACTGAAATGGTGCCACCTCACCCCAAACTGCTCTGGGTCAGCCTAGAGCAGTGCAGGGTGAGGTAGACTGCTGTATCTGTGCATCTCCCAGAGCCGTGCTGTGGTGACTGAGTGCTCCCTCCTGCACTACTCTGGGTCAGACAGGAGTGTAAAGAGTGGTGCTACTCTCCTGCAGGGGAGAATCAGGAGGGATCCTCACACAAGACAATGCCTCTCTCTTGCCAATGACTTGATTGATGGGATGCAGGGCATTCCCCCAAGACTGAACCTACCCTAGCTGTCTGTGGCAGCTGCTGCTTTTCAGCAGCTGCCAACTGCCACTTGACAGCCTACCCCCTTCCCAGGCATGGGAAAGGACAGGCTGTCAATTAATGGGCTCCCCGAAGAGAAGGGGTTGTCCAGCAGCCCTCTAGTGCTTCCTGGCTGAGAGCTTGCCAATGAAGCTCTCCAGCCATGGGGCTGGAGGAATGTCTGTACAGTCAAGCTCCACAGCTATTTTTCTACTGTAAGAAATTTCCTCCAGTACAAACTTCTGTAGACAGCCTAAAGCTGGTCTGTATAAAAAAGTGTTACTCAGAAGATCCAGTAGAAAAAATGTACTTCTGGTCCATGAACCTGGAGAACTTAATATTGTTTCAGGTGCATTAATCAACCACGTGTAAACCATGAAAGCAGATGTTACAGGCAGTGTAATTCCTTTTAGTGCAAAATATGCTCTTATATTTTGTTGAGGGCTCACTCCTTATGCATGAACTTTATTTAGTACTGTACTTCCAATTTACTTTTTCACAGCATTAGCACCTTTCACACTGTGATTTTCTATATCTATTGCAAATGTACAATTTACAGAAGAAATTTAGTCCATGACTTTTTTTCCCTTTTCTTTTCTTCTTTTTAGCTTTTAGCTTTAAATGTAGGAAGATGAAAAAATGAATGTGCAATTAACATGCATCCAAAACAACCCCTGCTAAAATAATATGGATGGTTCAGCTGCTTAAAACCCAGTGGAATTCATAACATATATATTCACTGCTACCTCTCTTTTGTGTACTCCTTTCTACTAAATAGGCTCCCCAGAGGTATGAATTGGTAAACTAGAATGTACATTGGTAACGCATTATTTCCCTCTCTAGCAGACATGGGCACTGTCACAGTATTTGTTTCCAGTACCAAATTTAACACATTCTACATAGTTATAATTTTCACTTTATTTTATAGTCCATAAAAGCTAACTCTTGGCCCACCCTTATATAAATTCAAGCTTCATGACAAAGAAACAGAAACCTATGGTAACATTGAAAAGATTTATCATATGAAATGCATCATTTCCTGAACATTTGAATGATTTGTCCATGTTTTGATGTGCAATATCTATTTATTTAAATTATATTCAAATTTAAATTGGGTAGAAATCTTTTGTTTATATGCGTGTACACATTATGACCTGCATTTTCAAAGGGGTTCAGAACACAGAACTACAGGTAAGCACCAGCTAGGATTTTCTCAAATGTTTAAACAGATTAAAACTCTGAACTTCCACACCTTTGAAAACTGGCATTTGAAACTAACTACATCTCCTACAACTACAAAGACAACCTTGTGCAAGGGATGTAGGAACTCCTTTTCATGACTGCTAAACTTACTGGGCCATTAAGAAGAGAGAACTGACCCTATTAAGGACAGCTGATATTTCTGCCTGACCTCTCAGTTAGGGTTCAGGGGTGCATATATGCATGTGGGCAAAGACAGTTTTAAATCCCACATAAAACACACCTGAACAATGATTTGAGATGTTATCATTTAGTTAAATATATCTGCACATATACTTTCATGTACATCTTACAGATACATGCTATGTTATACAGACTTATGAAGAAAAGCTGAAAAGGCTAGGGTTATTTAGCCTGGAGACGAGGAGACCGAGCAGAGATTTGATATCAGCCTTCAAATAACTAAAGGACAATTATAGAGAGGATGCAGATGGGCATTTCTCTGTGGCCACAGAGGACAGCTTGAGGCAATGATTTCAGGATGCATCAGAGGAAATTTCGGTTGGAGACTAGGAGAAGCTTTCTGACTATGAGAGTGGTCAAGTATTGGAAAAAGCTACCTAGAGAAATGTGGAATCTCCACTCTTGGAAATTTTCAAGATCAGGTGGGACAGACACTTCCCTAGAATGATTTCATAAGAGATAATCCTGCCTTGAGCAAGGGTCTGGACTACATAACCTTGTCAGGTCCTTTCCAGCCCTACTTTCCTATGATCCTGTATTAACCTAACAGAGCTATTGCACCTGCTATTTAAATTATGAATGTATTAAAAAATGTCAATCTCTAATTAGAAAGTCCTACAGAAACGGTACTTGGATAGATTTTGATCCAAACTGCCATTATGATACTCCATTTTCTGACCAAAAAAACCTAATCTTTTTCTGAGCCTTCTATTCTGAAATATATTAGAACAATTCACATTATTTGCTATGCATAAATGTATATTGGTTTATTTATTACAGTATTTCATTATAAATACTCCTCCCAGTTTTGAGAGTTACAAGATTAATAAATATTGTTTAAGCATCCCAATAATATTCCATATGCTTATTCAAACATATGGCTTTGGTACTAAGACTATATGAAATCTTCATTAGAAATGGGCATGAATCAAACCCATAGATCTACACACCCATTAGCTTTGCATCTCAGGCCCATCAGTTATATTAATATATTTTAACTGAAAAGATTTTCCAATACTGTAGACCAGTGGTCACCAACCAAGATCTTGATCCTCAAGTAGATCTCAGAGCCTCTTGGAGTTGATCTGAGGCTGAGGTTGGGGGCTGAGTGCCCACATGCATGCGCACACACCCCAGACCAGCAGGTCAGTCCATGGGGGAGGGAAGGGACAGTGGCTAGATTGAGGCCCACACAGTGAGGGTCAGTGCCGCAGAGGCAGGAGCAGGGGTAAGTTGAGTGGGGTCCCAGCTGGGTTGGACTTACCTGCTGGGAGGGGTGGCCCCAAATATTTTTTTCTCCCTGTGCCTCAGTCTGCCCCCCCACCTTTCCCTCCCAACAGACTTACCTGCTGGGGGGAAGGCAGGAGGTGGGGGGGGGGGGCACGGTAGATCTTGGGTTGCTTTTAAATGTCAAAGGTGACCTTCTACTTAAAAAGGTTGGAGGCCACTTCTGTAGAGTGTTTAGTTGAGGAAAAACTATGTTACCATATGTGGTAGTATATATTGTGGATATATTTATACTATATCACTAATATACTTAACGTTTTGTACATAAATATATAGCCATTATTAGAAAGGGGAGCAACTAGCTCAGAAGTAAAGGATAAAGAAACTGGGAAATAAAAAGAAAACATAGAAAAATCAGTAGAAACCAATACAATTGGTAGAATTTTATCTTTGTCACCAATAAAAATCTCAAATAACTGTTGGTCCATCAGGATATTGTTTAAATGTCTTTAAGCATTTTATAATGAAAATGCTGCCTTATAATGCAATACCTGCCAAGAAACATGCTATGAGACCAATTTATAATGTTGAAAAGGGAGATAGTGGACAAATATAAATAAGAATGAGATCAGAGTTGGTGACCTTGTTTCTAATGAGCTGTCCAGAGTTCAATTAGTAAAAGCTAGATTTTCCCACTATGCTCATGTGCTAGACTGTTAAGATTATAAAGCAAGTTCAGGACTGCAGTTAAAAAATAGAGAGACCAGGACCAACAATCAATTATGAAGCAGGCCCTCCTATCTAGGACAGGCACGTTCACATTACAGCGCTATCTCATCAGGGAAGCAATTCCATCCAGGAGCCTTTCGGAAGAAAGATGTAGGAACATGTTTGCTCCTATTTGGGGAATGATACAAGGGGGTTATTTTTGAATGATTAATTAAAGGGAATCAATCTTCATTGCATTACTCCTGACATGAAAAGCAGCATAGCTGTGCAATAATCGCATACAATTATTCAACTACCCCTTTGGCAAGGACAACGTAATTAGTCCTGGTGGTGTCAAGAGATTTTCTTTATACCCAACAAATTGGCAGTTTTAATCAAGTGTTGCTGAAAATTTATCATAACATAGGGAAAACAATAGGTGAAGGTACAGGGCCCCAAGCTGTGTGACTCCCAGCTACAATGGTACAAATTTACAATACTAACAACATAATGAATACTACCAATCCCTGAATAAGCTGATTATAATTGCATATCAGCATCAAGCCACAATAGTGCTTATTTGTTTAGAATTATGGACATAACCCTTTTCATGCCTTGTTACTAGAGCTGCTTCAAGCCATTAGCCAGGGGCTCAAGCTCTGATATCCTGCTCCATGCACCTGTTATTATGGCTATGGAAAACAAGCCTGAAACTGCCTCACAGAGAGCTGCCGAGCCATCAGGAAATGTCAAATAGCTCCAAGCCTAAGAGCCTGTGAAAACATATGGGAAAGTTAAAAGGGAGATCACTCCGTCATGCTCTATTGCTGCACCATGGAACATAATACACAGTGGGTACTGTTTATAGATAACAGTAAACTGGAAACCTTTTGAGCATAAAACCAGCGTACACCAGTATTTTACAAGTCTACTAATCCAATAAGTTATATTCAGAGCCTGCATACCACACTGTTGAGTTTTGAGAGACAAAGCGGGTAGACTTTGTCTCAAGCAGTCCTAAGCCTCACTATAATACTTTTGTTTCAGTTTTTTTTTGGTTCAGTGCAGCTTGCTTTCCAAAACTGTACCCTTGTGGTAATACATAGGGCCAAATCTACCTTTGGTGTAACCCTATTGATTACAATGCATTTACACGCCGTGTTGAATACAGTGATTCACAGCAAGCATCTTTCACCTCTGTAGCCCAAGAGGTATATTATTCAGCTTCCCAGGGAAGCATTTTACAGAAGATGAGTTGAGTAGGTATACAGTACTGACAAGAGAGAAGTCAGACTTATAAGAGTTGCCATTAAAAAAGGCAACAAATACCAAAAGTGAAGGCCTTAGAAATATTTGAGATACTTCAACAGTTTCTGTTCTAAATACAGAGAGATTCTGCAATACTTTAAACACCAAAGTGTGCATTACATTTTCCTCTCTATCTCTTCAAAAGGTATTTGCATATTTATAAAATGCTACATTGTCAATAAATCTGGACCACCTATTCTAGAATCTAAGGCATAGACAGTCATTCATCAATAGTAAACATGGAACCCAATAGTAAACAGTAAATTTGCAGCATAACATAATTTTTATTGTTATCTGTCATTTTTTCAGTAGCCACACCCATTTTAGCTGCTTTGCAGAATAAAAAAAAGAAAAGTCCTTTTCCCAAATAGTTCATATTCTGGTACACAAGTACTATTCTGCAAACCAAATACTGGTACATTTGACTGATTTCTCACCAACCAACTGTAACTATTTTTTGGGGTAGTGGTTCTCCCTCCCCCACCCAAAAGACAAGGAGAGAAGAAATGCAAACATGATATGGGGAATAAAGACTTTAAGCTCTTCTCTCTCAAGCCTCTGATGAGAGAATGAAGAAAATACTTTATGCCCTGTAATGTGGCCCATTTCCCTGTTCCAAAGGAGTGAGAGAGAGAATAAAGCTCTCATTCCTCCATTTCCATGCCAGCAGGCTTTGTAGAGCATTAAGCACAACTGGGATTGCTGCCACTGTGCTCCACCAGAATACAATAAAATAAAAAAAAACCCATGATGATTAAAACAGCAGGAAAAACTCTACACTCTAGGTTCCTCACAGGCACTTAGATTCTTTTCTTTCCCTTGGATGTGTGCTCACATGAGTTTGTACCTTCTACTTTTATCTGTCTTTAGGTTGCAACTGACTGTCACCACTCGACATTTCAAATGTTCGTGCAGGACTAGCTGGGAGAACCACAGCCTCTTTCTGCCTGAGCAGCAGGCAGGCTTTCCATCAAGCAGGCAATTGCTGCTGGCAATGCTGCTCTGAACGGGGGACCTTAGATACCCTCAGGCAAGATGGTGAATATCCTAACAAACTAGTTCAGCAACAACAGGAGCAGATACTTGTCGAGCAGCTGCAGAAAAGGGACAGGACAAGCCACCTTCTTCTCTGAAGATCTTTCTCACTAATTGGTGTCAAGAAGACCTGAAGGAAGAGCACTATAGTAGAGAGGTGAAGAGGTAGGGAAAAATAGACCTTTTAAATCTGTCATTGTCTTCCTATTTTTGTTAAACTTGTCTACAAAAACCCTATATCACTATGCAGTAGCTCATTGTTATGGCGCCATAGCAGCAGTGTTATGGTTCGTGCCTACCGATGCTACGTCACCATAGCTCATCACTACAGTGACATAGGATCTCGTGTAGAAAAGCCCATTGACTTTGAAATCAATGTATATGGCACTATAGCAGAAGCTGGTGTTAAGCCCCTGCTATGGACCCAAGGAGCCAGCCAAGCTGGGAAGGAACTCACTTGAGCATGCCCAGGAGAATCATGTGGCCACGGGAGCACCAGGGAAAGGGTACAGGGAGAACTTGGAGAAGGGACAGGCCTCTAGGGGCACAGGATCATGTGCCAGGAAGAGCCAGTCCTTATTTTCCCAGTAAGCTAACAGGGCAATGTAAGGAAGAGCCAGAAGATGGACCAGAGAGAGGGAAGTATAGCAGAGGTAGAGAGCTGTATGCCCCATGTATAGATGCAGGGCCCTGAGGAGCATGACCAGGACTGAGCGAGGATCCAGATGACCCGGGGAAAGACAGCTAAGTGAAGTTGGCAGCCAGGTTAGCAAGGGGCTGGTCTAGCAATTTCAAGGGTGGGAGGAGACGGGATCCATACCTGAGCACTCAGTGAAGGCACGGCAGTGGAGACACTGTGAGCAGATTTCAACAGGTGGTTAGGAGGCCAGATGTGACTGAATCTGGGGGACTTTCCAAAGGAATTGCCAAGATTAGATAAGAAATTAGAAGGAAATTAATATATGGATTATTAATGAATGTATAGGACTGATCAAGAAGGCAGTGATCAAGAAGGGAATTAATTTATGAATTGTGAATGAATTTATAAGACTGATTAGGAAGCAGAAAGTAAATTAATTTATACATTTTAAATAAATTTGTGGAGGTGAGTGGGCAACCCATAAGTGAGTTAACTTATGACTTTATGGAATAAATGTGAGATTAGTTAAAAGAAAAGGAGTGAACTAATTTGGGGGCTCCATGAGTGAATGTGTATAACATTATGTTTATGAATAACCAATCAACTTAGCACACAGATATAGATGTTATAAGAGAACAGACAAGAGAAATTAACCAACGATGTAAGGAATATGGAGGGAGCCCAGGTAGAGACATTCCAGACATTCCAGAACCCTAATGTAGGACTGTTGAGAATCTTTCACCACAGATTTGAGAGGAAAGGGACAGGGTATAGAGGAGGTAGAGCCCTGGAGAAGAACCATCAATTCAGCCAGATAGACCTTCACCCAAGGAGTCATCCAACCTCCCTAAGAAAATCAAGCCATCAAGGTGTGGAAGGTGAACAAGAGTGGGGGAGACAAAGGTCAGATGTGTTCCAAGACAATAATAGCTTGAAAGTCCACATGCACTCATAGACACCCATAGACTTTGATTTGCCACATAATTCATTGGGCTGTGTTCCCACAGAGTCAGCAGTGTTTCAAGCCATGATGACCCTATAGCTCATCACTGCTCATTAGGTGTGTGTACTCCAGATACCCTCAACAAAGGATCCATGTGCTAATTAACCCTCCATTCATAACTGGAACTGAGTTTTCTAGTCAGAAATCCTAGGATCCTCCAAAAATTTATATACAGATGAGGCTCAGAGCTACCTGGTCTGGCTCCACCTCATGAAGGGTGGGGCCACACTAATCATGTGTGACAGGCTGACAGAAGGGGCAACAGGGGGATTCTGGGTGAACTGTTTGGGGCCTTAGTTGGCGATGTTTGCCAGACATTTAAGTTTGGTAAAAAAAACAGGAATCATTGAAAATGGGAAAGAAAGAAAAGAAAAAGGTTAAATGTATTCATGTATTCACCATGACCTGAAAAGGAGTTTATGCTGAGAGGGACTGAGTGTAATGGGAACTACCACTTACCTTATTCAGATGGACTGCAGTAACCTATCCTTGTGGTAGGTTCCCAGCAATGACATATCTTCTTCACTGCTGCTTGGCCAAAATCAAGTATAGTGGCTCGGCAAAGGCCCAGTTAGCCACTTTGATCAATGCCAAGAGTGCTGGGAGATAGTAATGGAGCACTAGGATGGAGGAGGAGGAAGTCTCAGAGCATAGAACAGCATCAATGGCAGTTTTGGAGAGCAAAATGGCAGTTAGGGAGGGAAAGCAGATCAAGAGTTGAGAAGCAAATCAGAGAACAAAAGTGATCTAGAGTCTGATGGATGATAAATGAAGGTGGGGAAGACGGAATGAGAGAAGGTAGGGAAAAAAGGTGTGGTAGGATTGGTAGATTTGGAGGAGGCTTTATTGAAGGAATCAATGAGGGAAGAGTCCATTTAGAAGGAAGAACAAGAAAAGAAGAGACGAAGGAAGCAGAGACAAATGAGGGAGGAAACAGTGATTGAAGGGAAAGAAGACTAATGGGAAGAATAAGCCAGACCTACAAAAAGAAAGGAGATGGGAGGAAATGAGACACGGAGTGGCAGGTAATCTACACCTGAGCAGTGTTAACAGGGAAAGGAAAAGTTGGACAATGAATAGATACGAATTTATAGAGAAAATATTGTTTGAAGTTTTGGATGTTAAAGTGGGACATCTGAATAACTTTGTCACCTTTCCTAACCAGAAGTCTTGGGAAATTTCATATTGGAGCTGAGAAGGTTATGAGGATTTTTGGAAGATGTATGTTGCAGTATATGAGACAGAAGAACTTAAGGGGATAAGATTAATTGCAGGAGAAAAGACAAGAGAAAGGGAAATAATTACTTGAATACACTTGAAATAGGAGAGAGAGAAAAATGGTTGATGTAAATATGCAGGAGGCTGCCCATTTAATGCTCTGATGCCTGGGTCATTATACATGTCTCTGACCTCCCCTACACCATCTCCCATGCCTCACAGATGGCATCATAAGTCATTCATAACTCCAGCCTGAGGCTGGGCCAAATTCTGCCCCTTGCTGGACCTCTCACATTCTTCCCTTCACTGGGCCTTATACATACTGCCCCTCTCACAGGGCCTTTCATACTGCCCACTCTCACTGGGCCACTTGTAACCCACCCTGCTCCATGAGCAGCCCACTCGAGCCATCAAGCTTACCTACTCATACTTCAGCGGGTCCCCATGCAGCCCTTTGGGTCACTCGAGCAACCCTACTCTATGTAGCACCAGGCTTATGCGTCACACTGGGCTGAGCTCCGCCCCTAGCCTCTTGCCAGGCAACTTGTCCAAGTTTTCACTCTTGTGGAGGGTTGGCCCCTGTGCAGCCCTTCAGGTTGCCAGAGCAGCCCTACTCTATACACCTCCAGTGCAGCACTTCAGACCTACCTGTGCAAACTCTACACTCCAACACACAGCCCTCCAGGCGCCACCACACACCCTTCTCTGTGTGGACCTCCATACATACTTCCACCCCTATTGGGGCCCCTTTCTGCCCCATCACTGGGGCCCAGGGCCTTACACCCCATGGGCTCAGGTGTCTGCAGATATGCCTGGGCCCCACTGCCTGTTCCTGATCTCTCCTCCAATCCCCTGGCTCTTCTGTGGTCATGTGCCTCATCAGGGCTGGCTTGCACCTACTGCCTGCTCTCAGCTGTTAAAGTGGCAGGCACCAAAGGTGCTCCGTCACAACAGCCAAGTTGGAAAAAGAAAGAAATCACATGCTATGGAGCTTGGGAAGAAGGCAGCGGACAAAGAGAGAGAAGGGGAGGAAGATGGGTTGATGAAAAACTGATTGGAGCTAATATGGTCTGGGATTAATGAAGAGTGAAAATGGGAAGGATCAAAAGTGAAAAAGGTAGGTGAGAAGGGAAACGAAACATTTTTGAATATCAAAGCAATAAAATGACTGGCAGAGACTATGGGCATGTGAAGAGGGGAAGGATTAGAGTTGACTGCACCAAGCAGCAGCATAAAAGACTTGTAAAAGTGGTACAGATATGTAATGCAAATGGACAAGTATGACTTTATATATTGCATCTATAAACATCAGAAGTGTGTTACCGAGGAAGAAGTGAGATAAGATTATGCCAATACTGAGTGGGGTCAAAGCAGACATAATATGTTTACAGGACTGTGGATTCCCATGGGAGAGGGATTACAAGTGTTTTGTAAAGAGATGGGGATGGGGACCATTGTGATGAGCAGGGTTAAATGTAAACAAATGGCTGGACTTGTGATTTTGCTCATGACTGAGGAAGTGGAAGTGTGGCAGATACAAGCAATTGTGAAAGGGAGACCACAACAGATGGTGGTGGTGTGTGAAAAGAAAGTGTTAGAGATTTTAAATACATACATACCAGCTGAAAGAGAAGGAAGGATAGCCCTGTTTAAGAAATTAGAGATGAATGTAGGCGGAGGAGGGCAACAAATTCTGGTGGAGGGGGAGTTAACTGCATTATCAAGAAGAGGGACAGGAGTGGGCCTGAAGGGTAGGGACAGCTAGACAGTTCATCAAAAGTAGTGATTAATAAAAAATGAGATGCAAAAGATGTATGGGCTGGTGATTATGAGGACAGAACCAAGTGGAAGGTGTCAAGGACTGATTTTGTATTAATGTCAAATGAACTAGGTATTGGAAAGAAGGAGATCTTAGATGTGACCTTCAGTGATCACTGGATGGTGAGAATGGAAGTGAGCTTAGATAAAAACAAAGGTAGGGGGAAAGGGTTGTGGAAGTTACATGTTTAATTATTGCAAGATGTGAAGACCTGTCAAGACTATGTGGAACTGTATAAAGGATGGAGGATGCTCAAAAGATACTACAAAAGCATTTGCAAGTGGTGGGAAATGATCAAGAAAAGAACAAGAAAATGTTTCAGAAATACTGGTTGAAAAGAAGTGAAGAGGGTAGAAGAGCTAGAAGAACAAGGCAAGGGAGCAGGAATTATTAAAGAAAGTGTTAAGTGGACTATGAGTGGCTGGGGACAGATATAAGAGAGTCATACAGGGAGGGCAGGGTCATGGGGGAGGATTTTGCAGAAGGTGTGGTAATTTTGATATTAAAGAACAGCAAAAGACGTGTTAGACAACTGGAGGCCAATAACCCTTTTAAATGTAGACTACAAATTGATGGCAAAAATACTGGCCAAAAGAATGTGTGACTGTTTAGCAGATGTGATACAAGAAGAACAAATATGTGCCATTCCTGAGAGGAGGATATCCGAAGCCCTATGGTTAATGGGAGATATCATATCAAATGTACAAGAGAGGAAAAGAAATAAGGTAATAATAAATTTAGACCTGGAAAAATCTTATGATAGGGTTAAACATAATTTCATGTTTAAAGTATTGCAGAGGAATGGGGTTTCCTGTGAATATGATCAGACAGGTCAAAGTGTTATCCTGTAAAATGGGAAGTCATGTATTGGTAAATGGTTACTTGAGCAAAGCACTTACCATACAAACAGTGGTAAAACAGGGATGCTTGCTGTCCCCCTATCTTTTTCTGTGCACAATGCAACCATTGGCACAGAGAATTTGTGACGATAAGCTAGTAAGTGGTGTGAAAATAGCAGGAGAAGTTAAATGTAAATTACATATGGATGACATGAACATAGTGGCTCAGGACATCATATCAATTGATAGGGTATTGAAACACATCGAGGACTATGGTGAAGTGTCAGGGGCAAAATTAAATAAGGTGAAAAGTATGTTGATGGGTGTGAGGAACTGGGAGAATTTACAGAAGTTGGGCTGCACACGGTAGAGAATGTAATCAAAATCTTGGGAATCCCAATATTTGCGGAAGGGACAGGATCAAAGGTATAAGAGAAGTTAGAGCTAAGAGAGAGGTAGATTTTTGAACTGGAGTGGTAGAACATTATCTTTCAAGGGGAAAGTGGTTGTGATGAAAATGGTATTTTTGTTGATCCCCCTTTACACAGGACTGGCGTATCCACTGTCGTGGCTGCAGATAAGGAGGATACAAATATGTGGTGGTTTTGGTTTTTTGTTTGTTTTTTGTGGGGGAGGGTGGGAGGCAGGGAGTAAAAGAGAAAGGGTAGGTAGAACACAGCTAGGGAATTAGGAGGTTGGGAAATGCCAGATTTAGAAATGTTTGTGCATACTTACTTTATAAGTATGTTCTGTAAAGAGGTAATGGAGGGGTAGGGAAGACAGCGTGTTTCTGACATCACCTGACAGGAAGAATGTTAAGAAGATAGGGCATGTGTGGGGAAGACTGGAAAAAAAACCATAGGTGTGATAGCCACTGGCCCACTATGCAAAGATGGAGAGTTATTTAAGGATAAATAAACTAGAGGGAGTAGGATTACAGTGTTTGAAAGACCATAAGAAGGTGATTAATTAGATAAGAAAGAAAGATATCATAACAATACTTGGGGATCTGACAGAAAGACAGATGGCAAATAAGTGGAAAGAAGCAACAGATAATAAATTGAAAGAAGAACATATAGATATTATATGGATGATTATACGAAATATTTTTCCTATGAGGGGTTATGACGGGGTCCACCCCCACACCTGTCTAATGGAGACCTGACCCTCTGTCTCTGGGCTACCCACCCACCTATCTTTCCTGCCACGCCTTGATGGAACAATAATTATGATGTTATTCAAGTGGGAGGCTGCACATTTAATACCTCCAATGCTAGGGGTCGGTATCCACTGCTCCAAACCTCCCCTACATGGTGACCCATGCCTCCAAATGATATAAATGTTGACCTGAGCCCTAGGGCATTGGGTCAGCTCACCCTCTGTTGCTGTGCCTCTTGGCACTGGGGTCTGCGCCCTGTCTCTCTGCCACCTGACTCTGCACCCCCCTGGCGTTGGGATCCGACTACCCCCTGACTCTGTGCCCCCCCCCCCGGCACTGGGGCTTTGCACAATAGTGTGCCTCACTGAGGCCTCCTCCTCCCCAAATAGCCTCAGTCTGTTCCACTGGACAAGCAATAACATAAATATGAGCTCTCCTGGGCATAATAGAAGTCCTGTAAGTCACACTCTAACTCATTTTGGAAGACAAGCTTCTCTCTGTTAATTTACTGGGCCTCCCCCTGCCACCAGTACCTATGAGGTCCTGTAGCCCCTTTATCCTACCAGAAGCAGAACAGGCAGTCAGGCAGCTCCAGTCAGCTTCCTCTAGGAGAGATCCTTCCCTCTTAGCTGCTGCCAGAGCACTCACCCCCTAGCCCCAGCCGTGGAGTTTATATGTTCCCAGGCCCCTGCTGTCTTCTGGTCAGCTGACCAGCCTGGGTGTTTGGGCTATTAACCCCTACCCTTCTGATGCTTAGGGTTCCTGTAGCCCCAGGTCTTAAAGGCGCAGCCCTGCCTCTTTGTAACAGGGCTCAGGTTCCATTTTACAGGGGTACTCAGCACAAGTGGGGCTTGGTAAGATCACCAGCATGCTCAAGAGAGGGATGTGGGGCTGAAGAATCTGTATCACATGCGTTTTGGGAATGCCCTTTTGTGCAAGGGATATAGGAGGGGGTGGATCAATTTTTTAGGAGGATAAATATTAACTGTGACTTAACATATGAAATGGTGGTATATGGGTTATTGGCCAAAAGACTGGAGCCACAGAGAACAAGATCCATACTATTTTGTGTGACTGTAGCAGTCTGGAAGGTGAGAAACCTACTGTGGACTAGCTTTCATCAAAAGAGAGTGTTTGTAGTTGGCAATATGTGAACTGAAATATAATGTGAACCAAGATGTGGATGAGATAAGAAAGGAGAAGGCTGAGAAGAGATGGAGGAAAGAAAAATGATAGTGTTTCTTCCAAAAGGGCAAAGGGAAGGAGTGAAAGTTGTTGTTTCCTCCTCAGTTGGGGAAATTTCGTGAGAGATTAGTGTGTTAATGGCAGAAGTGATATAATAAGAACAAGGTAATTGTTGTAGTGGAGTTTCTCAAGTGTCATGGTCATGTAGATTCTTTTAGTCATTTTGTAATATAAAAAGGGTTCCTACCAGAAAGTTTGCTCAATATGGGTTATGTGTTTTATAGTCATGCTCAGTACATGCTGCTTTTGGTAGCAGTTTAATAACAGACAATATATTTCATGAGGTTTCCTTTTATGCAAATGTAGGACAAAGAGCTTTTTCCTCCATGCTGATTGGGGAAGAAAACCTTATCTTAAATTAAGTAAATACCGTATTATTCCATAACCATGCAAGGATGGGAATCAGAGCTTTAGGCCATGTAGTGTAGCAGATTCTCTGCATCGAATGCACCCTGCAGGCCTCATTCAGCCTGGGGCTCTGTGTCATGCAGCCTGCAGGGTGCCTCACAGGTCCACCACCACTGAATTTCTAGACTCATGGGGAGCCCTGGGCCTGGTGTGCTGAATCAGGCACCCAATCCCAGCATGGAAGGCCAGGCAGGGGCAGTGTCAGGCTCCTGAGACTCAGTCCTGCCATGTCCAAATCAATCCAAGTGTATGGCGGCAGGAGAGGCCCCCAGGGCCCCCAAGGACCAATCCTGGTGTGTGGGGGTGGCAGGAGACAGTAGTGAGCTCCAAGGCCTGCTCCTGACATGCAGGGTATGATCCAGCCTGCTGACTGGCCCCTGCCCCAATCATTTGGCCTGTGGAGCTAACAGATTGAGCACCACTGATATAATGACATCCTCTACTGCTTCCTAATCATTATATTAGATCATAAATATTAAAATGTAAAAAATTAGCATTTTTGTCATGAGAAAATTAGTATAGGTTACCTTTAAGGGCTCTGAAGACTTCCTTTGAGTCCTCTCCCACGGGTTTGATATATCTAAAGAACACTGATGCACAGATTAAAGAACACCAAAAAGGTATTCTCAAATAACATTTGGAACAATCCAAGTAAGTTGCTCTGTAATATATGTGACTTAGCTAGGTACCTGGCAGGCTGTGCGGCACAAAACTTTTATTATCCCTCATTTGGTGCATAATCACCAAATGCATAATTTTCTAATAGTTTGCCTTTCTTGAGTAATAGCTCAAGACAGATACCTTTCTATCATACCACTACAATTATGTATATTTCCATTCTTTTGCTCTTTTTCACTTGGTCTCTCTCACACTTGCACTTGCATACCAGGAACTGCATACACTTTTGAAAACCAAACTCTTAGCTGTTAATTGCATGCAAATATTCTTAAAATTGCATCCCAGTGCATATATATGGACTCCATCAGAGGTCTGAGAAAGTATGTAGTCTTTTTTACTATCCATTGTCTCTAAGATTACCTTTGAGCTTAGAATACAAAACTTTTCCGTAGGCTACATTTCCATTTTCAATGTTTTATAACTCTGTGAGTGGAACTGCTTTGCACAGTGACAGAAGCATCCATTACTTGCAGCAACATGGTGATTTGTTACATTTTACTGCATTCAGTTGAAGGGACAAAAAAGTAGGGGTGGGGGAGGAAGAGTGAAGGAGGAGGGAGAGAAAATCACAGTACATATACACAAGAGGTTTTGTATATAATCTGAATAACTTCCATCCCTGTAGAGGTCTCTTATCTTAATGACTTTGCTAAAGAAGTTGTCTTGTCAAACATATTTAAAAGCTTTTGCCTCATATGAATAATTTACAAATGGAAGCAATTTGGCAACAGCCTGAGTCAAGATAAAAAAAACTCCTTGGCATGGCAGAAGCATGCAAATGTTAAGCAAACTACAACGTTACCAAATATTGAAGAATTTTGACTGTAATTTTTCAACATTAAATTTATTTGAGTGCACCCCATTCTTCTTAGTGCTGCTGAAGCTTTACAACTTTCCACTTGATTAGAGTCTGTTTTGTTCTCTTCCATGTAATACAAATACCATACAATAGTATTCCAAACAAAATTCAATTGTTTTGCACAGATGGGTAGAGTCCATACAGACTAAATCCATCTCAGAATGCTGGCTTCTGATTTTTTATTCTCGCATGCTGTTTTCTGCTATTCTTGTACTGTATCACAACTGCACAGGAGATGGGTAATTGAGGACAGGGAAGAGATATGATACCTGATAAATCCAAGATGAAACAGGAGAGAGAGTATGTTGGTGGCTAGAAGAAAGATGATGGGAACCATGGAGAACTGGGAGACGATGAAGGAAAGATGAGGATTTTTTTTTGACATGGAAAGAAAAAGATTGGGAAACAGAGAGAGAGGAAAGAATGGGAATTTGAAGTTAAATCCTGTTCCTGTTGCAGTGCATGGCCAAATATGCCTTGAACTAAACAAGAGCAAAACCAGTTCCTTAGAGTATAAGGGGCAGGTAGAAAATGAGAAGCAACAGGGGAAGACAAATTAAAACAAATACGACTAGAGCTGTGCAAACACATTGACAAATTCATTCAGTGAATCAGTCGTGGATCTGATTGAGGTAGTACCATATTATGTGCATTTTTGCACATTTTGTCTGTTTGTATTTCATGTGAGTGCTTGGGGTGGTGCTTATCAACATGTACATATGTATATGCATATTTACATAGGAACTAGTATATTAACATACAAACAAGAGTATGGATGCTGGAAGGGCTTACCTGGCTGCCCTATTATTTGTTAAGTATGTGACAAAAGAGAATTGAAAGTAAAGTCTTCGAGGCAGCCAATAAATCAAGTTTACATCATTCTCTCTCTGTCAGTCTGTTAGGAACCTAGTTATTTTTAAATTTGGGTTTCCAGCCAAAAATGAGAGCAGGAAAAGAGAGCACAGGAAACAATTTTAAATGCCTTAAAAATTTCTTTGCCTACTTAATCTTTTAAGCCTTTCTCTTTTAAGTGTTCCACATTCCTTACTCAAGAGATACAGGACCCTTGGGATTTCTTCAAACCCTGCTCCTGTTCCAAAAGATTAAGTCATCTGCAAAAACTATGTCAAACAAATCAGGTAACCAATCACAGAGGCAGCAAATCAAACACTTAAAGGCAAACATGCTGAACCATTCATGAAAACCCCTGGGTCCCAAGTATATTAAAAATTATTTGTCAATTAGCTGTAAATGAGGACAAACTCGTAAAAGTCCATGCATAAGATATAAAAGTCCATGCATGATAGGCAGAAACTATCATGTGCAGAGAAGAGGGTGAGGGGGAACATTTTCAAAAGGAACCAAGTCCTTAGGAGACTAAGTTCCTCTTCCAAAATTGAATTGGGCACTCAGCAATATGAATCAGATTTAGATAAGTTAATGAGTCCTGAATTAAATTGCAAGGCATCCCAAGCTACTTTTAGATACTGGACTTGCTTCCAACTCACTTTGGCCCTTCTGAAAACATTCCCCCAGCTCTGACAAATTGTTCATGAGTAGTTCAGTCATCCTGAGATATGCTGAAAGGAGCAAGAGCAACAGGAAACATGAAAGAGCCTGGTTGCATTCCTGTGCTGAAATGGGAAGAAACAGGGGGCTTGAACATGAAGGAAAACATGGACTGAGAATAATAATTGTATTAGTGTTTTCTTTCTTTCATTTTCCATGTTGATGTGTCATTTGGAAACCTTGGTTATATATGTAATTTGTTTTTATAATGCTTAGCTTTGCTGCACAATGATTTAGATTCTGTTCTGCAGTTTGCCCCTTGTGGAAATCATGGGAGCAAAAGGGGATACCAACATGGTGTAGTTAGCAGGATTAAGTCTAAAAAAACCAAAGGTCTAATATTCTGCAGACTCGTTGTCAGAGAAGGACAGGTTAATTACAATAGGCAACATATTTTAGCCATAGTAATGTCAAAAGCATGATATTGTCATGAGGTTGCTACTTCACGATGTGACGCTACATATTACATTACTGTAAAATAGGCAGGATCTTTCGCAATGCCCCAAGCAATACTGTGTGAGGACACAAACCCAGGAATATTGTGACTTGCTGTCAAGATGCAGTTTGGCTTCCCATATTAAACAAATGCCATTAAGGCCACATAGAAACATTCCAAGAAGGAATCAGTCTAAGTTATGTGGTTTTCTGTAAGCAGCCTAGATTAGATGGATGAAGAACAGTACACACATTCACCCTTAGGAAGGGAAGGCATGTAGGCTGCCTGCATTGACAGAGGCCTGCAGGTTCAGGGCATTCCTGCATACTTCCCAGCATGCCCCATGGGCTCCCTGGACTGCTCGACACTGCCAAGCACCCAGGCTACCCTGATTGGCTGCTGACATGGGCAAGCAGGCCCCAACCCCCTGCCACTTCACTGCAGCCCTTCCCCCATGCCAAATCCTAGGCTTCCAGAAAAGTCCCACAGCAAGTGCCCTCCCTCGTGAACTGCATGTGCTTCTGTGCCCCAGCCTGTCTGCACCCTGCCATGGAATCCCACAACTCGCCCACAAGCAGAGACCCAGGAGTTGTGGTGTGTCCTGCTTGTTGACCTGTGTGCTTCTTGCCAGAGGCTGAGGGACATCATACAGCAGCTGGTCACCATTGGGCATGGCTTTGTGCCCCCAAGCCAGCAGCCAGACATCCCATGCAGGGCCACCAACTTGCACCCTGCCTTGACTGGGCTACCAACTTTCACATGGATGACAAGGACAAGGCCAGTTCTGGGCCAGAGTCACCAGCACCAACTCCCCTGCCCTTCCCTCCTTGTGACTCCCCCTCTTGGGGCACACATTGGGATGCAGGGAGAATGTGGTATGAAGATGTGTGCCTCAGTTTACAATGTTGCAGTTGCCAACCTTTTCTAATTTTTAATAAAGACAGCCTGTTTAAAGTTGCATGTGGCAGAACTTAGCTACCCTTTCTACGAATGCAAACCAGCAAAGTTTCTAGGGGCATCTGCCTGCTTGCCCCAGCTTGGATGCTCAGTGCCCCTGACCTGCCCTACTACTTTGGAATCTGATAGCTGTGGGCCAAAAAAGACACATGGCTCAGGTATCTGCTAGGAGTGGCTGAGCTGCAGAGGTCACAAGGTTGCCTCTGTGCAGGCCCAGTTCCAATGTTCTCCTCTCTATCATCCTGACCCACCAAAGGCAAGCTACCATCACCAACTCCTGCATGCTGGGGTCTGGTTGGCAGGTTGCCTGACTCTGGCCTCTGAGGTATGGTGTACAGAGACAAGGGTTGAGGTCCTTGAGGTTGTTCCCAAGGGCAGAGGCATGGGGGTCCCTGACTGGATCTGTGGGAGCCAGGGTTGGGGTCTGTGGGGCTGTACCTGAGCACAGGGGGCCTCCTGGACTCAGTACTGAGTCTGTGTGTACACTGCGGGGTGTTTTGTAATAGGACATGGGGACATGGCCTGTGGGGACATGGCCTGGGGACTTGGGTGCCCAGGTCACAGAACTTGTGTAGCAGACACAAACACCTCTTTTTCCCCTGCTGCCTACTTGCAGCTGACAAATGGCAGGAGGCAAGGTTGGGGAAAGGGTTTGCGCTGGCTCAGCAATGGGAGAGGTCAGGGGTGGGGCCCTCTGGGCACTTGGTCACAGCAGCTGAGCGTGGGGTGAGGGCTAGTGTGCCTCCCTGCAAGGGAGGTATAGCAGGGGCTGCAAAGAAGGCTGGGATGCTGGAGGACAGTGATCTAACTTGAATTAACAGAGTCCTGTGAAAAAAATTGTAGCACTGTCTGAATGATAAGGAATATTGAGGTATGTCTTGATTGTGTTCGGAATTGAAGCAAATGTAAAGTTTTTTTAATGGTTTCAGTTGGAGCAGAATTAGATCCTTTCTGAAGATTTATTCCAGCAGTCTTATGGCTGGTAGTTTATTCCTCATTTCACTGTCGATATTGCAACAGCCTATTCAGAAGTCAGAATTTATAAATGTCATTTTATCATAACTACGGAGATTATTATTGCATGTCAATTTTCCAAAAAATGCCTGAAGGAAGAGTAAAATCTCATCTTCTCTCAAGATATTAACGTTTACAAATCTTTGCTTCAGCCTTTTAGAAACAATAATATTCTTCAAGTGTTAGCTTCTGACAAGTTAGAAATATGGGAAAACATATCCATGACTAAATTCTCTTCTTGCTTACTCTTTTGGCAATATGGAGTAACTCCACATAAGTCAAAGCATTTACATCAATGAAAAAATGGTGAATGCAAGAAGAGAACCTAGCCCATAGTCGTACCATGTGACTTAAACATAAATGCAATGTACAACTGAGAAAAATGTGTTTAATGTAACCTTCACAAGTCATCAGTACAGAATCCTTTCATTCTGGTCTCTGTTTATTCATGTTACAAAATGCCTTTGTTTAGGAATTTCACTAGCCTAGTTTAACATAAAAGTGCATCAATAATGCAAAGCCCAACAAATGAGTTGGTACATTGTATTGGTTAATAGCACAGTGTTAAAACCAGCTACATTGAATGGATTAATTTAACTACTTTTTCTATGAGCAGGAAAAGGACTTATAATATTTATTTATTGGCTGCTTTCATTTGCCCTCTCTTCCCCTGCCCTTCCCCATCCTTTTCCACTCTCCGCTTGCTCACTCTCTCTCTCTGCCTTGCTCACACACACACACACACACACACACACACACACACACACTGTTATTCAGCTTAAAACTTGTCACGTAGAGTGTGGAGCAATGAAACAATTATGCCTGAATGTAGCTAGGTACAGACATTAAAAAAAGCTGAAGTGGAACTGGTCTAAGTTACATGGTTTTCTGTAGGTGGTATAGTTTAAATCAGTAGTGAACAGAACACACATTTGCCCTTTGATAGGGGTAGGTGGGGGGAGGGAGGAGGTTGTCTTAGGCCGTGTTCTGCCATTTTTAAACCAGTCTATGTGCACTGAACTTCTGTTCTGTTATGGGTATAGACTGGTTTCTGATCACTTATCACTTATAAAAGTATAATGTCTGTAGAAACTAAACAGGAATAATTTGCATCTGACAAAATAGGCTGTGGCCCACAAAAGTGAATGCTTCTCTGAACCAGTGAGTGTCTAAGGTGCTACCCTGCCCTTCCTTTTGCCTGAGTTCAGGTTAACACAGCTAACTGCCTCTCCCTAATTCCCTGAGGGATCAATCACAGCAGTTTAGCTTAAGTTACTTTGAGATAGCTGCAGATAGATGAAAGAGTTATAATGGAACAGTTGATGTGTACGCAGGAGCAGTAAACCCTCTACATTAAAGTAGTATAAGCTATTTGTTTATGTCCTTAAATGTCCTAAAGCTTTCTAAGCTAACTAAAGAATAAGCAAGTATGCCTCTTCTTGGAATTCTATAATAAGACTTATACAGCAGGATAGCTATTTTGAAGTTATTTCTCACATATTTTGAGAAAGGAATCAAGATTTGGCATGAAGGATCTGTTACGTCTTATACATGCATTAGTAACAAGATCCTTCAACAGAGAACAGAATTCTTATCGAAGGCACTGTATAAGCACAGAGTAAGGCCAGGGTCTTATTAAAGAGGTTTATTCTTTCCTTGAGACAAGGGACTCTGGGTTTTCCTTGCCCCAAGACAAGAAATTTTGATGCAAAAGCCTGAAGGTTGCTTCATCAAGACAACTGCACACAAACAAACAACTGTCCTGGAACCACGATAAAATTTCCCAGGTTGGGGCAGGTTTCTGGGACTACTCTTTTTAATTTTCTTTTTCTTTAGGACAGCTTGGGTTTTCAGGAAAACCTATTCAAATGTCCATGGTTAAAAAAATATAGTCTTTATCCAAGAGCTTACAATCTGAGACTTAATCTATACTGCACAGCTCTGCTGGCAATGCATAGCTATAGCAATAAAATTGCTGGTGTGGATACAACTATCCTGATAATATCTCTTTGCTCTTTTTACAGCCCCAGTTCTTTTAAGCGAACTCTTTTTATTTACCTATGGAGTTTTACACAGGCAATTGTTCTATTCCTTAGTTAGCTCAAGCTGTGTCTGTTTCTTTTTCCCAGACCTGAAGAAGGGCACTGCATGCTTGAATGTTTTTAAGATCTCTCCCTACCATGCCGTTGATCCAATAAAAGATGTCACCCCTCAAAATATCCTCTCCTCTCTCATATTTCATGGACCATCACAGCTACCATATCACTCTAGCCATCCTGACAAAACAGAGCTTTTGTCAGATTAGTTTATGCCATTCTGGGAGAAGGCAGCACCAAAGCATTAACTGGCTCAGAGATGCATAAGCTTTTGCAGGTGATGGTCTATTCTCATATTTTTCTCTTATGTGCACTATAGTTTCCTTACTTACTCATTAAAGTTAATAGGACCAAAATGTGTCTTATATGCTGCAACTAGTGTTAGAAGCTCTATATAATTATATGCATTGCTTCTGACCCAATTCCAGTCCCATTGTTTAAAAGGAGACTGCAATATTCAGCACTAGCTTAGGTGTTTATGAGGGGTGTAAAGTCTTGAATTGGCTGCTCCCCTTCCTACAATGCCACCTATGTATAGCTACCAAAAGGGGTTAAGCGCTGTCTCAGAAGAATGTCATCACTATTTTTCAGCAGTGATTTCACAAAGTTTCACAAGTAACTGGCAGAGTGAAAATGAGAATCCAGGTTTCTCATACTCCTAGATTACATCACTTCATCTCCTCTCAGCATGAACAATTAAAAGAAAGCACAGATTCATTACTTTTCATTGAAGTTTTCTAAAACATGTTTTAGGAATAAATTATTATTTTTATTATTTGACTATTTATTATTACCCAGACTTAGTTACCACTAAGTGTTAGTTATCACTTATGTTTTTCTGAAACACCATAGGTAATTACACTCCAGAACAGAAAAGCTTAATAAACTATAGCGGAGAATTCTCCTCTAGTAAAATTCAGTTGATTTCAGGGACCTTAAACCACAAGAAAATCTGGCCTATGCTTTTAGGACAAAACACAAGGAATGTAATTTTATCTACCCAGGGAAAAAAAAAAAAAATCACAAAGACTTCATGTCCAGGAGGTCTTTCCCCACTGTAGTGTGTTAGGTCCCTATAATCATTTCCACTTACTTACGCACCAACACATCTGAAATCTTAAGTGCTAGTGAATGGCTGTTATAGGAAAAACAAACTAGCTTGTTTAGTAAATAAAATCAGAAGCAGAAACAGAAGCAAACTAAAATCCCAGGCCCTGATATTTTTAGAACATTATCTGCTAGGTTTGTCATAAAAGCAAATTCATTCCATACAGTGTTTGTAACAGGCTCTGGCTGGAAGCTAGCATTGCTAAAGAGTATCAAGAGGTCTCTTATAGGCCATGGATTCCTGAATCAAGAACAGGTGCAGTCACACCCACTCCACAAACAAAGATATTTTGTTTGAATAAGCACAGCCCAGAAGAATGGGATGTATTAATAGCTAAATAGTGTCTTTATTAACAGTAGAACAGCTGGCAGTTCTATATGACAGCACTCATTCCAATCCATTTTATCCAATTGCAAAACTATAAGCACACTACACCAGGGAACCAAAGAGACCACACACAAGCAATCAGCCATTCAACAGCACTATAATTGCTTCACAGTTGGAAGTTTGTTCTACTCAGCCACTGTTATTCTTTTAGGCTGAATTGTTGGTGCACTGCTACTATCTAGAATCAAGTGCTGCTAATGCAGATAAGCTTGCTTAGAGAAACTTCCTTTGTTTTACAAGCCCCCATGAGCTATTCCCCTGCAGGAGCTTTTGCTGTGCCTCTAAGGATCACAAATGCCTCAAGTGCTGGGTGCCAGAAGTGAGGAAGAGGCAGTTAGTTTCAGGATCTCTATTATCCTTAGCAAAGTGGTTACCCTGACAAGGGAAAAAAATAAACTCCTGAGTCTTAAAGACCCTGTTAGACCTTGCTTGAGAACCTTTCCTTAAGACTTCCTACTGAGCTGAAGAATAAGCTCTGTGAGTCAGTATGAGATGTATAAATGCCTGTAACTGTACTAGTAGCCTCTCCCCAGCAGGGAAGCTGTTCTAGAATGAATTGGTTTGAGGGTTTAATCAGGTTTCATAGTAGGTGTAAGTATGTGTGCATGCGTGCGTATGTGTGCATGTGAGAGGGAAAGAGTGATTACTGGTATGTGTGCATACACATGTACATGTACGTGCTTATGAGAGATAAAAGATGATTGGATGATCTGAGAATGCATAAGAAATTACAACCAAGCATATCTTTTTAAAATCCCCAGTAAGGATAGTCAGGTGTGGGTCTAACCTTATATTTTCCATGTCTGATTACTGTTTTGTTTGCAGTATACAGTAGCTCTGAAATTGTTCTTTGTTAATGCAATTTTTTCCCTACAGTATAATAGTTATTTGGTGAGTTTTCCAAGTATTCTTAAGGGAGAACATTAAAAAGCTCTCGGCTGTAGTTAGCTCAGCAGAATACAGACAGATATGAAATTATAAACTCTTTATAATTCACAGTTTCCCACCCCCCTTTGCTTTCTATCATCTTTGGGGATTAAATGACTCAGAGGAATAATGCTTATTGTTTAAGGTTTACCATTCAGGAGATCTCTCTCTGACTATATCTACAACAGCACTTCAGTATATTGTTGTGATTTCTTTGTTATTACTTGACATATGGCTCTAGGTAATAAAATAATGGGCTGTCCCAACTTGTTATCTGTTTCTGCTGCTTCAGGATGACTTTCAGGTTGTCCTTTTTTTTGCTCCATCTCTACTGATGGCACCTTATGAATAAATGAACAGGTCTTACAGGCAAGACAATAGATTTGTATGAATTGAAGATCATTGTTAAGACTAACAGTAGATTCAGGACTAGAAATTCTGATTAGTGAAGACAAGTTGCTTAAAAAACCTTACCAAGTCCAGGGGCTGAAATGAAGTTTAATTAAAGCCAATATTTAAATGGAAAGTGTGTGAAATGGGCAGTAATAAATTCCAAATGCAGAGAAAAAGGAAAGATCATCAATGATCATATTTAAAAAACAAGGCATGAAAGCTGAGCATAGATGTTATGTGAAGGTACAGATAATAACTGTGCATGCAAAATGAATCCAATCCTCCCCCTTGACCATTATCTCTTTCCTTTATGTTATCGCTTTCCTTCATCTGAACAGATCTTAGCAAAATGGAGCCCTATTTTGATTTTGTCCCTTTGGCTCTCTTCCATAATTACTAGCACAAGAACTAGTGTTATGGAGGCTAATGGTGAAAATGGGTACCGAAGACTTGATTTATACAAGCAGCTTCATGTCATGTGTGCCCAATACCTCATAAAAGAAAATATTTCCCTACCTACAATGATTTTTTTCTTTTTCCAGTGAATCCAATTTCCTAAACAACGTTATTTTAAGCTACTGGCATATGGATTACAGTGCAGATAGAGCAGCAGCTTGGGTTTGAAAGATGAAACAGTCTTCTATGGGAATACACAGCATGTCACTTGAATTTCCCTCTTTCACCAAAACAATGGGACCAATGATTCTTTGTGCTTTTACATATCTTTCATACAGTAGCATTTCCTAAACTGTGTGGGTTTATGCCACACCTTAGTAAAGTTAATCATTCTCCTCCTACTTCAGCAGCCAACGCCATTTCCATTGCAGTGGCTTCTCTCACTGCTAATTTCCTCCTCTGTCATCAGTGGAAATGGGTGATGGGGGCAGAGGGTAACAGAAACAGCGGCCTCAAAAGTTAGGATGTATGAAAGTAGCTGAAATAGGGCAGAGGGCACAAGAGTGCCCAACTTTACTATGGTGGTACCACAGATTGATCTCAAACACCCCATCCCCAGGTACCTTTTGTTCCCCTCTCCCCACAAAGGGAGTATGGAAAACAGTTTGACAAATGCTGTGTTACAGGACTGATAGTCTAGTAGTTATATAGTCTATAGTTACCTAGTAGCTATAATAGTTTTGAGAAAATAGAATTGTAGACTTTTATAACAACAGCTCCAAAACACAAAATAATGGTCCTAATCATTGACTTCAGTGGAGTCAGGCTTCCATTCTTCTTCTGGCTTACACTAGGGCTACCATGGTAATTTGGATGATTAGTGACCATTTTGATTATTTTCATTATTAAAAAGAACTCTGTAAAAAGGCTATTGACTAGATTCTAACATTTATTATATTCATGTTGCAAAAAAGGGAATGAGCACTTCACTGATCTATACGTGGTTTGAATAGCAGTGTGTTATCTACACAACATACTTTGAGAATTATGATACAAGAAGTCATCCGTGAGCATGTTTAAAGAATGCATAGATTGTGTACAGCATTTGAGTAGAGTCACTATCTTTCCGTGCACGTACTTTGGAGGCAAAATTGTTTGATGAAATGTTTCAGAATCATGCTGGGGACTCTCTCTCCTTATTTTTCATTCTTATCTCTTGGCTCTTGGTTTTCTAATAGTTCACAGAGTAAAAGAAAAGTGCAGCAAGTTCATGGTTGTTGAAAAGGAATCATTGCTGTTGGCAACCAGCAGAATATTGATGTGGATGCACTGCTTTTGGAGGGTGCCTGGTACAAATGTATCAATGTGAGTTACAGACTTGCTAGAGCTCCCATTTAAGTAGCAAGATAGCAAGATGGCTAATAGATATAATACTTCCTTATAAGGGGTAAAAAAAAAGCCATCCAGTTTTAGCTGTGCAGGAAAGATCAGATTCTATTTCATGTCTGAGAGTAGGACAAAATGACATGGGTTCAATATTACCTACTAATTAATTCCGTTAACTAACACAAAACCTAGCTGGGACGAATAATTATTTTGAATAGGTGAGTGCAATGGATACTGGAGATGTGCATGTATTCAGACCAAACAAGAAAGAATTCTATCCCATGGACTGGAGATTGTGTGGAGATAATAGCCATTTGTAATCAGCTAAAGGTGATGGATGAACTAAATTGACAGCACCATATTTCCCTTTTTATTAGAACTAGCTTTAGCTGCTTTAACTCCTTCCATCTTTGAGAGTCTCTGTAGCATCCTCTTGCCCCCTCCCCCTTTTTTCATTCTTTTTCCCTTCTCCTGCTCAACTTCAGAGGCAAGTCTGAAATCCATTTGTTGGATTCATTCAGTAGAATTGACTTGTGAGTGTTAGGGCTGTATTTGTTGCTCTCAAAGACATGCATGCAGTTGCCATCAGTGGCAGCATGAGAATCAGTATTATGTCTAGCTCTCTCAGGCTGACTACTATGAATGACTAGATAGACTGTCACTTATGACCCTTCCTAAAACAGGAGCTGCTGTTATAAAGGGCCAGCAGAATTCTCATTTGATTGATAAATCAGAAAAATTGTTAGAGCCCGTGGCAGCAAGACCCATCTGTGATTGTGGCCAGTTTTCTTTTTCATGATTTTCTTTTTCATTTTGTTTGAGATTGGATTTGAGAGTGAACTTCAACACATACTAGTAGCCTATGACAGCAAACAAATGAGACAGGGCTATGCTATGGAATAGGACGCATACTACACACACGAAAAGTAAACAGATGAAAAACCGAAATGACAAGAAGAGTTTTAGTACTTCATGCTTGGTAGAGTTGTGGTAAGTTTTGTTGAGGCAAACATGTAGTTTTTGTAACCTTAATATCATCCTGTACCTAGACACTACAGAATCTGCAAACAAGGGACTAGATTTGAATGATAGTGTTTGGGCAATGTTGTAACCAAGGCAATCTAGTAATGGTGTAAGAGGCAAGCATTTTTGTTGTTGATAACTTTTCTTGGGCCAACTATATAGTTGAGGGGGACAGTTGGCCCATTAAAAAATAGCACTCACAAAAATTGTTGTATGAACTGTATTTGCATTTACAAAAGAGTAAATTTAGTTAACCCTATTGGCATCAGTAATATTACATGCCTATTGTAAACATAAATCAGTCTATCATATAGGCAAACATAGAAGTGATTAAGCAAGAGATGCAGCCAAATAAATTATCTGCAATTCATAAAACCAACGATAAGATATTTTAAGTCAGATTTAAGTTTAATTTGAGTAGGAAACTTCCTAGTTTTCTGTAATTAAAACTGTACCACTGAAGCAACAACAACTCTTTCATAGTTGAAGAGACGTGAATCTGCTTAAGAGTAGCTCGTATGGATGGCAAAGCTACTCAGCTACCTGTTTTCCAGCAAAAAGAATTCTTTTGATTGCTGCAAATATGTTTGGACACATCTGAAAAAACCTAGGCTTTCAGAGGCAAAGGTGGCAGCACAGTGTGTCAAGGGGCCAAGAAGACACAAACCTTGCTCCTGTAACTTTCAACCAGTATCAGGGATCCTGGAGGGAGCTGGAAAGCTACAGATCTGATTAGCTCTTATGTCCTTCATGGATGGTGAAGGCCAATCAGGAAACTTTGGACTCTCTGCTTAAGACAAGTACTGTTCCTTCAGAAAGGCAGGAGGTAACTTGTCTGTAATGGATCATTTTGTGGCCTCTGATCAAGAATTCATCTGACCAACTATCAATCTGTTTCATAACTCCCTTTCTTTGGCATTATTGGTAAAGGGATGACAAGGAAGCACTTCTAGCAATATCTCTAATCCTTGGGTTTCCTTGACCCTACATAGTCTGGTTTCAGGCTGGGAACTGAAAAAAAAGTATTAGGAACAGGGAAAGCTTAGGTGTTCATACAGATTTTTTTAGACCTGTCATCTGCTTTCAATAGTATTGGTAATGAGGAATAACATAACAAGAGCATAATAAGATCCACACTCAGCTTTTTTGTTTGGAATATTATTTTCAATTGTCTTCACTTTCATTATCAGCTATTTCATTTTTTTTTCTTTTTGGTAATATAATTTTGTTGTATGGTGACATCACCCTTGTGAGGATTGTGAGAATCTTTGGATATTATCAGGGATTGGTTTTTTTTGTTTTTTTTAAGAACTGCCATTTCTGAGAATGGAAGTGGCAGTACTCATCAAAATGCTCAGCTGTTGCACAAGGTACTGCCTTCTCTCACAGATGCCACATTCACCATTTTGTGTTATATCATCCTTAACTCTGAAAATGCATTAATGCAATGAAAAGGCCACCTTCATGAAAACAAAATGTAATACCACAGTTTAGACAAAAAGAAAATCCATCTAAGTCAGATATATTGTTTGCAACATCTTCTGCATGAAAAAGGATTGACAGAAGCAGAAATAAACAAACTATTTTACGACTATCTTTTCTGTGGCAAAAGCTTATCCCCATTAGGAGACTTGGTTTGATTTTTTTTTTTTAATGCAAAACATAAATCTCATAGAAGAAAATAAAAAAACTCTTACCTGTTCCAAACAACAGCAGCTGAAAAGTAGGGCCATATTTGATATGAATTTTAATGTGCTGTCTGGATATTTCCCAGATGTGTGCATATAATATTAGAAGTGCATTTAGTTTAATACGGCTTTTGGCATCTAGATACAGGAGACAGGGACTCTTTTAAAGAGCATAAATATAAGCTTATGTGCTGGAAAAATGACTGTGAATAACGGCATAGACTTTTTCAAACTAGAACAGAAATGGTGGGATAACCTTGTGTTTTTAGGCTTATGACCTTTGTCTCATTAGGTGTACCTTTAACTGTGATAAACATCCACTTAAATGAATATCATTTCCTTACAATTACAGCAGGGTCATACATAATACACTAAGTTCCCCTGGCAGCATATGTGTTAGTCATGCATATTTCATGAGCAGTTTTATTCCCCCAGTCAGCTTCAAGCAATGCTCAATCCCATGGCTTTGGTGTGTAGGAAATAAAGGTCTTATCCACAAAGAGATCCCACGGCAATTATTGTAACTCTGCACTTTATCAAGGGGAGCAACAGAATGACCTGCTTGTACATCTGATCAGCACTAGTCTCAATTTTCCTTTTAATATCCCTAATTCTTATTATTTACCAGTTGCTGCAGAAAACACACTTTCCCCGATTTCTTAAGCTCTAATGTAAATAGCCTGAATGATACTGAGCAATGAAGGGCGGTGAGAGTGCTGATAGTTATGTAATAGGTGGGTTAAAAAAGGCAAGCTTACACGTTAAACATTTGTGGGACAGGCTACAAAAACACACTGTGAGCTATGGAGAACCAACATCTGTTTATGAAATGATGGGTTTTCCTGCTGCATAAGCCACAGGAAATAAAATGCTGGAATGGTAATCGGCATAAAAAGAAGGTCATAGTAATGAAAGAGAAAACTAGTTCTGTATTTTCAGAACTGTTGGTGACAACTTTCCCATTGTATTTCTAAGGATATCTAGTTCATCAAGGCAGTTAAATCCGTCTGATATTTCCCACCACACTGACAACACTTTTAGGAGACGAAAGTCACAGCCATCATCTTGGCTGGCAAACATGTTCAACTACAGTAGTGGGACAAATGGATCCAAACTCATCAGAAAGGTTATTCTCTAAACTAGTAATCTGAAAATGAGTGCAAAGGCCACACAAAATGAACTGAAGAAGTGCCCCTTTCATAAAGATACTGCTATGAGTTTCTGATGACATGTTTGATACCACATGTTTTTAGCAGATTTTTGTTCAACAATTCCACCAAAGAAAACGTGTTCCTCTTGATGTACTAAATTAATATTTATGTTGCTAAAATATCAGAGAGGCCACAGAAAAATATTAATGTAAAAAGGTTATAATTATCTTTAAAAATGTGGCAGCAATTGAAATGTAAATCCTAGAGAGCTAGGAGAGAGACTTGTTTGCATTGTGCCTGGGGCACCCTGCCTGACTGCCGCAGCTGCAATTGATCATTTCAAATCAAAGGAAGCTGGAGATGTCTCTGGTGGCTCAACTGGAAAAAAAAAGCGAGGAGAGAAAGATGCTCTGTTCTGCAGGACTGTTATCAAAAAAATGAGCTGGAATGTGTTTCCAATCTTTCCTCTGTTGAATTTGAAGCCCTTCAAAGCTTTGCTACAATAAATAAAGTTTTCAAAACATATAGACTCTAAAGGACACATTTAAAATTCCTCTGAACTAAGCATTTTCTCCTTTCTTGCCATTACTAGAAAACAACGGTATGAAACAATTGTGCATGGTGTGATTAAACGCGAGGGATACATAAATATTCTGATGTTTTCTACAGCAGGGGCTCTTAGACTCTTGAAAATAGAACATAATTATTTTCAGAGATGAAGAGAGGGTGGGGAAAGAATACAGGGCAAGAGGGATCTGAACTCTGGGTTTCATTATTATTTCTACACTGTACAGTCTCTATACTGTACTGGGCAACCATATACATTATGGCATCAGCCATACACACTTCAAATAATAAAAGATAAAGTGTATCTTCACTACACCCAGAATATTACTGACTGGGTAGACTTTTCTTGAGGTCCATTAAATTCTATTTGACATACATTAAAAAGATTTAATCACAGATGCCAGTCAGCTAACCAACCCATTAATCTAGCTGTTTTTCCTATGAAAATTGTATATAAAAAGGTCTTCTTTTCCCCTCAATTTAATTTAGTCATCCATTTAAATTTCATGTATTTATCATGTAAATGTGCCTTATTTGCAAAAGAAAAGCTCAGGACTCAGTGAAATAAATAGTTATTTCATTAAAACGGATACAAAAAACCCTGTGATTAGGGTAATTAATTTGCACACTAAAAGCTATCTTCCTAGTTCAGATCATTAATATTGATGGTGTTCGATTTTGTTCTCAGTAATGTTCCTTGAAATACAGTCAGAACTGGCAAGCAAGGATGAAGAAGCAGCCGCTCAAAGTCGAAATGAGGCTTCAGTAAGCACTTGGCTACTTTCCCTTTGCTACCATTCAGAATTAATAACACAGAATTCTGATGCTTGTGTCCTGAAATGAACTGGATTACTTGGATTGTACAGGATTATGTGGTTTGTCAGAAGAGGTGCTTATTTATGTATGAAGCTCTCACTGCCTTTTCTGATTTTATATTTTAAATTGTAAAATAACATTACAGGGATTAAGTGTAGGTACCCCATGCAGTTATACGTATCAATGCCAGATAACAAGGCAGTGTCTACCAGTATACTCTTTTGTCATTAGTTTTTGATCTGCATAATATGCAAATTGCATTGAACAGTTTCTCAGTTTGAATCCTTTCTACTGCAAGTCTTAGTCAAGACACATATTTTGTTTCCCCAGTACAGCAGATGTAGTCCACGAAAGACCTTGCAGGAAGGGTGTCACATCACTGGTGCACTATCAATTACAGCTCTAGGCAAACTCCTATGAAAATCAAGTCCTGGAACAATTTCAGATAGATTAGACTGTATCTGTCTACACACAGAGATATTTGGGAGGGTTGTGGGGGGGAACAAATTAACAGTTCACTACAGGCTGTGTATATTTTATTTATATAGCCAAATTATACAATACATAGATGCATACACATGCAGGGTATGTGAAAGTAATATTTCCGTGAAATATTTATTTATCACTTGACTGCATAGCCTAATCTCTGCCTATTACTCCTTCTCTCAGGAATTTATTTTAAATTTAAGAAGCTTCAAAAAGCTGCCATTCTTGGGAAACTAACCAGTAGGAAGAATTTTTTCACTTTCCCCAACTATGTCACCCTCCACAAATTATCCTGGCTCAAGGAAGAGCTTTTCTGGGTCTAATATGCCATTAAATTAAAAATTCAAATGTGCAGAAGTAGAATTAGGCAGTCCATCTCACTAAAAGTTTGATTAAAAAATCATACATCTCATCTTAGAAATTCCCAAGAAATCAGACTTTAAAATCTTGATTTTATATATTTCATACATTTGCACACACATGCACACAGAACAATTTTAGGTCATTTTGGTTTGAGTTTTACAGTTATTAGACTTTTTCCCCCTTTCTCAGGCCTTCACAGTTGTACTCATGGCAACATTGCACCTTGCTTTCAAGGTGTGGGGGTGGGGGGAGAAGGAGCAGGGGCAAGGGCATTACAAAGTACAGAGGAGACAACGGGTCTTCTCATTCTTGCTGAGAAGGTAGGGCAATTGGCTAGTTACCTCAGGTGTCTGTACATGAATGCACAGAGCCTGGGAAACAAGCAGGAAGAACTGGAGGTCCACATGCAGTCACAGAACTTTGATGTGACTGGAATAACAAAGATTTGGTGGGATAACTCACATGACTGAAGCACTGTCACGGATAGGAAGGACAGGCAGGGAAGAAGAGGAGGAGTTGCACTTTATGTAAAAGAGCTGTATGATTGCTCAGAGCTGCAGTACGAAACTGGAGAAAGTCTCTGAGTTAAGGCAAGAGGGGAGAGCAACAAGGGTGATTTTGTGATGGGTGTCTGCTATAGACCACCAGACTACCAGGTGAGGCTGTCTTCAAACAGCTAGTATAACTTTCCCAATCACAGCCCCTGGTTCTCATGGGGTACTTCAGTTATCCTGACATCTGCTCTGAGGGCAGTACAACAGTGCATAGGCAAGCTGAGAAGTTTTTGGAGAGTGTTAGAGACAACTTCTTGGTGCAAGTGCTGGAGAGGCCAAGCAGGGGCCAGAACAAACCAACCTGATACACAGAAAGATTAACAAGTACAGCAGAAGACCACCTTGGCTTAGCAGGGAACTCTTTAGTGAGCTAAAACACAAAAAGGAAGCTTAGAAGAAGTGGAAACTTGGACAAACAACTACAGAGAAGTATAAGATTATTACTCGGGCATGTAGGGATGAAATCAGGAAGGCCAAAGCACAATTGGAGTTGCTGCTAGCAAGGGACATGAAAGATAACAAGAAAGGTTTCTACAAGTATATTAATGAGAAGAGGAAAATCAGAAAAAGTGTGGATCCCTTACTAAATTGGGGAGGCAAGCTAGTGACATGATGTGGAAACAGCAGAAATACTCAATGCCTTTTTTTACCCCAGTCATAGGCAAGGTCAGGTCCAAGACTACTGCACTGGGCAGCCCTGTTTGGGGAGAAGGTGAGCAGCCAACAATAGCAAAAGAACAGGTTTGGGACTACTTAGAAAAGCTGGACACGTGGCTGGATGCAATGCACTCAAGGGTTCTGAGGGAGTTGCTGATGTGACTGCAGAGTTGCTGGGCATTATCCTTGAAAATTCATGGTGATCAGAAGAGGGCTCAGATGACTGAAAAGGGCAAATATAGTGCCCATCTTTAAGAAAAGGAAAAAAGAGATCTAACTACAGACTGGTTAACCTTACCTCAGTCCCAGGAAAGGTCATGGAGTAAGTCCTCAAGGAATGCATTTCTAAGCACTTGGAGGAGGAGAAGATAATTAGGAACCATCACAGCATGAATTCACCAAGGGCAAGTCACGCCTGACCAACCTGATTGCTTTCTATGATGAGACAACTAGCTCAGTAAATGGTGGGTTGGGGAGGAGTGTACATGATATACCTTGACTTTAGCAAAGCTTTTGATATGGTCTCCTACAATATTCTCACAAGCAAGCTAAGGAAGTAAGGGTTAGATGAATGGACTGTAAAGTGTATAAAAACTCGCTGGATCATTGGGCTCAAAGCATGGTAATCAATGGATTGATGTCCATTTAGCAGCTGGTATAAAGTAGAGTTCTCCAGCGGCGAGTGTTGGGGCTGATTTTGTCCAATATCTTCACCAACAACCTGGAAGATGGGATGGAGTGCAACCCCACCAAGCTGGATGACACCAAGTTGGCAGGAGTAGTAGATACACTGGAGGGTCAAGCTAGGATTCAGAGACCTGGACAAATTGGAGGACTGGACCAAAATAAATCTCATGAGGTTCAATAAGGAGAAGTGCAAAGTCCTGCACTCAGGATGGAGCAATCCCATGTACAGGGTGGGGTCTGACTGGCTAAGAATCAACTGTGCAGAAAAGGATGTGGGGTAACAATAAATTGAATAGGAACAAACATTATGCCTTTGTTGCAAAGATAACTAATGGCATACTGGGTTTCATTCATAGGAGTGTTGCCAGCAGATTGGAAGGAAGTAATTATTCCCCTCCATTCATCACTGGTGAGGCCACATCTGGAGTACTGTGTCCAGTTTTGGGGCCCCCACTAAAGGATATGGACAATTTGGAAAGAGTTCAATGGAAGGCAATGAAAATGGTTACGTGACTGGGGCACCTATCCTCTCAGGAGAGGCTGAGGAAACTGGACTTATTTAGTTTGGAGAAGAGAAGACTGAGGGGAGATTTAATAGCAGTCCTCAACTATCTGAAGGGGGTTCCAAAGCTAGACTGCTCTCAGCGGTGACAGATGACAGAACAATGAGCAACGGTCTCAAGTTGCAGCAAAGGAAGTTAAGTTAGATATTAAGAAAAACGCTCTCTCTAGGAGGGTAGTAAAGCCTGGAACAGGTTACCCAGGGAGGTTATGGAATCGCTGTCCTTGGAGGTTTTTATAGACCCAGCTACACAAAGCCTTGACGGAGATGATATAGTTGGGGATGGTCCTACTTTAAGCAGGGGGTTGGACTAATTGACCTCCTGAGGTCCCTTCCAACCCTAACTTTCTATGATTTAATGATTTACCTGCATAACACATGCAACTTTCCCCAAAATTTAGCCCATGTGTATTATGGAAGCACCTATACACACCCACACACACATAGGTGTGTGCGTGTATATATGTCTGTGTGTGTATGTATTTATATGGACATCCATACATACACAGGCAAAAGCACAGGCTTTATTTATATACTATATACTCTACACTAAACTGTATACTGTATAGGTATATATACATATAGAAATAATATAGGCTTCATGCCAGATTTTGAAATGCAGTTAATACTTTTTAATTAGTGTTAACTGTATTCAGAGACAATCGGAGCAGGGTGTGGGGCCCAGGCCAAATCAGCCTGTGTGGGGCCCTGCCCCTGGATGCGAGGAAGCCAGTGGCAGATTCAGCGGGTTGGGGAGGGGTGAGAAGTGGCTGGACGTGCTGATTTCAGTGGCAGATTCAGCAGCGGGGGTGGGGAAGAGGGATGACGAGTGGCCAGACATGAAGCTGGTGGCAGTGCGGCATTGCTGCACTGCTCTGCCTGGCTCTGTGGGGCCCCCCAAAGCATGGGGCCCCAGGGCATTTGCCCCTATTCGCCCCCCCCCAGGGATGGCCCAGAGTGTATGATTTGTGACACTGATCTGCATTTTCCCTATTGCCCATCCTCTTCAGCTGACATACAGCATGCACTTGAAACCCTAAATTCCATCATAAAAGACATTTCAAGTTACAAAAATAATAGCAATTTCTCTCTTGCCCATGATACTGTGGACCTTATTTTAGGTCAGTAAATAACTTCAGAAAATATGGACTCCCTATTTTTTTAAACAAGCGTCTATGCTGTTTTATGGACAAAAATATGTGTATTAATATTTAACACTATTTTGTAGAGTGCAAATTATGTCCTCTGAGAATTTACAGTAGGACTTATTCTTGGCCAGGTACAGACATTACACTTCTTCCAGTTTAGGTAGTCCAAAATTGGTCTCTACCCATAACAAAACAGAAGTTCAGGCCGCATAGACTGCTTTAAAATGGTGGATCCCAGTCTAAGATATATGTAGATCGATGTAGTATCAGCCTTATTCAATTTAGGCTAGACCAGTGAATCGAACATCAGTATCAGGTCTGCTCACAAATCAAGCTAGGCTGCTGTCCACCAGCATCACAGGTGCCATTGTACCCCCATCACAGGGAGCTGTGGCTTGCTTGCTCCTGCCAAGCACCTAGCCAGATCCTCCCCTGAGCTCTCTAGCAATCAGCCACAGGCAGGACAGAGGCAGGGGGTGGGACTCACGAGCTGCTGGTTGAAGGTGGTGTGTCCCACATTCCCTTACACAAATAAGGGAGAGGGGTGGACTACCTAGAGTGGACCCCTATAACCATAATCCTGGACAAAGATTAGGGACCCACATGCTGCCCAAAGCAGCAGGGAGCATACCTCCCTCCACTGGGTGCCTGCAGCTACCTTCTGCCTGATAAATGATAGATCAGCAGCAGGAGGCATGTGCCTGACAGCCAATCAAGGATGGCACAACCATTTGGCTGCACTTGGCTGCCCTCAGCAATCTCCAGCACACTGGGAGGCATATGGGAGTGCCCCAGACTTCTGGCCTTGGCCAGTGAAGGCTTCTACATGCCCTCTCCTACTGAAGAGTGAATGAACATGAGTTCTGTTCACTCCCAATCCAAGCTACACAGCTTAGAGAAACCCATGTAGATTTGATCAATCCTGCCTCAGGCTTTTTGAATGTCTGTACTCAGCACTTGTTTACTCCGGACAGCTTCTGGCATGACACTGGTCTTTAAATATTCTATTCTATTCTATTCTTTATTTTATTTTCATATTTTATTTTTTTTTAAAAATTTTTTTTTTGTTTTTTATTGTTTATTATTTTATTTTATTTTTTATTTGATTTGGTTTGATTTTTAAATGTGGATTTGTTTTTAAGCCCCCATTCCTCCCTGTGATATCCTGATGTAAATTTGGAATCAGTCAGGTAGAGTTCTGGTACTATGAGAGGAAGAAGTTTGTGCCTCCCTTTGTCTAAGATTTGCAGGGCGCTTTCCAGAAGTGCTGAACCACCAAAACCCAGTCTCCTCTTTTGCTAATTGAGCCTTGCCACCTGAAGATCCAGTTTCAAATGCTTCCTTTGCCCAGGGCTACTGAAAATGAGGTGTAGCACTGACATCATCAGGCCTACACTTGGCACAGGGGCATTGAATGATGGAGTGTTGACACAAAGGGACCCTCTGAGGCAACAGTGAACAATGCCTCGTAGGTGCAAATCCAGTCTAAGTGAAAGGGCAATCAAGCCAAAAAAGCTCAAAAAATCCTAAAAGTAAAGACATTTATTTTACCATGGAGGAAAACAAATAAATAATTTAAGCCAAATTCATTTATTCGTCTATTGCTTTTCCTGAATATTTGCAATACACAACTGCAGTAGGGGCTGAACCAAGAGAACATATTTCAGTGTGATTGCAAGAGGTATAACAAGCAATTTCTCTGCCCTAACCAGCACCTCAGCAGTGGCCAGGCTGATGGAAATGGCTACAGTGGCTGAGTCAGCAGAGATGACTACCAGTACAACCTCTTAAAAACGGTGTCCAGGGCTGGTGCTCTAGTAACCCATCCTTATGTTATTGGTGACTGCCAACACACCCGAAAGTTAGGAATTGGAGTCATGGAACATAGGATCATAGGAAAGTAGGGTTGGAAGGGACCTCACAGTCATCTAGTTCAGCTCGAGGCAGGATCGCCCATAACTAAATCCTCCAAGCCAAGTATCTGTCTAACGTGCTTTGAAAGTTTCCAAGCATGGGGATATCACAACTTCTCTAGGTAACCTGTCCCAATTCCTGACCATTCTTATAGCCAAAAAGTTCCTCCTAATCTCCATCCTAATTTCCCCTGCTTTGAGTCTTGTCCCATACAACCACAGAGGAAAGCCCATCTCTACTGTCTTATAACGAAATGTGGATTCCTCTCTACCGGCTCTTCTGTCTCCTTCTATCACCTGAGATTCATAGCGCCATCTCCTGCCAGTCTTCTCCTTCCCTTTCATTCAAGATCTATAATATGATTTTTTCTCTTCACAAAACTTTCAAATTTATACCCGAGATGGAGTCAGTATTCTAGGATTTTGTGAAGTATTTCAAACAATAAAATTGATAAATGAAGTGAAAAGGTTTTTTGATTCATTTATCTACATTGCTCAATTAAAAGCATTAAAAAAGCTTTTATACTGAAGAGGTATTGAAAGTGGTTTGTAATACTGAGAAGTGATTCTAACACATACCTTATTCTTTTATTAGCAATTATTATAAGTGATCTTTACTGTAAAAATGTCTTACACAACATGACAAAGTTCTGGAAAATTCCTCCTTACTATGATCTTTCATATCTCGAGCTGTTTTTATACATTCCAATACTTAAAATTGGATTTCTCTTCAACTATGATGGCCAATTTCATCTAGAGAAAAAAAAAAGCGCAAACCCTAGAGGTAGTATTTCAAAGCAGTCCCAAGAATACTCTGTGTTTTTCCCCCCAACTTTTTCATGAATTGCTTCAAGTGGTATCCTCTAGATGCACTGTAATAAGACAGCACTCATCCATATAGCAGCAACAGCAGTCAGGTTATAGCAATGTGCTAATTAAAAAGAGGAACACGCCACAAATCTACTCGTTACTATTCATGGCAAGTGTACAGCAAATCACTTGGCTGTTTGCTTTTAAAATAAAAGCTTTTGCCTGTCTTGTTTAGAAAGACATGCACAGGCTAAAAAGACTTTTACTAAAGCATGACATTGAAAAGGCATTGCCCTAAGGTTGGATAGAGCAAAAGGATGGATCATTTATATTGTTTAATGTTATACTTTTTTTTCCCTCAGCTATTCACCTCTTACAATATGCTTCCTTTAATTCACTCCAGATCAACAGCTAGGAAAGCTGTATGAGGCGTCTTCTTGGATATTTTTCAGCACAAAGAAATATAAGGAAAGCACTTTGCTGATGAAAATAAAGAACTCTTGGATGCCTGGCAGTTAAGTAATGTCCATCTTTATTAAGGATCTGGGATAACTGTCATGGCAAATAGTCTGGAATACCATTACCCTTCAGAATTGTACTTTAAGTAACCAGATTCACTGAAGGTGATATTGTATATAAAGAATAAGTGATCGTTGTCTAGGAGTCAGGTGTGATATGCTCTCAGCACATTTTTCTTTAAAAAGTTACACTTCTAAAAGGGTCAGCAATTTTCAGTGACATAGGTTGCCTGACATGGAGCGGGGAGGAGGGGAAAGTGGGAAAAATCATGAGTCTAATATAGCAAAACAGTACAATAATCCTCATTTTAGTTTTCAAAATCAAACAGGCATAGCACAAAATACTTTTCACCGCAGTTATTTTCTATTTAGGAACTGATGTAACACCTGTTAATAACATTTTAAAGCATAGAAAGCAAGCAATGCACCAAAACAGAATCAGTGCTGAGATTCTCACATGTTGCTAACTCTGCTCCCTTAAAAATGAACGGAATTTTTTTACCAGTGACTTCAAGGGTAGGCCAATTCTGAGCATAATAAAAAATCCTTCCCCAGCCATGCACAATGAATGGAAAAGTTTTACTAGGCAAGCTGGAGTAAAAAACTATGGCTTTTTCCAAAAAACCCTAAATGTTGAATATTTTCCCTGAGGGTAGAAATAAACATTATCTTTTGTCACCTTTGTGCTGTCTTAAAACAATTTATGTCAACACAAATGCCAATTAAACAGATATCTATTATGCCTGTGTGAAGAGGCTAATATTTGCTTTAGATCTGGATTCAGCCAATTCAGGGACAGTGATTCAATTCAGTGATTCAGATTACTGTCCTGAATTGATTTGGCCGAATCTGATTTGGAGATTTAGCCACTGCCAAATAAGCCACATCTCTGACTCCCCCCATCCCCCACTCTCCCAGCCCCATCAGCAGCTGCGCCGCCTGGCCCCAGTGTCCTGGCACTTTAAAAAAAAGCCCTGCACTCACCAGCTCCTGCCAGGTAGGGGGTGCAATCCCTGCTGTCTCCTGCTGCCCCCCACTACCCCCCCACTGCATGAGGGGGGCTTTGCCATGAGCCCCCAAAGGCTGCTGCAGCAGCCAGTGAGTGCAGGATTTTTTTTTTTTTTAAGTGCCAGGACACAGGGGCCAGGCAGGGTAGCCTCTGATGGGGCTGGGTGAGTGGGCAGGGGTCGGGGGATGCTCAGGGTGGGCTGGGGAGAAGGCAGGGGATGGGGCCTGGCAGGGGTCCCCCCATGGTCCCCTCCCCACCTCTTCCAGTCCCCCACCCCCCTACTTACCAGCTGGAGTCCAGGTGAAGCTCCCTGAGATGGTGTGTGGGGACTGGTCAAATCTTCAAATCATCTCCGAATCTTTTCTGAATAAAGTTGGAGGCTTCAGATCAATTCAGACCTTTTTATTGGTCTCCTGATGCGATTCAGATTTGGAGATTCATCCACCGAATCAGGCCGAATCTCCTCCAAATTGAATCAGCAACCAAACTTTCGCACAGCCCTAATATTTATACCTCTTGTCACACTACAAATGCCCAAAATTTGTGGTTGTGATGAAGTTGGTATCAGTTTGTGCCATGATTTAGCAGCAGACCTCTATTTGTTTTATGGCAAATCAGGCAGCCCAGAGATGCCTGTGCTCTAAAGCTGCTCTGGGCAGGTGTTCCAGGCATTTGTGGGGCCTGATCCAATGCACCCTGGAAATCCCTATGCAGGACTGGGCCTCTTAAAACATGGGAGCACTTACCTGGCTATTCCCACTTTCAGAGATGTGCACTTACAGTGACATACCCCAGAGATTCCCAGAGGCACTCTGTAAGCAGGGAAGCCAGGCAAGGTGTTCCCAGAGCTTGAGAGACCCAATCATGTGGAGGAATACCCAGGGTGCACAGGACAATGTGTTATCCAATATTCCAAAGCATCAGCAGGTGTTCTGGGATACATTCTGGCACAACTGACCTGCTTCCAATGTCTATTTCTAGCCTGACAGACATTATGGGCACCTATACACAAGTAGCAAGGCTGCTCCGAAGCACTGTAATTACAGCATGTTGGAGCAGTTTTGACTAATTGAGTCTGCTGGCTCATGGTAATTACTGTGTTACAGCAGATTCCAGTGTCTTGTGTATCATCATCCCCACACTTAAAAATAGCAGTGGGGGTGCCTTAACTAAAGGTCATCAAATGAACTTTAGTTAAAGTATCCTTGCCACCATTTTTAAGCATGGGGATGCTGATACATGAGAAGTTCTAGGTGCTTTAATTAGAGCAACTCTTGGATCCACTCTAACTAAGTCTCTCTCCCACCCACCCCCACTCCCAGAGCACATGTATAAATATTCTACGGCATGACAAACATACTGATGGAACTGTTGTAATATATCTGTTTTTCAGCTTTTAAAATAAAGCTGTCCATTATCATGAAAAATCTGAATACTTTCAAAGACATACTGATTACAAATCATGCAAAAAATTACAAATCATGAAACAGCACAAATAAATTACAGAAATACTTAGAAATTACAGAAATACTTAGAAAAGGGATAAGCAGAAGCATTAAAAAATGTCTGTAAAAAAATTTTCATTATTAAGTCATAGTTAAACGGATTTTACAAACTGCTCATAAGTTGTGGAGAGAGGAGCAGGAACAGGGTGGCCAAAAACAGTATCAATGTTGAAGTGAAATATCTAATAATTAGGATATAGGAACTTTTCGAAAAATCTGTTATAATTTTTTCCTTTTAACAATGATAGGAGACAAGTTTTTTGAGTGGTGGAGTGCAAGATTCGAAGAGTCAGAAAGAAGATTTGTGATGTAGCTTGTCTGCTTAACAGTACTTGAAGCATCTGGTGGAAGGGCAGAGGTGATACAATCAACAACATAAGACAAGGAGCCTTGGCACCAGTGACCATAGAGTACAATCCAAGTATTTTTTCCCTTTAATCATAATAACACAGCATAGAACACAGAAGTGAACAAAACAAAAGGCAAGTCAATGGGAGGGAAAAATGTAACTTGTTGTATGATACAATGAAGAACTCACAGTAGGGAAGAGTAATGGATAAGAAAGTCAGACTACAAGTACACGCCAGTGCCTGAAGCAACTTACTGCAACAATTTTTGTTTAAAGGAGGCTTCGATAGATGGAAGACATGGGGTAGAAGGGAATGAGTTCTATCATTTTAACATTTGAGTACTTGCTACAAAACCATTAAATAATCATACTCATCAATGAAATGTCCTCCCATAGTATTAATGACTCACTTTCAGTACAAGGAACGGGCATGGCACAAAATAATAAGAGATTATGAAATAAACAACAAGCTATAGCATCCAGTAATAAACATGAACAGACAGAAATAAACATGTTTGCATCCATTCCACTGTCTCTTTGTAATTGATTAAGAAAGCTTCTTTCTCATTCAGATTCAATTCTCAGAATCTATATAAACATGCCACAAAACCTTAAATATAGCCATTTCTGGGATGGGATATAATAGACAATCAGGTCTGGGGGGAAAAAATGTTCACCAGTTTCTAAGATGGGAAGTAAAGAATATATTCTCTGCTTGAAAAAGCCAAGAGAAAGAAGTAGGCAGAATTTGGGCAGACACCCAGACTTATACCATAGTCTTTATTAGAAGTTACATAAAAACTGTAATAACCAAAAGTGATCATAAACTCTGTTTTAGGAAATAGTGGGCACATCTACAATTACTGTGCAGTAGCACTGGTGCACGGTTATTTAGTGATGCTTACTGCTCAATAGCTTAATAACACTACACAGTCTACACAAGACACTGGGTACATCTACACGAGGCTCCTATTACACATTAGCCTAATAACACTGTGCAGTAGTGTGTCATGGGAAAAACCATGCTAATAGCCCACTCCACAGTGTTATTAAGCTAATGTGCCGTAAGAGTCACTAAATAACTGCACTGGCTCTACTGCACAGTAACTAAGTACTGCACATTTAGTTAGTACTTTATTAAGGAAGTACTAAACTTAATGTGTAGTATCTAAGGCGCATTAATGAACGTGTAGACAGGCCCAGTATTAACTACTGTTTGCATTATATTAGGATCTAAAGGTCCTACATTAGTATCTAAGACCTGTTACAATAGGTACTTCCCCAAAATTATGTTCATTTTTAATAACCAAAACAAAAACGGTATGAAAGGAAATAGAAGTGATTTGCATGGCAGAACTATAGCTGAGAATGTCCAGTTCTCTGCATAGCACCCTACCATTGAATCACACTCCTTCCACTAATAACTAACAAAGAACAATGATGAAATAAAATAGCCCTGATGTTTTACATGTTGTGAGTCTCCTAGGGGTACTAAAGAACAATTTCCTTGTTTACATAGGTGTATAAAAAACAGGCTGTATGGATGAAAAAAAGTAAAATGTCATCAAGAATTAGAATTAGCAATAGGCTAGTGCTTAACAATATAAACTCATTGCTAAGGCAATGTATGCTGGTAAAAAGTGCATTTTCTGATAAAATGGTATTCTGAAATTAAATCAGACAAAAATTTGATTACTACTCTCTTGGAGATATAATGGAAAGACATTATGTTAGGTTTTTTGTTTTTTCTTTTTTACATACAAAAGTATTGACTTAGATCTACTAATGTGTCAAGTCTACTTTTAATCAAATCCAAGGCAATGCCAGGTGAATGCTCTTTTCCCAACTAGAGCCATGTGGGCTTCCTCTTACATTCATCAAAGTCAGGGATGGGGGGGAGCAGGGAAGCAGGAAGGGCAGAATCAGCCTCATGTGTATTTTCACTAGAGTATAAAAAAGAATGGAACACAAATATATTTAGATGAGATCTTTTAAAATGGAAACTTTTGTATTTAGTGACTTAAATAAGTAGCAGTTTCAAAGTGCTGAATTTCCAATAATAATATGTGACCTTACTTCTGTGTGATCAGCAGTGAAAAAAAACTGGTAATTTATTTAACACGAAGATATTCACTGATGGTCCTAACTTAAGAGATTTATTTAAAAAACCTTGGCTGAACAAGTTAACTGATTATATCAGGAAAAACTGAATGACTACAATGTCAGATGTTCCTTTCTGTACCTTTCTGTAAATTTTTACTTCTACAATTATTTTATATTCTTGTTCCTTTCCAAGATAATTTACTAACTTAGTAAGGATCATTTCCTACCATATTCGTACAGTCCACTCCAAATCCCACAAAGAAGAAGAACTATATCTATTGCACAGACTCAGCACAACTCAAAGATAGGGAAATAAATGATATAAAGGCTACAAGCCCTATTATCACTCCCTATATGACTTTTACACCAGCATTTTCCTTTATGTGGAACACATGTTCCAGGTAAGAGTACATCTGTCATTTCACAACATTAAATTGTAAAATCTGAATAAAAATAAAGAAATTAAATTAATTTTGTGCCTTCAGCTTTATTCAGAACACATGCTCCATAGATGCCCATAGGAATAGAGATCAGGAATTAATCTGAACTATAGCAGAACAGACACAAGTCATCATCTCAACCACATCTTTGACTTAACTGAAAAAAACTGAGTCATGTTTAATTCCAAGAAACTCAAAAAGAGAAATGAACTGAAGCAAAGAGAAATGCTTCTCCTTCTTGTCGTGTCCGATGACCAGTGTACCCTTGACCTGTGAGCCTGGGTCGGCACGATCACCTGGATGCGGGTGGGGTAGGTAGTCGGACAGGTGGGTAATAGCGGTGGGTTGGAGTCAGGAGATTTTAAAGCGTCTTGATTACACAAAAAGTTTATTTTACTTACACCACAGGAGATTGCAGTGTAGGAAGGAAGTTGTGGTCACGTGGTGTAGAAAGAGAAGTTGATTTATTCAGCTCAAAATGCAGATATTTTTGTTGCACAGATTACAAACTGCGTGGTACAGATTTTAAGCAAAGCATACAGGTAACTTCGATCTGAAGACTTTTGTGAGCTCTTGACAAGAACGGACGAGCCGGCAAAAACGAATACACCTGAAAACTTTTACCGTCAGCGGGGAGAGGTCAGCGACTGGCCAAATCGCTGACTTAACCTTTAGGGCGTGTACAGAATTCTCCGCTGAAGGCGGAAATCTTTCCAAAGTTATAGTTTGCAGAGTGGCCTATTACAACATGCCAGGCATGAATAATTACAGGACTGCCAATCATGACTGTGAACAGAGTCTGTGTGTTCTTAGGTTTCATGCGAGATTGACTGCGCATGTGTTTTACATTTAAGGTGGGGGGTGGGGTTTTGGATATGGAACTATAATGACGAAATATGTTAGCCTTTGACCTTTTTGCCATTGGCATTTGAAACCAAAGATTTTTCTTTGACACTTCTCTTTTTTCAATCCTTTATCATCGCCAATCTGCAGCTGGTGTAGCAGAGATGGCTCCTTTGATTTCAGATCATACAAAGTATGAACAACTCACAATGCTTATCCCTATATTTCAGTCATTACATGGGAATTACCTGAGGCTAGGGATCCAGGTTCTTTCAGGCCCTGCAGTTCTAGTGCAGCTAACCTTTACCAAGCTAACAGATTCCCTACTTCAAAACTGAGTCCAGAAGTTTTGAGTACTTCAAGCACTGGGAGCCCTTGTTCTAACAGTGGCTTGGCTCCCAGCTACAAAATAAGAAGGCAAGGCTCCAGTCTAACACTTGAGAGGGCAGGACAGGGGAACCAACTGTTCCAGAAGGCTAAAAGCCAAGCTAGGGCAATCTTCATAACAAAAGTTCAGAGCTGCTGACCTGAAGAGCCCTATGAAGCTGCTTAGTGAAAAAAAGGCAACATAATGCCAATTTCAATCAGCAGCTGTTAAAGCATATTCCATTTGGGAAAAATCTCGAACATATTTTTGTGAACCTACGTTGGCACCAGGGTCAATCCTGAGATCATCTTCAACCAGCTTGAGCCATGTGAGCCACCTTTCCCCATCTGTACCATCATTTGTCACTTGAACCAAAGCTTTTCAGACTCTGCTGCTTAATTTTGTAACCCTGGTTCCCTTATGGAGCCCTTCTAGAAACTGATCTGTTACTATCTGTTCTCCTTCTCAGCTTGTGTCTACCTGGGGGCAGCTGAGAAAGGAAATGGAGCACCGAAGAGCTAGAAATGAGCAGGCAGTCATGACCAAGTTCAACAAAACTTTCAGTCTTGGGCTGGACTAGTTCTGAGAGTCAAATAAATGGGTTTACAGTACAGATGGTAGATTCTGTAGGCTTTATTCAACCATAAATTCAACTTTAAATTCAACCATAACTGTGCCTGTAGATATAGCCTTTGCAAAGCCTCTGTGAAAAAAAATGTATTTAGAGGGTGGTCCTTATAAATGGCATATCTGGTAGATTATCATTTGCTACTTTATAATCACAACATTCATCACTGATTGTTGCCATTTCCTTGCTTTTGCAATTCTCATCAGTCCAATGAGTTTCAAAACAGCATATTTTGTTGAATACTTTGGAGAAACTATTTCAAAGTCAGAAACATAATTACTAAATAAATTCAACACTTTGCAAACACAAGAAAAGAAGAGTTCAAAATCTATGTCAGGGATAGGTGAGTGAACATGTTTTAGCCAGCTCTGAGAAGGAGCAGATAAAAAGGACGCTGTCCTTGGACTGGACAGAATGGGCATATAACCTCTGTCTTTCATCTATGAATGTCAGTTGTGATCTGCTTCAATTCCAGTCTGCTCCCCTTGAGAGCTACCTACACCTAATAAAACACCTGATCCCCTTGCTGGGTATGTTTGAATGTTATGATCCTGAAAAATATAAAGAAGATATGAAGTGACAAAGGAGACAGGATATAGTGTCTGAGGAACTAAACATGGCAGAACAATAAAAAAAAATGGCTTAAGAATCTGTCAGAGAATATTGTTGTTAAAAAAGAATAAGGATCATGCATAACAAGCATGGTATAGAAATGAACAAAACAAGAAGGCAGCACTGAAATAAAATGACTTTTGGGGAAGTCTATCAAATTTCTCCAGGTAAAGGAAGAGGCAGGAAAGCCATTTTCGGTGTCTAAGAGGACACCATTTCTACTGATCAATTACAGTCAGTGAAATTATTTGGTTGATTTCAGAAACAGTTTGCACTTGCCAACCATCTTTGTTCAGTAATTTCCATAAGAAAGATATGTTTACAAGATCCTTGAATTATTCAAGAAGCTTTGACTGTGTTGATGATGTGGGTCAGCACTTATTTTCTTGGAGTTTACATCTCCAGTGGAATCTGCACCCCAATGTTATACTCAGCACCTGAGAGCAGTTGTTGTGCTGCAGAGTACCGTGGCAAATCTTGTCCATAAAGAACAGCAGCTCTAGTATAAATGTTCTCGCACCACTTAGGCCAGGAGTCAGAAACCTGTTACTAATGCAGGCTGCAGCTTGCGGCCCGATTGATGATGCAGAGGACTAATCCCATACTGCAACCCTAGCTGTCCTTGCTCTATGTAGAATGTTGCTCTACCCCTCTCCCCCCTCCCCAATGCAGTTTCTGCCACAAAATGTGCCATGAAAAAATGTGGCAAGTGAAAATTTGAACTACAATGGGGGGGAGAGCAGGTGGAAGCAGTCTTCTGTGCTGAGTAGTGATAGAAATCATAGAAAATTAGGGTTGGAAGGGACCTTAGGAGGTCATCAGAGTCCAACCCCTGCTCAAAGCTTGGGACCATCCCCAATTATATCATATCAGCAAGCACCTTAAAAACCTCCAAGGATGGCGATTCCCCCACCTCTGTAGGTAACCTGTTCCAGTGCTTCACCACCCTCCTAGTGAGAAAGTATTTCCTAATATCCAGCTTAAACTCCCTTGCTGCAACTTGAAACCGTTGCTCCTTGTTCTGTCAGTTGTCACCACTGAAAACAGTTTTGCTCCATTCTCTTTGAAACCACCATCAGGTAGTTAAAGGCTGCTGTGAAATCCCCTCTTTCTTCTCTTCTGCATACCAAATAAGCCCAGTTCCCTCAGTCTTTCCTCGTAAGTCATATGCTACAGCCCCCGAACCATTTCCAGTCTTTTCCTGATGTCTCACCTGCCATGCCTTTGATGTCATTGATGAAGAGGGGAGGCTGCCCTTATAAGCTGACAAGCTCTAGGTGCTCTTAGTTTCCTTTTCAACTCCAGGGGCTCACCCTGGCTTCCTCAGCTTGGAGTTCAAACCTCAATGCCCCAAAGTCTCTCTTTTTCTCTTCCCAGACTAACACAGGGCTCCTTGGATCTCAACCCTTGTCTGGGCTTCAGCCTGTTTGGCCTCAGCCTCTTTTTCCTCTAGTTAAGGCCTCTTAGCCCAGGTCCACTGGTTCCTTCCATACCTCTTCTGGCCTCAGTTTTGCAAGTGAAGGGTACCCTTCACCCAGTACCCTGCTCATGGCCTCCTCCACTCCAATAGCCACCCCCAGTCCTCTGGTTATTTGATAAATAAACATACATCAATACAAATAAAATATACACCAAGTGCTTTCACAAAATTCAGCTCCCCCAAACTATAATTCCAAGGGCTAGGCCCACTCTCACCATTGTGAATAGCTTGGGTATCCCTGGTCACTGCTTCCTATAGTCTGCTTCCCTGTGGGAGCTCCTCTTCCTGCAGCCTGCAAGGCCTGACTGTCCACTTTGACCCAGGCCTGGGTTTATATGCCTGTGAACCCCACCCCTTTCCTTCACATGCCTCTCCCCCACAGCCATACACTGGGGTTTTACTCTAATTTATGGTCAGTTTACACTCCTTCCGCTGTATCCTCTTGAAGTTACAGGAGCCCCCTGACTCCCTGGTACAGATCTCCTTTCTCTGAACCAGTTGCTTCAATCCCCAATCCCACCCCAAATGTCTCTCTCAGATTTTCATCTCTTAATATAATTCGCCCGGTCTCCCACCTTCCTGTGGACCACTTTGGCATATGCCTCAGATGCTCTGGTTGGGTTTTCCTTCCCCTTCATTATGTCTGAGTAACAGGGTTTAGGTTCTCTATTACAGTGGGACATATCAACCAGCGGGGACTCAGTGCATGGATAGTAAAATGTGGGCTGGATCAGACCTTTGCAGGCTGTATCCAGTCTCTTCCTGAGCTGGATATGGCCCACAAACCGTAGTTTGCCAGTCCCTGGATTATGTATTTAGAACCTACATGCAGTCAAGTGTGTGAAGCTCACAGGTGTCTGGGATAGCCATTATTTATCATGGCCTGGCATAGTGTCTGCTGCTTGTGATTTAGCTCAACAGTGTAGCTAAACATACATTTCTGCATTTTCCTTTACTTCCTTTTCAGATACCTCACTCAGGTAGGCTCTGGAGGTGAGAGATGCGCAGGTGAAGCCTGCTGCGCCCCCACTCCCCCGAAGCCCCCCAGACACCCCCTCAGCAGCCGCCGAGCCCCCTGCCGACCCCCAGCACAGCCGGAGGTAAGCGGACTCGTGGTGGGAAGGGGTTAACTCCTCGCTTGCTCGGAAGAGGCCGCTGCCTGGTGCCGGGCCAGGTCAAGCCCCCGCCCAGACCCCTACTTGGCCCAGCCCCCCAGGGAGCCCCGCGACCAGAGCTGCGCGAACAGGCTGCGTAAACAGGCGCTTGAGTTAGCGCGGAGTTCGCGCAGGGGAGGGCGTGGGAGGGCACGAGACCCTGCCTGTGACCCACCCAGAGTAGCCAGCCCCAGCCGTAGCCAGCCTACCAGAGGCATGACACGGATGGGCATGCGCCGCACCCCGAGAGTCCCCTCGGGCACTGCAGCGCCCCCCACCGGGCACCTCAGAGATGGCCACCGAGATGGAGCCCCTGGCTCTTGGCTGCGGGGGCTGCCTGTCCCTTTTTTAGGCTCTGGGGCCCGGGAGCATGGCCACCTCCACTTGCGGGGTCTGCTCCCTACTGGGGTCTCTGGCGCGCCAGCTGGAGGAGCTCCAGGTCACAGTCCAGAGACTGCGTGACATCAGGGACTGCGAGCAAGAGATAGACTCCTACTGCCAGGCCCTTCTCCCCCGGGAGCCGCAGGGGAGAGCTCCATCTCCCTCCGCGACTAAGGAGGACTCTGGGACCTCCCGCTCTGCCCAGTCAGGGGCATGGACCAAGGTGGACAAGGGCCCCAAGGCCCGCCGCACCAAGGCCCCTGCCCCGCCGGAGCTTAGCAACAGGTTCGCACCTCTTGCAGCCCCAGCAGAGCCCACGCAGTTGCCAGCTCCCGCAGGCAACCCAGGCTCGACCGCAGCTACTGGCCCCGCTCTCCCCAAGACACAGCGTAAGGTGTTTGTTGTGGGAGATTCCATCCTGCGGGGCACTGAGGGGGCAATCTGCCGCCCCGACTCCTTAGCCCGGGAAGTCTGCTGCTTCCTGGGGCCCGCATCCGAGACATTGCGGAGAGGATCCCGCAGCTCCTCCGGCCTACAGACCACAACCCCATGCTCCTGATTCATGTGGGCACCAATGACACGGCTCGGAGCACCCCCAGCCAGGTCATGAGGCGCTACAGGGAGTTGGGAGCGGGGCTTAGGGGTCTGGGAGCTCAGGTGGTGTTTTCGTCGATCCTCCCAGTCTCGGGCTATGGGCTGAGGAGGGAGAGGAGGATCCATGCGGTGAACCAAAGACTGCGGCGCTGGTGTTATCGGGAAGGCTTTGGCTTCCATGACCACAGCCCACTCTGGAGAGAGAGGCAGCGAGCTGCTGGGAAGAGATGGCCTCCACCTCTCTCCCCTGGGGAAGAGGCTCTTCTCAGCCAGGCTGGCTGACCTGCTCCACCGGGCTTTAAACTAAGCCCACTGGGGGATGGGGGGACTACTGCCCCTGCTGGCCCGCTGAACGGCCCTTGCAAAGCCAGCAGACCAAGGCACTTAAAGGAGCACTTAAGGGAGCCCACCCCTGCCCCAGCCCTGGCACAATCTGTGGGCAAGGCAAGAGCCCCCAAGAGCACACTTGCCTGCCTGTACACTAATGCCAGGAGCCTGGGCAACAAGCAGGACGAGCTCATCCTCCTGCTCAGTGCAAAGAAATATGATAACGGAGACCTGGTGGGACTCCACCCATGACTGGACCACGGGTATAGAGGGCTATACCCTGTACAGGAGGGATCGTGTTGACAAAAGGGACGGGGGTGTAGCTCTCTATGTGAAGGAAAGCTACATGTCCCTGCAAGCTGATGTTGGCAACCAGCATGGAGAGCTAGAGACCTTCTGGGTAAAAATTCGTGGGGAATTCGGCACAGGGGACACAACGGTGGGAGTCTACTACAGACCTCCCACTCAAAGTCCTGAGCTTGACCAGGAGTTCGCCCGGGAACTGACTGAGGCCGCTTGCTCCAGGACCTTGGTTGTCATGGGTGACTTCAATTACCCGGACATCTCGTGGGAAGATCACTCAGCTAAATCTGAGTGGGCGCAAAGCTTTCTCTCGTGTGTGGATGACCTCTACCTGACTCAAGAAGTCTATGGGCCAACGAGAGGCAAAGCGCTGCTTGACCTGGTACTGGCTACGGGGGACGACCTAATCGGTGACCTAGTGATCGATGGGAAGTTGGGTGACAGCGACCACGAGCTGATCACCTTCACCATCCGCCGTAAAGCTGGCAAGTCAGTCAGCAACACAGAAGTCCTTGACTTCAGAAAAGCCGACTTTGACAAGCTCAAGAGGCTAGTCAGTCAGGCGCTCAGGGACCATGACGCCAGGGAGTTGGGAGTTCAAGAAGAGTGGTTGCTTCGCAAGGAAGCGATCCTCAGTGCACAAGCTAAATCTATTCCAACATGGAGGAAAGGCAGCAAGAAGGCACAGCAGCCCCCCTGGCTCTCCAGAGACCTAGCGGACCTACTGTGGCTAAAAAGGAAAGCCTACAAAGGATGGAGGATGGGATTCACCTCCAAGGAGGATTACTCCGCGCTGGTCCGGTCCTGCAGGGACCAAACCAGGAAAGCCAAGGCTGCAACTGAACTCCAACTAGCTTCAGGCATCAAGGACAACAAAAAGTCCTTTTTCAGATATGTGGGGAGCTGGAGGAAAAGCAAGGGCAATGTTGGACCCCTGCTAAACCAGATGGGGCAACTGACAACTGACGCCCAGGAAAAAGCCAACCTATTAAATAGGTACTTTGTGTCAGTCTTTCATCAGTCACACGGGATGCCCGTGCCTGCTATGGGACACGGAAATCTGGGTGAGGGGGATCCCCTACCCTCCATCAATGCTGATCTCGTGAAGGAACACCTTGAGAAGCTGGATACCTTCAAGTCAGCTGGCCCTGACAACCTGCACCCCAGGGTACTCAAGGAGCTGGCAAGCATCATAGCCCAGCCCCTAGCACGGATCTTTGAAAACTCCTGGCGCTCTGGTGTAGTGCCAGAAGACTGGAAGAAGGCCAATGTGGTGCCGATCTTCAAGAAAGGGAGGAGAGTGGATCCGGCTAACTACAGGCCCATTAGTCTGACTTCTATCCTGGGGAAGATCTTAGAAAAGTTTATTAAGGAGGCCATCCTTGATGGACTGGCCCAGGCTAACATTCTAAGGGACAGCCAGCATGGGTTTGTTGCGGGTAGGTCTTGTTTGACCAATCTCATTTCCTTCTATGACCAGGTGACCTATCACCTGGACAAGGGAGAAGAGATTGATGTCATATATCTTGACTTCAAAAAAGCTTTTGATCTGGTATCCCATGATCACCTCTTGGCCAAACTGCCCAGTTGTGGCTTTGGCTCCACCACAATCTGCTGGCTGGGAAATTGGCTTCCTGGTCGGACCCAGAGGGTTGTGATTGATGGCAGTCACTCATCGTGGTGCCCTGTGACCAGTGGGGTCCCTCAAGGCTCTGTCCTGGGACCCATACTGTTCAACATCTTCATTAACGATGTGGACATTGGAGTCAGGAGTGGACTGGCCAAGTTCGCCAATGACCCCAAACTTTGGGGCAAAGCATCCACGCCAAAAGATAGGTGGGTGATCCAGGCTGACCTGGACAAGCTCAGCAAATGGGTGGACAAGAACCTCATGGTGTTTAACACCGAAAAATGCAAGGTTCTCCACCTTGGGAGGAAAAACCTGCAGCATCCTTATAGGCTCGGCAGTGCTACGTTGGTTAGCACTACAGAAGAAAAAGACTTGGGGGTCATCATTGACCACAAGATGAACATGAGCCTCCAATGCGATGCTGCGGCTAGTAAAGCGACCAAAATGCTGGCATGCATCCATAGATGCTTCTCGAGCAAATCCCAGGACGTCATTCTCCCCTTGTACTCAGCCTTAGTGAGGCCGCAGCTGTAGTACTGCATCCAGTTTTGGGCTCCACAATTCAAAAAGGATGTGGAGAAGCTTGAGAGAGTCCAGAGGAGAGCCGCGTGCATGATCAGAGGTCAGGAAAACAGATCTTACGATGACAGGCTGAGAGCCATGGGACTCTTTAGCCTGGAAAAGCGCAGGCTCAGGGGTGATCTGATGGCCACCTATAAGTTTATCAGGGGTGACCACCAGGATCTGGGGGAACATCTGTTCACCAGAGCGCCCCATGGGATGACGAGGTCGAACGGTCACAAACTCCTGCAAGACCGTTTCAGGCTGGACAGAAGGAAGAATTTCTTTACTGTCCGAGCCCCCAAGGTCTGGAACAGTCTGCCAGCGGAGGTGGTTCAAGCACCTACATTGAACACCTTCAAAAGTAAATTGGATGCTTATCTTGCTGGGATCCTATGACCCCAGCTGACTTCCTGCCCTTTGGGCAGGGGGCTGGACTCGATGATCTCCCGAGGTCCCTTCCAGCCCTAATGTCTATGAAATCTACCCTGTGCCAGGCAAAATGTGAAACCTGACATTTTTAAGGGCGGGTGGAAGGTGACAGGATATCACTTTAAAGGACTAAGTCAAAGCACTTAAATAAGCCAAGTGTGTTTGAAGAAAGAAGTTCTTGAACTACTGGGCTGGTATTTTCAAGACTCCTGATGAGATTACAAAATGGTTATAAACTCAAACCAAAATGTTCTTAGGATGACATATGGAGATCAGGGGCTGTTTGTTTTAATTGGATAATACTGAAGGGACAAAGTCATTTTCCTTCTAGGACAATATTTTTTCTATGGAATACTCAACAATGTGCTTATGGCTGGCAAGGCACTTTACTCAACACTCTCAGATTACATGAAGCCACAAGGTTCATTGGAGTACAAGGGGTAAATGCAAAAGCCTGGGTGGGTAGAACTATCCTGTGTGAGTCAAAACTGGACCCTGTAGCTTGTAACTAATTGAGCTAGTCAGTTTAACCAAGAAGCTAATTTTTAAACTGGAAGAAGCTTGAAATGAATGCATCTTTAATCCCCCATGTTAGCTGTCCTCTCCTCTTGTTTCCTTTACAGCATTGTTTTATCTTCCATTTCTCTTTTCTTTGTGGAAAACTTAAGACTGAAAGATTTTGTATATTTTTAATGGCTCTTGTTAAAGACTTGAATAGATCCAAAGACTTATTCTATTTTTTTATATCCAAACATCAGTATGGTAGCTCTCTTTTTCTCTACTTTTTTCTCAGTTTATGTATCAACAGTATGAATGTATGTATATTTGCCTTCAATTCAATGAGCTCTCAAAAGTATCTTCATTGGAAAGTAAAAGATTTAGATTTGTCCCATGGTTCTTGAATATCAGTTTTTAGAGCTGTGTTTAGCTCTTATATTAAGTCATATTTCAAAATGTTGTGACATTTCAAATTTTTTGTGAAACTAAGTTGTACCTCTTTTGATGACAACAGATTGGCAGCTGCAGTTTTTCTTCAAGCAGTAACTCCAGATGTTGATTTTCTTTTTGTGTTCTCAAGCTATGTCAGCCCACTCTCCCTGGTCTCCTGGAAGACCAAGATTGTCGATATCTATAAGCAGTGAAAAAGTTTTCCAAACTTGAGCTTCCCTAAACAGCCCTGGACTTCAGGAGGGCGGATTCAATGAGGTAAGGCAAATAGTCGGGAAGGCACTAAGGTCCTGGCGGGGAGAGGAGTCGAGTGTCCAAGAAGAGTGGTCATTCCTTAAGGAGGTGATCCTCCAAGCCTAAAGGGAGGTAATCCCAACACGGATCAAAGGAGGCAAGAGAGCGCAAAAGCCCCATGGCTCACCAAAAGCATATGGGAATGTCTCCTAGTTCAAAAGGAGGCATACACCCAATGGAAGGGAGGGGCCATCACCAGGGAGGACTATACCTCGGTTGCTTGGGGATGTAGGGGGGCAGTCAGGAAGGCCAAGGCAGAGATGGAACTGGGACTAGCTACCCAGATCACGGAAAACAAGAAGCCCTTTTTTAAATACATAGGTACTGGGTAATGTGGGGCCTCTGCAAGATATGCTAGGAAATCTGGTCATCGCACCAGATGACAAAGCTAACCTATTTAATAATTTCTTTGTCTCCATTTTCCTGAGCAGGGACTGAGTCACCCCCCCCCCCAACCGGGACCCCTGTAGGCCCCAAGGGAGGCACACCCAGGCCTAGGATCAGTGAGGATCTAGTCAGGGAACTTCTAGAGGGACTGGATGTATTTAAATCAGCTGATCCTGATGATCTTCACCTCAGAGTACTGAGGGAATTAGCAGACATTATTGCGGGACCCCTGACATGGCTTTACAAGTAGTCGTGGTGCTCTGGTGTGGTGCCAGAGGACTGGAAAAGGGCCAATGTGGTTCCCATTTTCAAAAAAGGGAGGAAGGAGGACCCAGAAAACTATAGGCCAGTCAGTCTTACCTCAATCCTGGGTAAGCTTTTTGAGAGAATTATCCTGGCACATGTCTGTGAGGGGCCAGCAGGGAAGATTATGCTTCAGGGCAACCAACATGAGTTCATTAGAGGCAGATCCTGTCAGACCAACCTGGTGGCCTTTTATGACCAGGTCACAAAATCCTTAGATGCAGGGGTAGCAGTGGACATAGTCTTTCTGGAACTTAGGAAGGCCTTTGACACTGTATCTCACCCCATTCTCATTAAAAAACTAGGGGACTGTGGCGTTGACACCTACACAGTCAAATGGCTCACTAACGGGCTGGAGGGCCTAGAGAGTGGTGGTGGACAAGTCGTATTTGACCTGGAGGGATGTGAGCAGTGGGGTCCCCCAGGGCTCAGTTCTCGGGTCTGCACTGTTCAATATCTTCATCAGTGACTTGGATGAGGGGGTAAAAAGCACCCTGTTCAAATTCACAGATGACACTAAGATATGGGGGGAAGTGGGCATGCTAGAAGGGAGGAATAGGCTGCAATCAGACCTAGACAAGGGTGGGTGGATGAGAACAGGATGAGTTTCAACACTGACAAGTGCAAGGTACTCTACCTGGGGAGGAAGAACCAGCAGCATACCTACAGGCTGGGGAACTCCCTTCTCGTCAGTGCAGAGGCAGAAAAGTCGTTATTGATACCAAAATGAACATGGGCCGACAGTGTGGGGATGCGGTCAGGAAGGCCAACTGTACCTTGTCATGCATCCACTGATGCATCTCAAGCAGGTCCAAGGAGGTGATCCTCCCCCCCCATGTGACACTGGTGAGGCTGCAGTTGGAGTACTGCATCCAGTTCTGGGCACCGCACTTCAGGAGGGATGTGGACAACATGGAGAGGGTCCAGAGGAGGGCCACTCGCATGATCAGGGGACAGCAGGACAGGCCCTATGAGGAGAGGCTAAGGGACCTGAATCTGTTCAGCCTCCACAAGAGAAGGCTGAGGGAGGGATCTAGTGGTCAGAGGGGACCAGCAGGCATTGGGGGAGTCCCTGTTCCCCCAAGCACTACCAGGAGTGATTAGAAATAACGGTCACAAGCTGGCAGAGGGTAGATTCAGACTAGACACCAGGAGGTGCTACTTCACTGTTAGGGCGGTTAGGGTCTAGAACCAACTTCCAACCAGCTGGCTCCTATCCTGGGGGTCTTTAAGAGGAGGCTAGATGAATACCTTGCTGGGGTCGTTTGACCCTAGTACTCTTTCCTGCCATGACAGGGGGTTGGACTTGGTGATCTGCTCAGGTCCCTTCTGACCCTACCAACTATGAAACTATAAACATTTACCATTGTTTCCATATTTTGCTGCTCCCCAAAACTATCCTTGTCTTGAAGACGTTATATCTAGCTGGGCAAATAAAAGGGGTGGGATGGAGAGGTGTTCTTTTCTGTTTCCAAAATATCATACCATAGTGTCTTTACCAATCCAAGGATTTTTACCAATCCAATCATTTGAGGGTGATTTTCTATTGACAGCAAGCACCAAACGAAGAAGTAAAATCTGCATTAATGAATTAATCACCTGCTGTCTTGTTTGACTTCCTTTCCAAAAATGACATGCATCATGGATGATCCAGATACCTAACATCACATGATAATGTTCTGACATCTAGACAGACTTCATTTTCATAGGAGAGTCTCACATGGACAGTGTGGGGTTTGGTTTGGTTTGGTTCGGTTTGGTTCGGTTTGGTTTGGTTTGGTTTATTTCTCTCTTGAATCTTTTGGTTTTCTCTGTATATTTTCCCAGTATATCTCATTATATTCCCTAATTAAATAATTCAAGGTGCTATTGAAATTGTATTTTTATAGAGAAAGAAAGGCTGTTGAATGTATGTATAGATGCATTTAACTTGATGAGCAGCCATAAGTATCTTCTTGCTTTTGACCTTCATAATGTAACTAAATTAATATAGCTAAGATTAATGAGCCAATTATTTTTGACAAGATAGCAAGCACATAAGACTATTTGCTCTACATTACTGCTGTATATTATTAACAAATGAGGAGCATCTCTAACACTAGCACTGATTGGTGTTTACATCTGTGCTCTTTTCCCAAGGAATTAGAGATGAGATTTTGCTATTGGATTTTAAAATTTGGAGAAAGAAAAGAGCAGAAAAATACACAACAAGCATTATTCTTGGAAGATCAGCTGCATGCATCATTTTTGTGGAGAAATATCTTGTAAAGGGCAAAATGCAGGCATCCAGGGGGTCTAAAGCCCTCAATGTGAGATTTATGGTGAAGGAGAATTTATTAGGAAACAGAAATTCTGTGTAGCTGCTGCACATGATGGGGCTAGGATCCATGTCAGTTTTCTATAGATTGGATTTGGGGTGAAGTATTGTTATATTTACAGCCAGCATATGACAAAGGCCACATATAGACATTAAGTTTCTTCTGGGAGAGACACTGCTATCCTAGTAGAAACCATTAGTGTACAGATATTCAGGATTTTTCTCCTAGAGAAAAATGAGTGCTCAAGGAGAAAAATAATGTGGAGTTTCTCCTGGAAGAGTGAATGTCTATAAATGTTTCTTTCTGGGAAAAGACACAGCACAGTCCTCAGACATCCCAGGGTGTTTTGCTCCTTCTCCTCCCCCTCCCCCCACCCTCTATCGGGGAGATAGTGCATCACTCAGACCAGATTCTACTGCTTGAAGTGCATAGGGAGCAGAGCACATCCACTTCACAATCCCTATATTGTACTTCAAGGAGACACAGGATGACCCTGACCAGTTTGGGTCTGCCAAGAAGGGCTATCCTGTGCATTACTGCCACCTGTCTCCAGGCTGGCTGAAGTAGTCTGCAGAGTATACTGAGATGTGTCCCCCCAAGCCTCTCCCCCACCCTCTCCACCCCCTAGTTGTATTTTAATATCTGTTCAGCAATCTCCAGGTAAGTTTTTCTACCAGGAAAAAAAAAAAAAAGAATGCTTCCAAATCATTTGAACATATGCACACAGCTAAAGTATGTGGACCCACTATCTAAAATTCAAGAAAATCCATATACCCCATGAATTATGGTAACTGTAGTCTGACTTCAACTGTGTATCTGTGTTGGAAAAAAATCTCACACTGAGCATGCCTACATATAAAGCCAGCTTAGCATGGGGAACATGAATTTCATACAACTGAATGAAAGCATTTTCTGGAAAAGTAAAAATACATTTTGCCTTTATAATCAGAAAACCCTTCCACATACTTCTGTAAATTCATCCCTTAAATTTACTGATGATTTCAAACAGACAATCCTGCTTAGACAGAATTAGTGTGGCCTCAAGGTTTAAGCACAAGCCTAAGAATAGAATCTCAATTTAGATTTTATTTCAGACCTGTCAGACTTGCATGATCATAGGCATGTATATTAAGGGTGCAGACAGAAGAGCAGCTCCTTGCTGTAACTCATAAAGCTTTGCAGGAAGTGTTCTGAGTTACAACAATCCCATGGGCCAAACGGAAGTTCACCGTTGGGTCCCAGGGGAAGGGGGACTGGGGAATCCAGCTGTTGGTTGTGAGCCTGCAACTGGTTTCCCCTAGCAATGGCCCCTATTCCTTCTTAGCCCAGGCACTGTTTTCAGAATGGGAGTGGGGGGAAAAGGAGCAGAGGAAACCGATTCTAGGAATTCCCCAGCCATCCCTCTAGGGTTGGATGCGTGGATTGGAGCCCACCCTACCTCGGGGGGAGGGGGCTATGGGGGGGAAGGCTCTAATCCAGCCAACCACCCTCCAGTGGGGGTCAAAAAAAACTCCAGATTGAACTGCATCCACTCTCTTTCCCATTCTGAAAATAGTGATGGGGCTGGGAGGCAGTGCAGACACAAGTTACTGAAGAAAAGATACTTCATGTGGAGCATCTTCATCTGAATAACCATTAATGAGGGTTCAGATTTTCACAGGACTGGGCCCTTTTAAAGTGCTTTCCAGCCAAGCACTTCTGTTTGGTCATGGATGTAGAGTATTTTCAGGGCCCAGATCAGGTGAAAATTGTTATTTCTGTCTGCACCCTAAATGTATGTAGTTCCCCATCTATAAGACTAAAGTTCATGCTACAAGTTATGTATGACACAGGTAGCTGGTTAATCATGCAATAAATTTAAAGCACATGTGCAGAGTAATTATCACATGATAAAAAGACTATCCAGCTATAAAAAGAGCCAACCAGCTATAAAGTTAGTGCTAGAAAATGTGTAACCACTTTATAGCTGGTTTCTATCCAGCTTTAATTGGAACTTGTAGCAGGGCCCTGGGAAAGAAATAGTGTTTTCCAGGTGTAAAACTGGGAAATTGTGAGGCCTTATTCTTTAATGTGTATTAAGAATTTCAAGATTCCTGCATGGATGGCACTGTGGAAGTATACATTAAAAAACAAACAACAACCTAAGAAAGTACAATTACTCTGGGCTTGGTTTATAAAATGCCAAAGAGTCTAACTAAATGATAGAGAATGCCACAAATGAAAATGAAGGTCATGATGACATTTTTCTGGGCAAAAATTGTTTCTTTTTCACTGCTACAGTTCTACAAAAATTCTATTTATTTAACAAACATTTTGGAGGAACAAGTTCTGCCCAGGTATACAAACAACAGTTCTGCATTTAATATGCCCCACAAACAAGAAAATGAAAGTCACAAAGTACACCATATATGAAGCCTATAAATTATTAACCACCAGTCTCTAAATCTCTACCTGGCAGTGGCTTGTCAATTGTGGACAATCCTAGTCATTTTTTGTACGGGTTGCATATTTCCACACTTTTTTTTACTCGAAAGGAAGTATATGCAACCAAGCAAACCTGTCAGCAAAATCTCCCGGCAACTAAACAACTTCAGGGAAAACTTTTTATCCTTGAATTGTGTTCAGGTTTTCTGTCTCTCACACTTAAGGAGGAAAAACAATGCTCAGTTACTCTGTGCACAACATACCCAGTGATTCCATCAATTTGAAGGTATGATCCAGCAAGCTAAAAAATCATGCAACACACCAAGCATGCTAAGAAACTGGGCTTGTTACTCAGAATATCATCTCTGGTACAGAGCCAAATGTAAGGTGAAGAAAATGTCATTTTGTTAGATACTTTTTAACACATTCTAAAGAAAAAATGTAACTGACAGCTACTTGTCTTTACAAAGACACTGCTTTCAAACATCTTATCAGGAAAGCCTAAGAATATATTTAATTCCAGAGAAAAGCCTTTCAGTGCTCTGAGAAATCCTTTTTGTTCAAAACTAATCAATTTTTGCTTTGTGCACAAAAGTAAAATACTTTGTCAAATTCTCTGCAGAAATCCTTTTAGCTATCTTAAAAATACGTTTAGTGCAGCCCTGCTTGATTTCTCTTATATGAGCAAAAATTTACTTTGTCAAATTATATTCTCCAAAAAGCCTTTCAGCTGACTTAAAAATCCATTTTGTGCAAAACAATGACCATGCATCAGCTCAGAGTGATTGCACAGTAGTTACTTAGCCTGGCAAATGGCAGCAAAATGTCAGCTGAAATGAAAGACACACAGCCTTGGGCTTATCAGAGAAAGTGCAGATGATTCATGTAACATCATAAATAAATAACACAGACTTTGTGTAAAGGTAGGTTTAACAGTACAGGTTCTCTTACCACCACCGGTTCATTTCAAAGCACCCGTAATAAGAGCTTTATTTGATGACAGTGACATGTGGCAAGATAAGGTATCCTGTCGTTAACACTCATATTTCAAGGTCACCAAGTGTTACATTTCTAAGTGAACAAGAAGAAAACTTAATCAGATAGGGTGTGCATTAATGGATCACCAAAATATTGATAGCTACAAAAGAAATGGAATCAAAAAGGCGGCTTGACACATGAGAATACCGAAGTTAATGTACAGTGCTGGTTAGTAATTATGGAGGAGAGGTGGCGGGGGGGGGGAAGAGAGATGCACCCTGATACAGATTAATTCCTTTCTTAATACCTTCTTACTTTATGTGAAACCTCTGGATGAGTTGTTGGCATTCAGATTTGTAGCTCTAGAAGTCTGAACCTCTACTGCCGTAACTAAAAGACCAGGTCAGTGAGCCCACAAATGAAACTCTTCAGAATCCTGCCACCAGCGAAAAACAGACATATCCTCTATATATGGATGGGTTACACTAACAAAAGAATTAATGGCATCTGTTAGAGGAGTTTATTTAACAGGGTATGATATCCCAGGATGGTTTTGTTTTGGTTCCTGCCTTTTGTGTTACCCTGTAAATGATCCAGATTTGGTAGCAGATTTGTCTGTTTTGAGGACAAGGCTGATGGGTGGTTGGTAACCAGGGAAAACCATACTGTGCTTCATGACTCACTGGTAGACAGCTTTATAATGGTGTCTGCAAGAGATACTCTGGTAATATGTAGAGAAGCAAAGACATATTCTTGCTAAGAAGGTTAATGAGAAATACAACAAGAAATAGACACCCAAGGAGCCAATGGACACTAGAAATGTCCTTAATTATCACGATTTATGCCACAGAATTTTCTACCAATTCACAGTGAAAATTCTCACACTGTTCAGATAATACAACATGCAGTATTTGTTATTTTTATGTGGGGTGGGGTAGTGCAGATGTACAGCAGGGTGCAAGATAAAGCACATAGGCTTAGAAAGCTAAAGTATCTAGCATTACTTTACATTGACGTACACAGTGTATTTGTATTTCAATTAGTTTAGTATATATTGTTTTATTTCTTGTTTAGCATTTATAGAGTAAATATTTTAATACAACTCATCTAGTAGACTAATGACAGACAGCTTACAGTAAACTAACGTCCGGCATTTGGAAGTCCCTACAATCTTCAACATTTACTAGTAGTTAACACACAGTCCTATCTGAAATATCAGATTTGTTTCCTATTGTACTGGCAAGCAGAGGGAAATTCTACAGAAACTTAGAAATCACTGTTTAGCAACTGTTGGTAAGTTTTATCTTTTGTAGTGATCAGTCTTTACAAAAGCTCTGTATGGGAAACAATAGTGAGAATTGTTAAGGCAATGCATAGGATCTACTCCTGAATTCAGCTAGTTCTCAATTGTCCACCTATACACACCAAAAGCTGAACATCACTTCAAAATAAGAGGAAGACCTTATCAATAAGTGTTTTTTTCCCACATTTGCAAAGTTTAGTCAAAAGCTTTCCGTAACCTCTTCAGCCCCATAAGTGTTAGCAAAGAGATCTGTATTCTAGCTGTCAGAAAAGCTGCTAAACAGACAAATGCTCAAACTGTCTCAAGGTAATAATTTCCATTTGGGTTTTGAAAAATATGTAAGATATATGTCAGACCACAATATTTCAGAAGCATTTCACTGACACAGTGGAATATATAATTCAGCCTTTGTCCATTGGTTCAAAATCTTCAGAAGACTTGATCCTCTTACATTTAAAACAGCAAAACAGATTTAAGTATGTAAAACATCTAAAATGCCATATCACATTCCAGGATGATTTTCCATGAGTTTTGTTTTATTTCTCATTACCATAACCCCCACAAGTCATTTTAATTTCATATGGTTCTTTAGTAAATATTTTTCTCCACCCACATGATGCCAACTAGTGAGGGACTGGGAAGTTAACTGTTAATGTTTTCTAATAGCTTCATCTCCCATACCCCTTCATTCTATGAGTCTGTTTCCAGCTTCCCAATCCCCAGCTGCCTTGGACCATGAAGGCACAGGAAAATACTCTATAAAGACCAATCTCAAATAACTGTATCTACATCTGTAAAACAAGCTCCTAAACTGTAGATTAGGATACTGTTTTAATACAACATAAGGTTAGAACAGTGTAGCTGTATATACCAGGCCCTTATCTAACATTTCTTCTCCTAATGACAGTACATTAAAAGTACTTACAAAGTTGTAAATATTTAAAAAATAGAAACAAGGCAGAAGTCCAAAAGCTGGCTTTAAAAAAAATCCTAAATTAATTCCATCATTCAACCATACAGAACAATGGTCTGCTCATATTAATGCGTGCTGAGTGACAGCTATCTTGGGGTGAGTCTTAAAATCTATATTTTGTCTTTACTCAGAGAGAATTCTCAGCAAATTCAGGAATAAGCCTATATAACGACAGCCCAAAGGTCAGAAAAACAGGAGTCAAAAGAGAACTGTAAAAATACCTGAAACTCTTGCATGCACACACATGCGCGCACACACACACCAGTCCTGAAAACAAGAAACAACTGATTACAGAGGTTATAGGTAGACCGAAGTTAGAGATGAAAGGGGCCTATTAGATTACTGAGTCCACTCTCTTGGAAGTGAAAAAGAAAGGCAACATGACAGAATGGAGCAGAGAGACATAAGCCAGTGGTCTCAGCATACCTTTGCAAGATTCCGTTGACTTCTGTGCAAGTTATTCATGCATCAGAGAGAGAGAGAAAGGGAAAGAGAGAAAAATCAGACCAATCAGGTCAACCATAACTGAGTTGCTATTGATTTAAAATGGGGTTACTTGAGGTGTCTGGCATCAGAATTAGGCCTCCGGATTATTAAGAGAGCAAACCTTAGCAAATCCATTCAGTGAAAGAGGATGATAGTTGTGTGCCATTTTTTCCCTTTTTCTCTGGTTCTCCCTAAGTTCTGCAGCATGTAGACCAATTCACTGAGGCAGGAAGAATCTCTGCAATTTCTTTATATTTCAAAACTTTTTTTTTCTATAAAGATAAACCACATTTCATCAAACACCTAGCTATTTAATGTCTTGAAAATGTTAGTGTTTCTCTTACTCAAACACGGTTTGTGTGTAACATGGGCCAGACCACCTGCTTATAAAAATGTTCATATCTCCATTGATTTCACCTGAACTATGACTGACAACAGCTGAAGATCTAGCCCCATGTGTTTAAGAATGTCCTACTATAACAAATCTGAAGACTGTACTAGATAATTAATTAGCCAGTTAACTAGATCATTGCTCTTCTATTATCTACACATACAACAGTTTGAACTGTGAGGACTCACAGCCAGGCCTCCCAAATATAGCCAACACAAGGTAATACTGCAGCTTCCTTGGATGCATGAGGGAAAGTCACACAAGGATTTCTGCACAGGTCATGAATTTTCATGACAGATAATGGATGGGGAGATTACACTCTTCCTAGAATCCTGATACCATATTCTTTTAAATTGTGCTACCATCATTTCCTTATCCTCTCCACAAACCATACAGAACTCCATCTGATTTAGGTTGATGCACTTTTTTTGCACTCACTGTAAGTTTGGATATACCTTATTTCCACTCCCTGTTTTCTGACAAGCTGCCTTTTTTGTCAGTGCTTTTCATGACACATCTTCTAAAACATGTTTTCTCAGTCCTTAAATCAATAATTACGAAACTCTTCAAGCATATTTAAGGCAAAATCTTTCAAAGCCAAAAAGGAATCTGTGTCCAGCTTCTGCAGTCTAACACAGCTCAGCATTCATTGCTCTAAACATAAATATGCTAGTGCTAAAAACCAAAATATCCCCTTTTTAAATTTCACTGCTTTATTTTTATGCTTCAGTGCTTCAAATTTCCTCCTCAGCCCCCTTGCAAGATGCCCTTATAGCCTACAAGGAACAACAATAAAAGAAAATACATAAATAATAAAAGAAAAAGCCAATTGTCTGGCATTTATCCAATCCAATATGTTATATTTCAACCTTACTACTTGCTGTGGAGGGCTTACAGGGCTATTTATATGCACCAAATGGTGAAGTAATAGGAAAGCTTCAACGGAGAAAAAAAATAGAAGTGGCCAGCAGCTAGGATTTAATCTGAATGACCACTTTGCAAATAGACTGAATAAATATTTTTCTCCCAATGCAAGGGCAAGAAAATGAACAAACAAAAATCTTCTCTTGGAACGAAGTGCTCCCCACACTCATTCCAAACAGGTATTGCAGTCAGCAATTCTGAAAAGCCTTGCACAATTTCCATCTCCTTTCCGCTAGAGAAATAAGTGTAAGAGGTTTGTGAAAACAAAGGGATTTCCAGAATATTGATCTGAGAGACTAAATGGTAATAAAGAATGTACCAAAGTAAAATGTAATTGTCTTTTTCTTGGCTACAAACACTTCTAGTTCACATTTATGTTATAATGCTTCTACATTATGTTTTCTCTAGTTGAAATATTACGTGCACACTAAGAAAAAAGAGAGAGACATTGGAACTTAGACAATTTGCCTACATTTAGTTCTATTAATATCATTAGACAGGAGAATCAGTGACACTGCAGCTAAAAGCTAGAGATGAACTAACCAGCGCTTTATCTTCTGTTGCCAAGGACTACATGATGAACTCTGCATTGACCTAAATTTATTACAGAATAGAGCTCGTTGCTGCTGTACCAAGCACTCTGTTGCAATTACAGCACATTAGGCAGAGGAGTGAATCTCAAGGGGAAATGTCTAGTCTTTTAATCAAGCAGTAGAAAAGTCAGAGTGGACAAAAATTACCCTGCTGTATATATCTGCAGTCAATCTGTACATGCACATCCAATAGCCATCTTAATTTTGCCCAGAAAATGCTTTTATTATATACAGGGGTCATGATTGTACAGTTGACTCACTTAATCTTTTCTGTACTTCAGTCCATTTTTTCCTGTATTATGTTCTGAACCTTCCTGAACTATCTTGGGAGCTTAGGGAAGTTAACATTTTCAAACCTAGGACTTCATCTCTATACTGACCACTCTCAAATAAGGATGATGTTTTCCCTCCCTACATTTCTGTTGGGGTATAATGCAGATTTGAGGAGCTGAGAAATATATACCAGCATTTTACAAGCTCAGAGATAGACAAAATGATGCTATTCTAGTAAACAGGCTTTAGCATTTCCTGGAGTCTGCAATGCTCTCTTTACAAGTATACAGGAATCTGACAAGTTATTGATTTGTTTTAATGGATAAGAGGAAAGCTTTTGTAAAGAGAATGTTCAAAATGTTATTAACGAGTTGAAAAAGAGAAACATGGTTTAATTTTTTTAACAATCCCTGAAGGTTTTAAGTTTAAGCTTTTTTTTTAAATCATCATTTAAACTGGAATGGTATGTTGCCCTCCATCTGCAGGCTGGGTAAGGGTGAGAGCCCCTGCCTGCTCCCCTAAAAATTAACAGCAGACTTCTTTGTGAGATCAGACACAAAATAAATTAGAGTGCCAGGGATGTCTTAGTTTGCTTTGATGTCAACAGATGAGCCTGATCCTGGAAACACTGATGCATGTGAACAGTTCTTAATCTCAGGGATAGCTCACGGTATCATGTATATTAGGTTACTCACCCAAGGCCTTGAAGTATTGGTCCCTAGATGTCATACAGTCTTTTGCTTCTTTTTCTCCTTTTTAGATACATATGGCAACATGCTTAAATAGATAAAATATACCCAAATGTAAGCAGAAATAATGCACTGGTAATGGTCACCTTGGGCTGAATTACAGCTAAATGCATTGGAATACATAATGGCTTAAGGACCTTTACCTAACCCCTGGTAATGCCATTGTCATTGCATTGTATTTGTGTAAGACTAACTAGGAAACACTAAGTCAAAACATGGAGAGATCTTCACTTTAGCTCTCTGTTTCACCATAGGCAATTGTCATTGCTTCCTTATGCTGCAGAAGAAGGGTAATGCATACTAATGACTAAGGCCAGGTACAGACATTACACTTTTACTGGTATAAGTGATCAGCAGGGATCCAGGTTTTCCATTTCATGGATCATGGATTTTCCCCTTTAAAGTATAAGAATGCAGATTTCCCCCTTTAAAGGAGAAACACCGGGGAAACCATGGGTTTCCCCTTGCAGGCCGGCAGAATGGAAGGGAGGTGATCAGAGGCAGTGATCAGAATGTGTGCATGCGCACTTGCATGTGGCCAGCAGTGCAGCCAAGCAGTGTGGTAGAGAGCATCTCCCACAGCTCCCTGCAGGTAAAGTCTGCAGGGAGGATGGGTGAGATGTGGGGAGGTGGGGGGGGCATAGGCAACATGGAGGGAAGGAATTGGGGGGCACCTGGCCTCCCAATCAGATTTCTGTGCTCACCATAGGGCATGGGGCTTCAGCCTGGCTGGACTGGCACCAGGCACAGGCCAACTCCATGGCTCAGTGGGCAGGACCCAGCATGGGAGGGCAGAATGGGGCAGGGAGGCTTGGTGCTGCCGCCACCAGGAGTGCCACACAACCATGGCTGCCAAGGTGAGGTGCCCTCTGCCTGCCTTGCAGCACCAGGGGCCCAACTTCATGCTGCTACAGCACCTCACCTTGGCAGTCATGGTGGCATGGCAGGCACAGGGCTCCCAGCAGCAGCAGCACAGAGCTGTACCACCCTGCTGCTGCCAGGTGGGTGGGGATGCCTCACTTTGGAAGCCATGGTGGTGCAGCACTCCCTCCCACACCATGTTCCATTCACTGGGCCATGGAGGTGGCTCCTGCCTGGTGCCACCTTGGCTAAGCTGAAGCCCTGTGCCCCATGCCCTGATGTGAGTGCAGAAATCTGGTGGGGGGGCATATGCCCCCCACATCCCCTGACACAGTGCCTATGGCAACGCCTATACCCACACACCCCCTGTCCCTCACACTGTGGGGCTGGAGCCTGGGGGCAAGGAACAGCAGGTCAGGCAGGAGTGAGGGGCACCAGCAGGGCCAGGGGGCTGCATCAACAGGGCTCAGCTGGTGGGAGACTGTGGGTCTGGAGTGATGGGCAATAGCATGGGCAGGGGCAGGGCACCATCATATCAGAGCTGCTCAGCACCACTAAGGAGAAAGGGAGGGCAGCCACAACTGGACCCACATCCTGATGAGTGAAGGGGCAGGGGGAGTTCTGATTTTCCATGCTAAAAAAACCCAAATCAAATACCAAAATATAGAGGCATTTAAAATTTATTTTATTATAATGATTGAGGCATTGGTAGACCACCAAATTGCTTTAAAATTGTAATTATAGCATTAATTAAACATTGTGTTCAACTGATACCTATACATATAGTGGTGTTTCACTTTAATCATGGAAGAACACAGATTTTTTGCTGGAGGGGGAGGGGGAGGGGTTAATCAGTGAATTTTAGATTTCTTAGCAGAGAAAACCAGGATCTCTGATTGGCAACTGGTCTATACCCAGAACAGAACAAAAGTTTGGTGCACAGACTAGTTTAAAAATGTTAGAAACTGGTTTAAGATTTGCACCCCCACCCAAGGGCAAATGTGTATCTTGTTCACTACTGATCTAAACTACACTGCTTACAGAAAGCCACGTAACTTACATCAATTCTGCCTTGGGTACTTTTTGCATGTCTGCAGCTAGCCTAAGAGGACTGTTGCAGAATACCACATTTTGCCAATTAGCAACTGAGTCAACAAAACAAGAGGTAAGGATCACAACAATCATTTGTTCATTTATTTCAGTAATTGTGACATAATGTCTTGTGATAACACTTTGCAACAGATAGTCAATTTTGTGAAATCCTATTCACTAAAACATTTTCTCAGACATGTGAAAAGACACGCCAAATTCGCCAGCGTGAAGTGTGGATTAGCACACCTTTTACACTTATGTCTTCCCTTTAAATGTGCTAAATGCAAAAGTGGCAATACAAGACTAGGAGGCAATGTCAACGATGACCTACAAAAAAACCTATGGGAATTACTCCCTGTGCTACAGACACATTTTTGCATCCTGGCTAATAGGCAATCACTGAACTATCCTCTACAGAGGAGAAATCACCCACTTTAAGAAATACCGTATCTGAACCTTGTGCATTTTCTCAGTAAGTCACACACAAGTTATTTACCTCCAGTGTTTTTAAGCAGCAACTGACACAGCATGTAATGATTCCTCTAACTCATATTTCCCATCTGCACAGAATAAAAAGAACACAGAGTGTGGGAGACTTGAAGACAGCTGCCAGGGAACTGCCTAGAACAGTGATCTCGGGAAGGGAGAGACCGTTTCAAAGAAGAGAATAGCTTTAAAGACCAAAGAGATTCCGAAGCATGAGAAGAGATAGAACCTAGAAATGCAGCCAATAAGGACCAGCCAGCAGAAGAAAGGCTGAATGGTAGGAGACAAGTGGAAGACAGAAAGTAGAAAGTAAATGAAAGTTGGAGAAAAAAAAAGTGAAGCCTCGTAAGGCAGCAGTCAGATACAATTGCTGAAAACCTTGAAATTGGATTTAATGAAGAGAGATGACAATGTCAAGACATGCCCACAATTCCTCTCCAACACAAAAAAATTATCCAGTCAACATAAGACAACATCACACACCACTTAGTACCTTGCATCAGAATACTACGCATCAGATGCATAGCATCTGATGAAGTAGGCTGTCCCATACAAAAGATTATTGCTCTCTGAACTGGTTAGTCTCTAAGGTGCCATTCTGCCCTGCCTTTTGGCTCCTGCCTCATCTTTAAAGCATTTCACAATTATTTCTTAAGACAATACTGTTATAAGTTGAGGACTACAACTCCATTGTAGAGAAGGGTGCACTGAGACATAGAGCAGTAAAGCAATTTGACAGAGGGAGCCAGTCAGCAAAGAGAACCTGGGGTTCTGATTGCCACATCACCTGCACCAAACTACACTGCTTTTCATAACATAGCACTGGGGGTTGCAGTAGTAGGAAATTTAGGAGAAAGGCTAGGTCTTTGGCATTTTTACCTTAAGGCATATATAGAAACTAGATATACACACGTGTGCCTGCATGCTTGTGAGGTGGGGGGAACCAACCATCTTTCTAAATGTTTCATTTTTGTTAAAATGTTTAATTTTGTGGTTGTAAAAATGGGTGAACGTTTCATGTCTGCAGTGATGGGGAGGGGGCGTTCTTTTTCTGATCTTTCCCCCTGTCTCTGTTTAGACTGAGATCTTCCCTTACTTCCAGAAATAAACCTGAGAGATTTCAGGAGAGCTGAGCTTGCTGGTTTGACTACACTCTGCATCTCAAAATGATTATAATGATGGCTCCATTCTAGCTGCTTGATGGGAACCTTTTGGCAGCAAAGTAATTCCCCTGCTGTTATTATTTGATGTGCTTTCATGATTATTTGTATGAGGACAAAGCACTGTAAAAGGGTTAGACTTAAGCGGGAACCTACATCAGCCTGCACAGGGGAAAAAAAATTAAAGATGTTAGTAAAGGAACAGGAATGTGTAAAGGTTTATATAGCCTCTCAGTCTAATCTGGTAATTTTCTGTCTTTATTAGGAACTATAAAATAGCAGTTTGGGGGTGAGTGAAGGCCATTGCATTACTAATATATGAAAGATTATGTGTTTACTTGGAACACAGATTCAAGTATTACTGAATATTTTGAAAGCAAGCTGGATGTACAAAGACATTTCAAAGCCATATTGCAAGTAAAACTGAGCTGCCACATATCAACAGCAGTAACAAGAGCTGGGTTCATTATAAGGTTTATGGGTCCCTTCTAAAATAAATAAAATCTTTGGCTCCTGGCCCTACCTAGAGTTATACTCACTCTTCTCCTTGTATGAAATTAAAATCTAAACATTTCAGCTACCTTTAACATAATTTTTCTTCCCTTCCTGGAAGTACACAGAGGAATCTTGGTTATTCAGAATATGGTTCATTTTATCCAGTAAGAATCAGACATGTAGTGACCTCAGTGTAAACCCCCAAGGCTCTGGCTTCCACATATGCCTCATTCACAAGTCCAAAGAAGTACCATCTAATCAAATGGGTTCAATTTGGATTTGTGTGCGAAGTAAATACATTTATCAAGAAAGGTAAGATTAATCATAATGACATAGCCATGATAGCAATTTATGTCTCCAAAAATATATGAAGAAAACATTTTGTTTGGGTAGCATGGCTCTTGGGCTCAGTACAGATGTTCAAAAAGCCCATGGCAGAATCAATCTAAGTTATATGGTTTTCTGTAAGCAGCATAGTTTAGATCGGTAGCAAACAGAATACACATTCACCCTTTGGTGGGGGAGGAAGGCAAATCTTAGACCAGGTTCTGCCATTTTTAAACCAATCTGCGTGTGCCGAACTTCTGTTCTGTTATCGGTATAGACTGGTTTTGTGTGCCAAACTTCTGTTCTGTTACACATATCACTTACACTGGTAAAAATGTAATGGCTGGTCTTGGAGGTTACTTTCAATGTTGTTATTCTACAAGCATAATTTTAAGAGGTGCCGGGGTACCTTTAACTAGTAATGGGCCCCTAAATCCTTAGGAAAAAAGAACATTCAGATGCTGATAAAAGTGGGCTTGAGATTAATATTTTTAGCAATCTCTTTTCAACGATGCTGTTAGCTGCTTTCAAAAATCTAACCAATTTCAGCCCGAAAGTGAGTATCTTTACTGGTCTATCTAGGCAGTTTTGTGGGTTTCATCATTTATGATGCAAGCATCTCACAATAATTAACAGATTTTTATCCTTTGAACAGTCCTAGGAGGTAAAGGGAACAATTAACCTATTTTAGAGGTTAAATTTTAGAAGTTAAATTCTATGCATCTCTGATAAAATTGATACAAAACAGTATCTCTCCAAATAACAAACTTGGGAAGAACTGGAGTTAAATTAGGTTTTAAAAAGCAAGTTGTAAACACTGACAGAATGAATGATCTCAATCATAGTATTGTTACATTCAGAGACATCACTGACATTTCATGACTTCTTCCCATGATTGTACCTTCACCCATGCACCTTCTCCAATACTAAAATGGAAATACCAGCAGCACTTTCTTCTTTTTTTATGCTTCTAACGTAATCTGGAGATAATTTTCTAGCTATTTTGTAAACCTTTTGGTTTGCTTCTGAGAGGACTGCTTATCCTCCATCCTAACCACATACACAATGGATCAGTCACTGCAGGTAAAAGTTAAAAACTGCAGTTTCTAGAGTCTTCCTAGATGGTTCATTCAGGTTCATTACAGATAATGTCTAAGGAAGCCCTTGTTTTAATTTGCTGACCCCTATAGCTCACATTTCTAACATCATCCCACAAATGATCACTGAAATTATTACTTCCGGAGCAGAAGAGTCTTTCTGACCATCCAGTACTAGGTCTTTCTGATAAAATACATTACCTCCTGTCACCGATGATGCTAATCAGCATCGACTCTGATACTGCTGTTTTGGAAAGTGTCCATAAGGACCTGGCCCGAGACCATCAACATTGTTATCTTGATCCAAACTTTAAAGTTTTTATATACACAAGCAAGAAGCTAGCTTTGACATCTGCTGAACTAACTCATCATATCAAATATGGTTAGTTTTCCCAATTAAAAAAAACAAAACACATGGCTGGCACTTATTTCTTTGTTTTTGAAAGGATATGTCAGAAAAATAATTTCCATTGTATCTAGTGCGGTTCTTCAGACACAATCATTACTGATATAATGTTGCCTGGCAAAATGATTATGCATCAACAGTTCCCTCTGAAATAAGCTGTCATCAGCACATTCCTTTATGAAATAATATTCATTAAAAATTGGATATTCTCTTAGCTAAAATGACAGCTCATCACCTTGTCATTTTTCTATAATATACACTTTACTATATGGTGCTAACAAGGCACAAGGTAGCAAACCAGTCATCTTCTCCGGTGTCAAAGTGAAGACTAGATACACCATATACAAAGAAAATATGTCAATTAAATGAATGCTGTCTGCAGTTAGAGCTGTACCGCCATACAGCATCACAATCTGTACTCTTATTATCCTGTATTATATACCAGAGAGCCTTTATTTCAAAGTCTTCTTTTTCTTTTCATATTGATGTAAAATAGAAAACAGTTAACCTAGAAACAACTAACAAAATACTTATGATATAAATTCCTCTTTCCATGGGTTTTATGACACTGAGGTAGTTGCTATAAACAAAGCAAAGATGGACAAATAGACTAAAACTGGAATCAGATGTGTTGCAGATTCACAGTTAGTATAAAATGGCATAGCTCCATTAACTTCAGTTAAACAGCACTATTCACATCAGGCAGCTTCTGACCTCAAATCTGTATAGTCAGACACTTTTATCCAGGAAGGTTCTGTTTTGGGGCAAAATTATAATGGAAATAATATACTATACTGAAACATGATCAGATAGATAAACCACATCACTAATGTAAGCAAAGAAGAGAGGAAAACATTTGGATTTTTATTTTAGCTACTCATAGCTGTATGACATAGCTGTGGCAGAGAAAGACATGTATTTCTAGATAGTTATGGCATGGAAATAGCAAATGGAATGGATACAGATTGGCAGCTACCTCTTCAACAGAAGTTTGGCATGCCTGGAGTACAGATCCTTCTGGATAATCCAAACTCTGGTTTGGAAATTTTCAGTTTGAAGCAAAGCTTCTGTCTTTACACATCAGTGACTCACTCATTAATCTGTGATGAAATTCCTAATTATATTCTCTTCTGCAGTTTCTTTAAGCTACCAGTGTACAGTACAGAGAAGCTGTAGAAGTGTCAGGTAGAGTTGGATATTTATATTTAATTGACTTTGGCATGTAAAAGTGCTGAGTGACAAATGGCTGTTTACCTGGCAACCCACTGTGACAAATACTATCACCATATTTTCTCTTCCTAGTAGGCCACACCACTGAAAAGTAGCTTGCCCTGAAGCTACACTCTAATACTTCTATTTCTGGAAATGTTACAACTAAGTGACTATATCTTCTGATTTATAAGAAGATATTACAAACATGATTTGCTCTTACTTGAAGTACAGGTTTACTTGCTGTTGCAAGGCTTAGGAAAAATATCCTGTAATCAGGAAGTTATGAAGAGAACTCCTGACAGAAGAATAACCTTCTTGTGTGGTGCTCACAGGCACAGAATTCCACTGCAACAAAACAAAATGCTGTTTTAACTGTATTTTGGGGAATGAGTTTTATAGTAATATGAGATGTAACAGCATTCACTAATTATGTTAAACTAACAATATATATACTTTAAGCAATGTTAATTTCCTAAAAAAGTAACTCAACCTTATTTTATGTTCATATAGAACTCAGCACATCATAGATCCTATGGGAAGCATAATAAACAACAAGAGTATTCTTGATCTCTGGTGTCCTAAAATGGATTTTTTACCCTTTATTAAACAACAAACCTTTAAGAGAATAGGATTTAAAATGTATATCTCTGCTATAAATTAAGATTAGCCAAATTATTCAGGACTGCTGGAGAACAAAATATAAAACCAAACTTTTATTTTACCTGCGATGAAGAATGATTTGTTATAGAATCATAGGGCACAAATAGAAATGACAATTTTTGCCTGATCTGCCCATTGGAAGTAGCTTATAGTCATAACCAAATACAAGTGCATGGCTGTAGAGAGCTTCAAAAATGGACAGTCAGGTCCCTTGTTGCATGAGGTATCAGATGAAGTTTCAAATTGTAGTGTCTTTTGTAACTTGTGTCTGCAGAGCTCCCAGCCTGCCTGTTTTCAGAATAGGGGTGGAGGGGAACTGAGGGTGTTCAGTCTGGGGGGGTTTCAGCCCCCCGGAGAGTGGGGTGGGTGTATTGGAGCCCTCCCCCCACCGAAGTGAGGAGCTCCAATTCACCCATCCCACCCTTCAGCACCAGCTGGGGAGCCCCAAGAACAACCTCCCTCCATGGCCCTTCTCCCCTCCCATTCTGAAAACAGTGAGCATTGGCAGAGAGCCCTGGCCATTGCTATGGAAACCTGGCTGCAGGCTCCCAGCCCACAGCTAGATTCCCCTCCACCCTGGAACCAACAGTGAACTTCTGTTTGTTTCAAAGGATTGTTTGTTTCAAAGGATCGTTGCACCTCAGAACATTTCCTACAAAGCTTTGTCTGGGGGAGCTACTGCCCTAACTCAGGAAGGAAGCCCCAGCTCATGGGGACTCAATCTGACCCCATACCTTGTGCCCCCCCCGTTTTTCCCCTCGCCAAGCCCACTCCCGACCATGTCCTGCAACCTACAAAGCTTTGTCAGTTACAGTAGGGAGCTGCACTTCTGTCTGCACCGATAGAGTAGGGTTAAAAGCAACCTCCAGACCATTCCCCTGCCTGTGGCAGGATCATCCATATCCAAATGATACTGTACCAATCCATAATCTCTTTTTTAAAATGACTGTCAACCTTAACACAACACATAACACCATAACCTGCTACAGATAAAGAAGGAGAACCATGGTAGCCAGTGTCCTGCTTGTATAAAAGGTTCTTAATATTCACTCAAGAGATCCCAGGTGGAAAGCCTACAGAGGAAAGCAAAAAGCCCCACAGTCCTTATAAATCTGACCCTGAGGTAAAATTCTTTTCTGACCCCAAATACGTTGATTGGTCTGACACTTTGCAGCAGGCAAGACCATCTAGCCATAAGTCCCTGGCAACCCACTGTGACAAATACTATCACCATATTTTCTCTTCCTAGTAGACCACACCACTGAAAAGTAGCTTGCCCTGAAGCTACACTCTAATACTTCTATTTCTGGAAATGTTACGACTAAGTGACTATATCTTCTGATTTATAAGAAGATATTACAAACATGATTTGCTCTTACTTGAAGTATAGATACACCCTCAGTTCCCCTGTATGACCATTTAGCCATAATTATGGAGAAGCCTTGACACACCAAAGCCCAAATCCCCAGCCTTAGCTGTAGCCAACACCCAATGTTTCTTATTTTACATTGGGTATTAGGACTACCTTGAGTTTGAAGCAGTCGCAGGCACACTTTAAGGCTAAAAACCTGCTCTGACTGTTGCGTGCCTGCATAGCTGTGACTGGACACTTGGGGACTGGCAAGGAGGGGCCGGACTAGGAACTACAGCTGTGAGTTGCTACTACAGGACAGGCTTCTATCTCTGCTCTATGTGGGGTGGGGAGGGTGAGAGGTAGTTTGATGGGGAGGGTGAGAGGGAGTTTGACAGGGAGGGTGAGGGCGTGAAGCTGGGAGGTGAAAAGTTAATGAGATGGGGGTAGGTAATGCAATGGGAGGAGAAAAGGAAAATGTGATGGGGTGGAGAAAGGGTGGGAAAATAAAGGAAGTCAGCCACTGAAAAATAAAATAGATGAAAAAAAAAAATTTAAAATAAAGAAGAAGTAAAGTGGCCGCATGTTTTAATAAACTGGGATATGTCTTGCATCCCTTTTTACATGCGATGCAAGATGTATACCTTCCTCTGGCACATTCTGTGAGTAGCTGAGGAGTCTGTTCCACATGATTCAGTCCTCTGTATTCCTTGCAAACAACTGGGAATTTCAGCTCTGTAATAATTGGTTTTTATACTATGAGAAGACTGAGCATGTGAACTACCAGCACCCACGGCTGAAAATATCAACAAGACATACACCAACTTCACCTCCATGATTCTCAAAACAGCCCATGCCACCATCCCAATAGGGCACTGTAAGAAGTACATCCTACACTGGGATGAGAAATGCAACAAACTAGTTCAGACCACAGAATCATCACCTGATAGCATGGTGAGATGTCAGGCCACTGAAAAGATAGAGCTCCACCTAAGTGAGATGAAGAGGAACAGGTGGCTAGATATCATAGAAGACATAGACATGACACATTCAAGCCAAAAGTCTTGGTCAACCAGCAAGAGACTAACCAGAGAGGGCAAGCCACAGAGATTTTGCCCTGTTCAACCAAATGCCATCACAAGTGTATTAATCACAAACAGCAACTTTCCAGAACCAGACTGGAGTTTCGACAAAATTATCAAGCAGAAAACCACATCCATCCTAAAATCGGCAACTGCAAATCAAAACCTGACAGTTTCTTTCACTGAAGAAGAGATGAAGACAGCACTGTTTAGCTTTAAAACAGACAAAGCTGCTGAGCACAGTTTTCCTGAACACCTCCCCAAACTCAGGCCTATAGCCCAAGACTGGCTATGCAGCTTTCTGTCAACATGGATGAATCACTGTAAGATCCCAAAAATCTGGCACAAGGCCAACACCATTGCAAATCAGAAGCCAGGGAAAGACCCCTACAGGCCCAAAGAGCTAAAGACCCATATCACTTCTCTCAGTGGCCTATAAACTCCTCAAGCAGCTTGTCCTGAACTACATCACACCGATTGTTGACTAACAGAGGCCACATGAGCAAGCAGCTCTTACAACTGATATTGAGAGAGCCTTTGAGAATCAAGAAAAGGTTTCAGTTGTTCTAGTTCACCTAACAGCAGCCTATGACATGGTCTAGCATCCTGGCCTTCGGTATAAGCTATTTACCACACTACCAGACAGAAGTCTGGTTAACTTCATCATGGAGATGATCTCCAATTGGTCCTTTACTTTGAGTACATCATGTGGAAAGACAAGTCATCACAAGAGACTCAGGAATGGAGTACCACAAGGCTCCATCCTAGCTCCCATTCTGTTTAACATCTACACAGCAGACTACCTAAGTATCACATCCACCAAATACATGTATGCAGATGACCTGGCACTTGCTGCTGCTAGCCATAACATATCATCAATAGAAACAAAACTTAACATGACATGGAACTCATATCTTCCTACCTAAAACAGTAGTGATTTTAAGCTGAATATACATAAAGTCACCGCAACACTTTTTCATCTGAACAATCATGCTGTGAATGCCAAGATAAGAGTTGTTGTGTAACCTACCTGGGTGTTACTCTAGACAAAAGCCTAATATTCCATCACCACCTGGAGAAGTTGAGGCACAAGGTAACATTAAGGGCAGCAGCCATTAAGGAACTAGCTGGTAACAACATGGGGAGCAAACTTCTCTGCCTTGAGAACAACAACACTAGCCATGGTTTACGCACCAGTGGAATACTGTCTCCCAATGTGGGCATAGAGCACCCATACCCAAAAACTGGACAGTGGCCTGAATTCTGCACTATAAACCATATGCGGCTGCCTCGTACACACAGAACAGGAAAACTTGTACTTCTTGGCAGGAATAGTATCAAGAGGTCTGGAACACTGCTTGACCTGGCATTCAAAGCCCAACAGGAAGACCAGCCACTACATGTTATGATTGAAAAATACCCAACACAGAAATGTCTAAGAGGCAGAAAACCCCTACCAGTATCTGCCAGAGACATCATAGGGGAAGCAGGAGACACCATACTACCATCATGCCCCCAGAGAAAGTGGGAGGAGCAATGGAATAACAACTACACCCCACTGTACAACCACATACAACTACCATCCTCGCATCCCCCTGGTCATAAACTCCCATGTAAGGCATGGGTAAACCTGAACTGACTGCAGTCAGCCTATGAAATCATCAACAAAATCAAACATAAAATGGGCCTTACAAACTCACCATTGTGCCCTTGTGGCAAAGGAGATCAGACAGCCCAACATATACTAACTGATTGCCCTCCATAGGGTCTACCAGAGGGAGTGAACAGTCTGAAAGACTGTAGTAATATTGATGGATCTACTCTTAAATTGTTGGAGGAGTTGACTTTCTGAAGTCATATGCTAGAAAAAGAAGAAATTGGGATTCGGGATTGAGGTATGGTGGGTGCTGTTCATGCTTCCTGGGCAGGAGTAGTGAAAAAGATACTTCTGGGGAGCTACTGCCCTAACTCAGGAAGGAAGCCCCAGCTCATGGGGACTCAATCTGACCCCATACCTTGTACCCCTCCCCCCCCGTTTTTCCCCTAGCCAAGCCCACTCCCGACCATGTCCTGCAACCTGGCTAGCTGGCATGTGTTCTGTAGGCTGTTTGCATGGGTTGTACCCCTGGGAGTAGGAAAGTCACCTTGGAGGTGAGAGGGAGTGTTGGCTTGTTGACAGAACCACTCCCTGAGCTATTCAGGGGGTGGAAAGTTTGTCTACACAGAATGGGGGTAGGGATGGGATGGACACTGCATCCTGGGATGCTGGAGGACTGAAAATTGAGCATTTGATTGGTGGGGAGTGGCCACACATTAATGCAACACAACTTGTGTAACAGATCAGTTACTGCCCTGGAATGGCATGGCTTTAAGCCTGCTAGAGTGTGCTTAAAACAAGTTTCAAGTATTAATGTGTGGACAATCCAAGGTTAAGGGCTCCAGGAGTCACCTAAATTTAATGTGTAACAGGCCTTTGAAAATATAAATAGCAAAACTACGTACATCTCTCTCCCGCTCTCGAGATTATATACACACACATATATACACCTACATATGCACATTAGTTTTGCATATTTATTAAATATCAATATTATATGCAATATTAATATATACATATAGATCTTTGTATTGCATATATATGGGTCTTATATACATACGGGTTTTATTATTTAGCCAGCAAACCAAAAGAACCATGTTTTTGTACAGTTCTATTTCTAGGATTATAATTTCCCTATATCTTAGACTCTGTATTCCTTACAAACAATAGATAGCATTGGCAATTGCAGCTCTATAAGACATTCATGATCAAGTTGTTAACTATGTTATAATCAGGGAACTGGTTTTCCATTTCCCACAGATAAATGGAGAAAACCACAGATTTCCCCTTTTTATCAGAAAAAACGCGAATTTCTCCTTTTAGCAGAGAAACCCATGGATTCCTTGCTTTTGCAAATAGCTCTCCAGGCTGGTTGACCTCCAGCCTGCAAGAGCTATTTGCAAACAGGGTGGGAAACCCCCAGCCCTGCCCAGAGAGGGAGGGCAGGGCCTGAGGCTCTCACTCAGCCACAGCTCCACTTGGCTCAGATCAGCCTTACTCTTTTCCTGGAGCCTGAAGTAAGTGCGGCTTGCAGGGGGCTTGGGGCCACTCTGGCAGGGCTGAGGGATTGCAGTTTATGGCTGGGGAGGCACCAGCAGGGCTGGTGTGGAGCCAGGAGCTGGACCCAGCCCCACCCAAGCAGGCGGCAGCAGTGGGGGAGCTGGCTCCATGCTGCTTCTGCTGCAGCTGCCTGCTGTTGTGCAGCTGCAGACTTGGGTCTCTTGTCCAATAGCCCTGGCAGCTGGGGGTGGGGGTGGGCTCTTGTAGGGGCAGTGAGAGGCACCAGCAGTGTTGGGGGAGCCATTGGGGGTGGTGAGTGGCACCAGCAGGGTTGGGGGGTGCTGCAGGGGGCTTTTCATTTTAATAACGGATTTGGGGGGTTTTGTCAGAGAATGTGCAATTTTTTGTCAGAGAATTTGTGATTTTTTATCAGAGAAAACCAGGGTCCTTGGTTATAATCCTAGAATCAAACATATAAAAATGGCAATATCCCTGGAAAGCTACCTTACAGGTTTGGTTCTAGAATTCTCAAATATTTAAAGATCCCAGTCCTGCATTCCCTACAGACAGGGCTGTCCCGGGGTGGCAGGGAGCAAAATCGGAGCAATTGCTCCAGCCCCCACACTTTGGGGGGGGGACATGGAGCCAAGCAGAGTGGCTGCCAACTTCACATCCAGCCACTTGGAACCCCCGCCTCCCCCCGCTGCTGAATCCACCACTGGCTTCCTTGTGATTGGGAGAGGGGCCCCACACAGGCTGATTTGCCCTGTACCCTGCACCCTGCACGGGTTGTCTCTGTCTACAGATAACAAATCTCCACTGACATGTGCTAATGTCTGGGGCATGCAAGGAATGCAGAATCATACCTTAACCACAATTTCAATGCCAAATAATATAATTTTTGTATCTTTTCCTGATTTGCACATAATATAACAGCTGTGGTTTGTCATTTACATTTTTACCACCACAGTAACATAACTAGCATGGTTAACCACAATTTAAAAACAAAAACTGACCCCTCAATAGTAACTAACAACAGACAAGGAACTTCCTACAGAAAAAAGTCCATACTTATTTGAAAGGACTTTTTTTTTTTTTTTTTACAGTAATGTGAAATATTATATGGGCTAAGATCAGAGAAGAAAATAATTGCTTTCCTTTCCATGCTCCCTACCTCTAACCAGTTCATCTGCAAAGGTACTCTAGAAGAGAGAGGCAAAAAAAGCTGACATTGTTTACTGACCCCTGGAGCAAGGGGGAAACAAAAAACCAAATTTTTACACAAATTTTTGTCAGTTTGGCCTTTCATCTGCTCCTGGGGCAGTTCAACTATTCAGCACCCCTTAGCCAGAGCTTATGATGACTCATCAATCTGCAGCTGTATTAAATAAATTTAGAAGTATTAGGGGGAAACACTGTAGTATATATGTCATCACATTTACCAAGTGTTACTTATTTTACTTGTTGAGTAAATGTTAATACAGTAGGCAGACATTGCAATTTTAACGTTTCTATATTGAAAATGCATCTTCAGGTCTTTAGATAAAAGGAGTTTTATACAATGGAAATGAAGAAGTGTTCTATTTATTTGTGTCTATGTGTCTGTGAAGGGTGGAAGGGGGGGGTTATGTTTACATGTATCATATTTGGCTAGTGCAGTCTATTTTTCAGACCAGTCACTTTGTATTGTATCTATCTAAACACTCCTGTCCCAAAATCCCAGCTAAAAATATAAATGCTGGAGCCAATGAAATAAAAAATAGGCACTTTATTAAACCACAGCATTTCCCTCCACTTTCTCTGTGGTATCATTTGAAGCCTGCTTTCTAAAACAGAAGTTGAACAAATGAATCCTTCTGTCCTCACTTTCAGTTGTCAGCAGTGCTTCAGTGTGAGATGAAATAAATTGCCAGGCTCTTTCATCTTCTATAATCAGCTCTGCACAGCTGAGTACACCCACAGCCCTTCGAGCTGCCTCTGCCAGCGCTAATTCTATGTGGAACGGGAAGTCTTTGTTAGTGCCACATTTCTAATGTTCTACACCGGAGTGGGTTTTATTATTTTTATTTCTCCCTTTTTCTCTCATGCACTCTTTTCCGCCTGATAAGCTATTGTACAATCCATTTTCTGCAGGAGAGAAGCCTTTAGGTGGTAACATTATTTTCAAAATGTGCTTGATGTCGGGTATTTCTTTTCCAGCGTGTGCCATGATCATTGATGGTATCAGTGCTTTAGCAACATAATACTTATAAATTGAAGTTTGTTCAGAGAAGCCCTGAACCGATCCCACAGCAGGTCAAAATGTTTCATTTTTTAAGACGTGAAAGCTATAAATTCATACCCATTGTATCAATACAGGCCATCACAGAGATTTAGTTACTGCAAGATTGTTTTTGTCTTTCCAGCACAAGTTCGATGTTGGAGTCCATTAAAGAACAGTGCAGAGGGTAACAGGCAAAGGAGGAGCTGGATTTCAAAGCACTCGCAGGCTGCTGAGAATCCCCCCAGGGCAATATGCTTTACCAAATTAATCCTTTAGGAAATGAGAGGCAAATCAACTAAAACTTGGGCATGTTTCATAGCGGGGTGTTAAGGCAAGCCTTGTCAATGGATTGAATGACTCAGGTGATTGGTAGTAGGCTGTGGAGCTTTTAACCCCTAGGTCAACAGTTCAAATTGAGTTCAGGTCACTAGGGTGGAAATGTTGTTGGCATCAGAACCTGCTCTCCAAGACACACCAAAATACTGCCACCACTGACACTGCTGATGCCAATGGGCAACCAAAGGGGTCAAGGATTGATTTGCCATAGTACCTGAACTGTAGTACTCTCTTTTCCAGGTTAGGATTCAAAGTGCAAGTGAAACTTGCACTGGTATTCCCTGTTCTGTAGCCTTGCTACAGACAATGTCAGTCCCCTGGCTGGTCTCACAGATCTTAAATGCAGTTAATAATACAAATAAGTACAAACTTTTTTGTTACACCTCAGCTACCAGGAACTCCAGATGCAGGGAGTTTTTTTGTCCAAAGATCTTTTTCTTTCCTTCCCCCGCCCCCCCCCCCACCTTTGCACTACACAGGAAAACAACTTTAAATTGCAACTGGAAAACTACCACTTTTTTTATTCATCAGCTGATTCTGACATTATAAACCTAATGGCTCCATTTGGCTACAGCTTGGTTTCTCCTGGGCTGGTAAGATCTTTGCTTAATTAATGAAGTCTTTCAGTCCAACCTAGTAGGAGGTGCCATTTCATCATGAAATAATCATATTCCTGGGCAATAATGAGGCAAAAGCAAAACACCTCTCTACCCCTGAGAGTTTGATTACTCCAAGGCAACCACAGCCAAAAGAGTTGATTTATTAAAGTTCTTATAATTAAATAATGTTATTCTTGAAAAAATGAGTATTGTAGAATTTTATTAAAAGGAAGCCGATTATTAAGAGCGCTATGTAACAGAGTGAGTTTTATATATTATTCTACTCTTTAAAAATGTTTTAATAGCCAATAAAATTGTACCCCGTGCCAAGCAGTTTTCAGATTTTGAAGTTATAGCTGAAAGTACTGTTAATTATTCTTAAATTACTGTATGTTCAGTACTGACCTCTAAATGGCGTGGTTAGTCTTTATGCAAAATTAAAAAATAGCAATATGCATATTTTCACAGGTGTATACTAAATGTCCTGTGCTAGATTCAACACTTAGAGGTGCAAGGGAACAACTGAACAGTCCTTGTGTTCTGCAGTACTGCCCTGCCTCATCAGGCATGTCTTTTTCCCTAGGAGAAAAGGGTAACTTTATTCTGTTTGTTTACAAAATGGCAGCTATATTTTGGGTCTGGAGCTCCATAACAGATCCACCAGCACAGGTTGCCTGCACTAAGTGAGTACATCTCCGAGATGTCCTTGTCTTGCTTTTTCTCTGGTTGACAACTTACTCTGGGTTTTACAGTTGAGTTCTGCATGTACCAGGGTAGTGAGAATCTCGATACTGAAACTGTTGCATTCTTTCATTCAGTTGTGGCCCTAGAAGTAGAAGGTCATCCAGGAATGTTCTAATGTTATTGATGGAGCAGTTATCACACCTATACTAAGGCTGTACAGTACTTTCAAATGTTATTTGAACATATAAATTATGACCCTGCTTCTCCCCCTGCCTGGCCCCTTGTGCAGACATGTGCAGATTAGAATAATAGTGTTTGGTACCAATGTTGCCAAGTCTAGATGACTAAATAGAAGATACTCAAATGTTGTATATATATTATATACAGAAAAGAACATGCGCCAATATTCAGACTAGTGGTTCTCAACTTTTTTTTAGATTCAAGGCACCCCTTGTTAGACTTGAGGTACCCTCAGAAAATGCCAGCTTTCAGTTTTCACTTTTTTCTGACTACAGAAAAATAATAGAGCAATTCTCCTGTTGCAAAGAATTCAAGGACTACAGCATACATAGCATTAAAAACATTTGGACCTGAATTCCTGTTTGAAATCTTTGGGTTTATCTTGTGAATCATGTTAGCACACCTAACAGTTCTAATGCTGCCTGGCACACTCTGGCTCCCTTAAAAGGATCTCAAGACACCCCAAGGAGAATAATTGTTTGAGATAATGGGTTTTTCAAAACTGTGTCCAACTGTAACAGGCATCCTGCTCCAGGGCTGACTGTTTTGCCATTGAAGTACTCTCTTAGCCTTAGCCCTGCCACCTCTCACACAAAACTCTCTTTTATTTGCCCTCCACACCTTGTTGGTATTAACCTTTAAGAAATGCTGGGCTGACCCAGGTCTTCCCAAGTCTTAAGGGCTAATTATGTAGCTCCATCCAGCCCTACACCATGCCCCATGTTTCACAAGTGCTATATCACTCAGTGATGTTCACCCTACTTCCAGGGTAGCCTGCTCCTCCTGGGCACCTTGCCTCTTTCAGCTATTCCCAAACGGTTTTCCTGCCTGAAGTCTACCTCCACCCCTTGCAGGCTCTTGGTCTCCTTGGTTCCACATTCAGCCCCCTCTCAACTCCCAGACCCTCTGGTCCCACTCTCCATAGTTTACCCCCAGCTCATATATCAAGGCAGGAGCCCTGTTGCCCACTTGCTGCCCAGAGCTCCTCTCCCTGTGGCTGCTGGAACTAGACTGCCTGACCCACTCAAGCCCTGCCCCCTTGCCAGTGAGGTGCTTCTCTGATCAGTCCCTGCCATACCTAGAAACTGCTTCTTGAGCAGCCTCTCTGCTCTTAGTGTAACATGAGTGCCCTAAATTTTGCACTTTGGTTAGGTCTTATGTTTTAGGAGAGATCAAACTCCTAGAAGTGAATTCCCCTGAACTTTGGGTTGTCTAGAATATGGATCCAAAACTTTTTTTTAAGCTTATTTCTAAACCCTGACCCTGGCCTGTAGGGACCCCAGCTGGGCTGTGCCTGGAGGGGGAGGAGGGAAACAGCCCTTGCCAGGCTTGTCCCCAAGACCAGACACCAGCCACCGCAGTGCCACAGGCAAACTGATGGTGGGGAAGGGGAGCTTAAACTTCCCTGGTCCTGGTCAGACACAGTACCCCAGCCAGGGTCTTCCCAGCTTTCTTCCCTGCTCCTGCTCAGGTGGTGGGAGGCCTGGTAAGAGCCTGGACCTGTTAAGATCCAGGCACGGCCCTACACAGGGCTGGGGCTGTAGGTCTGGGACTGTGAGACTGAGCCGGGCTGACCTGCAGGTGCTGTTGAGGGTGAGGTATGGTTCAGGCTGGGGCCACAGGGGCCATGTGGCCAGATTGCTCCTGGCTCCCCATGCCCAGGGAGGGAGCCATGGGGGCTGGACCATGGGGTCAGGGCACTTCCCAGCTGGCTGCAGCTATGTGACAGCCTGGCCTGGAAGCATGGGTGGGGACTGGCTGGGCAGCAGGTTGCCTGGGCCAGCTTGGAGGTGCCAGAGGGCCCCAGGCATGCCAGCTGCCTGCCACAGCTGTCCCCACACCCTGCGCAGCACCCGGCAGCTCCAGCTGCACTACAAGCTGTGGGCTGGCTGGGGCCAGGTGAGCTGTTCTGTCCCCCCCCCACCCACCACCACCTCCAGCTGCCCCTGTCCCTGCTTCTGCCGTGCTGCTCCAGGTGTGTGGGTGGGTAGGAAGCTTCAGCCCCATGGCTTCTGCCCACCACATGGGGCTCTGGCTCCATCTCCTGGACCCCTTCCATCCACTTCACCCACATGGACTGTTCATCGCACTGGATGGATGGAGTAGATGGAAGGAAGCTGGAGCTGGAACCAGAGCTTCATGTGCTAGGCAGAAGCCACCACAATCATACTTAGCAGTCTGCTGGGGCCTGGCCACACCCTCCCCTCTGCCCCTCAGTCAGCTTTCCTCCAGGCTTGTGGTTGCTGAGGATGGGAAGGGAGTACTGCTGTAGTGCCCCCCAGCTTCTAACCTGAACCACTGCAGGCATGTGCCTGCATTTCCTGAATCGAAAGTGAATGTCTATTCACTTGCAAATCAGTTGAATCTACACAGTTTAGACTATCCTGCAATGACTGAATGAATTCAGGCTCTGGCTTTTTTAATAAATGTCCCTAGCCTTGGCCAATGGAAACTGAGCATCCAAGTACCCTCTCCCTCCCCCAAGCAAATTTGGAAATGTCAGTATTATGGTAATATATTGGCTATGACGACTAGCATGGGACCTTCTCCCATAGAGTCTACAGGATCAACGAAGCAGCAGTTTGAGAGCTCCTTCTATTATTTTCGCTCCTTTTACTGTTAGGCCCACCTGCTATCAGAGTGAAATGATCCAATCAGGACAAAAAAAAATCTCCTCAGGAACAGTAGGATCTCATTAACTGTTGAGATAAAGAAAGTATTGACACTAATAAGCGATACCAAGATACAACATCTGTCATCGATAAAACAACATATTTTCCAGAAGTAACAAGACTCAAAAAGTTGCACCAAATTACTTGTGGAAGAACTGGGCCTTAAAGTTATTGCTTCTTTCCCATGTAATTTCAATAAAAACAACTTTCTACCTTATGGAAAAGGGCAGAGGGACCTGATAATGACTCAGAAAAATCAATTGAGAGAAATCAATGTTTCTGTCTTCAAGCATGGATTTTTTAAAAAGATATTAGGACTAGTAGACTCTCTTCTCTTCTCTCTCTATAACATTTCAGGGTGATGATAACTGTCTTTCCACAAAAATCAAGGTGCTGTAGCTACATATAACAAACATAAAATCAAACCCATATGCATAAAACACATATATGCATGCTGTGATTTGTAATTGCCACTACTGTCATATTTAAGGAACCTGCCATGTCCTCATTCTTAGTATATGCCTGACCACACACATCTATCAAAGTTTAGAGTAAAATTAAGCAGCAGCATTCTTTTTCTGTTTAGTGACCGAAAACCCTAGTATGCATGAACTGAGGGTAGATCAGCTGAGGATCTTGCCAACTGTATCTCCTTTTCTATTTTCAAAATACGTTTCCATCCTATTCTTTTCAGTCATTTTTAGAATCCCTTCTTTGATAACTAAAATGCCCATAACCTTCATGTGCTGGATATGTCTCTGGAAGGTTTTTCCAGACATTGGTATATTTAATAATCTTACAAGCCTATTTTCTACATAACGCTCTAATATAAGGTATGTGATAGAAATTTATTATTTACCAGAGTGGTCTATCAAAGAGAGAGATGGATGCAATTTGTACAAACACTCAAACCAACTGAGTCAATATTCTGTAGCTTCAATCTGAATGAGTATTTTTAATGAAAGAAAACTGACAAAACAGTGTACACTGTTAGATCTCTGCACAATAAATGTCAGTAAATATAGCATTTACTTTTTAATCTTGTTTTGCTGTGTCTGTGTTTAGGAGGGAGGGTTTTTTCTTGCAAGACATGTTTTTTTAAGTCAGTACTGACTGATAGAAGCTTTTTTGTTACCTTCCTTCTGCATAATTAAGTCCTAAATATTGTTTTACTGTGTTCACTGTTTTTGACATTGGTCCTGCTCCCAATGCAGTCAAAAGGAAGTCCTGTCATAAACTACAATTAGGGCAGGACTTGAACCACCGACAAAGAAATTTGCTTTCAATAATATCTCATCATTACTAGTAATAGGCATCCCACACATGTGTGGAGAGGATAAAGGGTTTGCAGAAGACAACCAGTTTTCTCTTCCAGGCAACACTTCATATCATAGCCTTGATACATTGCACATTAAATTTACATTATGCTTAGAGGTCAAAAGGGAAATTAAATATGCTGATAATATAAAATCATAACCACCGCCACTCATGGATCCAGGATTTCCTAAAGTGGGATACACTACACTGCCCCTCAGACCATGGCGGTATGGCTGGTCTGGTGAGGGACACTGGGGAGGTAGGCAGGGAGCAGGCACTGGAAGGAGGAAAATGCATCTTCCCCCCATACTGCTGCTGCTGTCCCAGAGCTGATAGACATGAGGGAGCCACAGTCTAGCCAGGGGCTGTGGGGAACAGCTGCATGGGGTACTGGACTTAGCAGGGCACAGTAGCAGTGGCACTGAAGGCTCCTTCTTCCAGTTACTGATCCTTGACCACCCCCCCCCACCATTTTTTTCCCATTGGCTGCAGCTGGAGCTGGAGAGGAATAGCTCTGTGGCTCCCCACACTCCCTAGTCAGCTGGGGACAAAGGTGGATAGGTTCCTCCTTCCAGCTCCTGCTCCCAGCCAGTAGGGGACGTGGAGATGGCAGCAGGGAACAGGCACAGGAAGAGGCAACCTGCCTACTGGCACTAGTATCTTCTGCCAAGCCCAGCACCCCACACACCTACAGCCCACAAATGGAGCAGGGCAGGAGTGACTCTAGGGCTTGTCCTGCACTTGGGTCAAACAGGGACAGCAGCAGAAGTGAAAGGGGGTGTGTGACTATCCCAAGACACCCCTGCTGGATCCACTCCTCCATCTTCCTAAAGTGCCAATAGTTTTCTGTGCTACATTGGTGCATTTACATTTAGAAACAATGATGACTTTTTCAAGCTACTACAGATTTAAGATACAACTCGCTCTGAAACAGAGTTTAAAATGTATGTCATCATTCAGTTGTCTACAGAATGGGTGTCATAGCAGTTTGTCACAAGGCTTCTCACACTGTCCATTTTGAACTGTCTCTGGTGATCTTTCTAGGTTTTTACCATCGCAGATTCTAAAGACCTTGTTATAGTCTAGGCTGAGTATAAAACCATTATTTAAGTTATACTGAGAATCATTAACAACATTATTAATAACATATGCCATGGGTCAAGAAAACCAAGTCCAGAGATGAAGTTTTCTTTTTCAAAGAGAGCCCCAATGAGTAAAGAGGTAGTACCTGTGAAATCAGGCAGAAAATGGGGCAAGGTGGCATCTTGGAGACTAAGTTGTTCAGAAAGACATGAACATTGTTAGGAAATAACCTACTTTGTCAGATGTAACAAATGGACTGGCAGAAAAAAAGATGTTATGTAGAAGGGAAAGAAACAAGGGGAGGAGAGTCTGCTAAGAGAGATAAAGTGTGGGTTGGTTAGATCAACTGAGATAAACAAGGCAGTTTACACCTTGAGGGATGTGTCTGTTGAAACCATGGTTAATACAGTCCCATTTGTGGATGATTTTTTGTTCTGCAATATAATTTTCAAGTTGGTTTTTAAGAGTATTTTGGTTAAGCACAGCTACTCTGAGTTCAGTAATGGAATGTCCAGGAAGTTGAAAATGTTCTGCCATGGGTTTTTATGTGTTTCTAGAATTGATATCAAGTTGGTATCCATTCACTGGATTTAGGTAGTCTGTTACAGTATGACCTCTATCCCAGGGAAGGTCTTAGAAAAGATTGTCAAAGAAGCCATTCTTAACAGACTGGCCGATAGCAATATCCTGAGGGATACCCAGCATGTGTTTGTTGTGGGTAGGTCTTGCATGACCAATCTTATTTTCTTTTACAACCAGGTGACCTATCACCTGGACAAGGGAGAAGAGATTGATGTCATATATCTTGACTTTTAAAAAGCCTTTGATCTGGTATCCCATGACCACCTCTTAGCAAAACTGGCTAACTGTGGCCTCAGCCTCACCACGATCCATTTGCTGGAGAATTGTCTCTGCAGCAAGAACCAGAGGGTGGTGGTTGATGGAAGTCAATCCTTGTGGTGCGCGGTAACCAGTGGGGTCCCTCAAAGTTCTGTCCTAGGACATATACTATTTAACATCTTCATTAATGATGTACACATTGGTGTCAGAAGTGGACTGGCCAAGTTTGCCGATGATACCAAACTCTGGGGTAAAGCACCCACACCTGAGTACAGAAGGGTGATCCTGGCAGACCTTGACAGGCTCAGCAAATGGGCGGATGAGAACCTGATGGTGTTTAACATCAAAAAATGCAAGGTTCTCCACCTTGGGAGGAAAAACCTGCAGCACGCTTATAGGCTCGACAGTGCTACGCCGGCTAGCACTATGGACAAAAGGGACTTGGGGCCACGATTGACCACAAGGTGAACATGAGCCTTCAATGTGATGCTGTAGCTAGTAAAGTGAGCAAAACACTGGGTTGCATCCATAGATGCTTTTCAAGCAAATTCCAGGATGTCATTCTCCCATTGTACTTGGCATTGGTGAGGCCACAGCTGGAGTACTGTGTCCAGTTTTGGGCTCCACAATTCAAAAAGGATATGGAGAAGCATGAGAGAGTGCAGAGGAGAGCCACGTGCATGATGAAAGGTCAGGAAAACAGACCTTATGATGAGAGGTTGAGAGCCATGGGACACTTCAGCCTGAAAAAGCACTCAAGGGTGATCTGGTGGCCACCTATAAGTTTATTGGGGTGCTCACCAGGATGTGGAGGAACGTCTGTTCACCACAGCACCCCAAGGTATGACAAGGTCGAATGGTCACAAACTCCTCCATGACCATTTCAGGCTAGACATAAGGAAGAACTTCTTTACCATCTGAGCCCCCAAGATTTGAATACACTGCTGCCAGAGGTGGTTCAAGCACCTATTTTGAAAGCCTTCAAGAGACATTTGGATGTTTATCTTGCTGGGATCCTATGATCCCTACTGACTTCCTGCCCCTGGGGCAGGGGGCTGGACTTAATGATCTTCCAAGGTCCCTTCCAGCCCTAGTGTCTATGAATCTATGAACATATCTCAGATATACACAAATGGGATGAGAGGTCAGCTGCAAAAGAAGTGCACATTGAGATCTGTCATAATTGGCATATGGTTGTGGGGTGGGGAGCTGCTATGACAGTGCCATTTGTCTGTAGGTAGAGGGAGTCTCCACATCTGAAATAGTTGTGGGAGAGGACAAAGCAGGAGAGTTTGATAGAAATGGAGGCAATGCCGCCATTGGGGTAACGTTGCTTATGGTTTGTAATCCATCCTCATGAGGGATGTTAATGTATAGAGATGTGATGTCCATAGTATGCCTGTGTGAATAGGGAAGTATTTGATTCAGATTCATAATCAGAGGACAGTGATTCTGTCTCTGAATCTTCTTATGAATCAATTTGGAGGATATTTTGGCCTCCCCATTTGATTCGGATTTGGTGATTCAGCCTCTGAATCAGGCCGAATCTTCTCCAAATCAATTCGGCAACTGAAGCTTTGCATACCCTTAATCCACAGTGACTAACATTTTATGGAAGTTTGCCAATAGAGTCCAGTTTCCCAAGGAAGTCTGTTGTATCCTCAAACAGGTGGCAGCTCTGGTCCATTAAAAGCATTTTATGAAGTAGACTGTTGGCCATGAAAGCTTGAGCCTTGCTGGACTAGTCAGTCTCTAAGGTACCACCCTGCCCTTCCTTCTATCAATGAGTAAAATACAAGTGCAGATAAAAGCACCAACTGCAAAATTTGGTTTAGATTTAGATCTAACTTTTCCTATTTGGCACTCCAGCCAACTCCCACTGAAGTCACTGAGAGACTTTTTACTAACTTCCCTAAACCTAAACCAAGACCTTGCTTGAGGTCATTTTTACTTAGCTATCAGCCTATTTTTTATTTAAATACATAAATAAATGTACTGAAAAAATGTACTTTTCACTTGGAAGAGGAGCTAACAAAGCAAAATACCTTTCCCAGTATGAATCCTCTCCAGACAGTTTAGTGAAGTATTTTCTTCAACAATACAAAATGAACTGCTGTCATGAAATGCATACATTCAGTTATCGTACATGCACTCTTGAGATTCACAAAAGCCATAATGTATTTGTATAAAAAGTGATAGTAAGCAAATTGGTTGCCCTATTTTAAGCCTAAAGGTTCAGTGAAAAATAATAACAGTCATATGGCCTAGGAAAAAAAGGAGTTCACATACTCAAAGCCAAGCCATGTTCATTATAACTTAAGAAGATTACAGCTTTATACTGCTTTCCAGCAAGTGTGAAAGTAATGACAGTTCTTTTCTTTGTTTGTTCTTCACTGAAAAATGTAGTCTGAAGAGTCAGTGATTTGTGAATGTAACAGCAACAGAGTGAGCTGTTAGGTCCTAAAACTCAATGGAAATTTCCTTAACACCATGAAAAAAAGAAAGGAATTTTAAAGGAAAAAAAAATCCTACTGTGAAAACAAACAATCCAAAAGTGCTGTTTTTCTAAAACTAACAAGTTCTAACAACTGTTAATTTTGTCTAGTTTCTTGCTGGATTGTTTATATTACAAACACATCACGAGTTATGTTGTAATTCATCTGTAAGGTGGCATAACATCAACTCCCTAGCACTTGGGGCCAAATGTTTGTGAGACAGTACCTAAGAGTAGGCATAAAAAAAGGAAGATATTTCTGTTCATCAGCTGCACATTTCAAAGACCCTCTGACCCCTCAGAAAAGAGGGGATTTATTTTAATTTGATATTTTGGTAAGAAACCAAAAACAAACAGAAAAAAAAACCTGACACAAGGTTATTTGTGTCTATTTGGATTCTACCAGATGGAAAGATTTGCTCATTAGAGGCAGCTGTTTTAGCAAATTACCTCACTATGGTATAATGACAGAGTTATAACAGACCATTGAAGAAAAGCCTTTCGTTTCCCTGTGAGATCATGATAGCTAGAAACAATTTCAATGAGATTTTTGATTTACTTTGGAAGTGATTCAGTTGGATACATGGGTGATACAATGATGTATTTCTTTTGTTCATATATATAACATTTGGTTTTGCTTTGAACTAAATATATTTATTATTTTTTCTGGGGTGATGTATTTGGTTATTTAAAAAAAATGTGAAATTCCACAGGGAAGGAAGCTACCTTATATATACAGCCCATGCCAGAAAGCTTATTATAAAAAAAAAAGAAATGCATGCATTTATTTGACTTCTGCATACTTACCCTTTGCTTTAGATTATTCAGAATAACACAAAGCAAAGCCTGTAGCAAAACCTAGAGTTAAAGTTGCACAAGTGTTTCCATTCTGAAGGGACATTTTCAGTTGGTTTTGACTTTTATAATCTTTTGCCTTTTGGACTGAATTATGCATCTTGGTTTATGGAGGGAAATGTTTTCCAAAATCTGAACCAAAGTGGTTCAACTGTTTTGAAGAATGAGGAGAATAAGAAAAAAATCCTTATCTTCCCATGATAAAACAAAACAAAGACAACATCATTTTATCTTTCTCTAAAGCAAATTTACTACTATGAAGGCTTAACACAATAGAAACTTGACATTTGGCAGGGAGTGACTCCCTGGGTTACAAAAGTACCTTTTGGAAGTCTGGTGAAAATTGGTTGTATATGGCCAGTACAGAAGCTGCATTTTCTGCAAATTCCCTAACGTGCGGCTACCCATATAGGAGTGGGTAGCAACATCAGTTTTTGTCTTTTGTTCCCCTTTTCATAGAATCATAGAATTGAAGAATCAGAAGGGAGCTGCAAGATCATCAACTCTAGTCCCCTACCATGGACAGGAAGTTATTGGGCTCAAACAAGCTCAACAGAGTACTTATCCAGCCTGGTGACTGTATCACCTCTGCTGGGAATGCGTTCCAGATTCTGGTAACCCTTACAGAAAAAAAGTTTTTTCTTATGTCCAGCCTAAATTTTCCCTCAATTATCTTGTACCCATTAGTCCTCATTCTCCCCTAAGATGCCTTTTTGAAGAGTTGTTCCTCTAGATCTTGGTGTTCACCCCTAACATACTTGTAGGCAGGTATCAAGTCACCTCTCAGTCTTCTCTGACTCAGACTGACCAGGCCCAGTTCCCAGAGTCTCTCCTTATAGGGCCTAACCTCCAGGACCCTAATCATACGGATGGACCTCCTTTGTACTTTCTTGAGCTTATCCATGCCCTTCTTGAAGTGTGGTGCCCAGAACTGGACACAGTACTCCAGCAGTGGCCTCACCAACACTGAATAGAGAGAGGGAGACGCACCTCCCTCAACCTACTGGTAACACATCGGGTGATGCAGGCTAGCGTTCTATTTGCCCTGCTGGCAACTTCATCATACTGTTGACTCATGTTCATCTTCTGGTCGATTGTGACCCCCAGGTCCCATTCAGATGCACTTCTAAGCACTTTCATTTTTAATGGAATAAAGAGATACAAAGCATATATCCAGAAAATGCACATGGAATTTCATATACTACAATTATTCACTGAAAGAAGCCTGAATGTTCTACATTTGATAAATTCAATTTTATAGTGACACACCATTCACAGACCCCTGAAATAAGCTGTGTTCCACTTTCACCCTCGGTCACCACAGGGTGAAAGTTAGTGGTGCCCCTTTCCTTTGGGGGAAAAGGCCAGAGCCCTAAATCTTTGTGCTTGTGGCTACTTTCTCAGTAAAGTAGGTCTATCCTTACTGCAAAGATATTATGTTTATCAATGTTCTCTCTTACTGTTGCTTGAGAGCCATAAGTAAGGGCTCCAGATAAGAAATCAACTTCTAGAATCTTTTCCTATCACAGATAAATAAGGTTACGTCCCAGCTCTCTGAAAAGGTTAGTTACCCCATGACAGGGCCACTTAAGAATTTTCTTGGGGGTCTAGCAATCAGGTCGGTAAAATTTGCAACCTATATTTCTTAGAGTAAGTCACAAGCTTGACAAGGAGCATCTTCTTATCGCTTCTCGGCCTCTTGAAGGCTCAGATCGAGCGAAAACATTTTTTCTTCAAACCATTCAATGTGTGGCTTCATACTTTGACTGTACACTATTCAAAACCTTTTCTGAAGACATGAAGTGTGGAATTCTAGGAAACAGTGAGGCAGCAGAAACATACTGGTGTGGCGAGACAGCAAAAAGCCTATCCCCCAGCCCACTGCAAGGACAATAGCAAGACTATTATTTTCCCATAAATAGTTCCTTATATATAAAGTTCCTGTAAAAAATAAAGGGTTTTTCCACACCACAAGCTTCATCAATATACTACAGGCTGCATGTAGTAGCTCACTCTCAGCTTGCTCAGTGGTTCTTCAGCCAAAAGCTACTGCCTCATCAGTGGCTGTGTGAGGGTGTTGTGTGGGAATTTTGCAATATAGAAGTAAAGCCATTTCTTTTACCTTTAACTTCAATACATAGAAGGGGACACAGCACATCCTAGATGAGTGAAAAAAGAAGTGCTGTGTAAAGGGTTACTAATAAGATATGAAACTAGCTGAAACTGGTCAACAGAGGAGCCTCATCAACAGAAAAACCTTGAAAGCAATACAAAAATCGTTTTCTTTCAAGCAGACTACTTGGCAAGAATATATAAAACATGCAGTCACGAGAGTTAAACTTCGGTGTTCACACACACAATGTCACTTAATTAGATAGAATAGTAATTTAGTTAGTAGATGATTAGGTATTCTTACAAGCATGAGCTAATCACGAACTAATGCTGACGTACTAACCAGGTATAAAATAGTATTATAACTGGTAGGCAGGGTCCCTCCTCGGAGGCACCTCACTGCAGTGAATAAAGATTCTGTATCTGACTTTGGATACTTACTCTGCGTGATCATTGCCCCAGCCTAGAGTGAACTGCACGTAGCTTTAAGAGCATAATTTGTAACAAGGGTTAATACTGGGTAACTACTTAAGACACGATTGACTATGTAGTTAATTACATCTTAAGTGTAACATGTATGTTCTTCCTGCATGGCATCTAGTTAGTATGTATTGATCTGATAGGCATAAGTGACACATTGTTTTATGCAGGCCAGGGGGAAAGCACAGGAACATAGGAGAACAGGACTGGAAGTATCCTGGACCATTAAAGTACTTCCAGTCATTTGCAGGCAGTTTTGAGAATCCTTGGGTAAATTGTTGCCATTTCAAAACTTTGTATACAACTACAAGACACAAAACAAGAAATATCAAAAACTTCTGTATTTATTCAATTAGAAGATGAGGGTTTTTGTCCCCCATTTAACGGGGGGTGGGGTGGGGGAAGCCCCTTCACTTCCAGTTGAATGAGGTGGCAGGGGACAGGCAGGTTCTATGGCTCCAGCTGTGGCTGCAGCTGCAGCTGCATGCAGCATTGGAGCCAGAGCCACAACTGCTGCCTACTCCCAGATGCCTCTGCTCCTACCCCACAACCCCAAGCCCCTGCTGCCCCCGGTCTCCCCCCGCCCCCAAGCTACTTCTCCCCCTCTGCTGCACTATTTCTTATGTTTGCTCCCTGCTGGCAGGCTCCATCTTTGCTGCAGCCTGGAGCATGGAACATGTGCTCCAGCGTGGCCCAGTAGCAGCAGTACTGGCTCTGCGTCACTGCTACTGGGCTGGGCTGCAGCCATAATCAGTGCCTCAGACTGCAGCAAGGTGGTGCTGAAGCAAAGGTAAGCAGGGTGTAGAGGCACATGGGGATTAGAGACTTTGAGGGGAGGAGATGGAAAGGGGGGAGGGACAGGAACCCAAGGCTGCAGGGCGCAAAAGCAACGTGGAGGAGAGAAAAGGGAGAGACAGGGGAAGGGAGATGGGGAGCCTGAGGCTGTGGGAGTAGGTGCAATGAGGGATAAGTGTGGGGGGACAGGTGGTAGGGGGCAAGCTGCCTGCCTCTCTCACTGTCTGCCCTTCCATCTCCACACTGCCTGCCCCTACCACCTGCTCCCCACTGCCTGCCCCCTAACTGCTTCCACTTCCTGCCCTATTATGTGCCCCCTTACTGCCTCCTCCACTGTCTGTCCCCTCACCACCTGCCCTTTTACTATGCTCCTCATCACTCCCCTCTTCTCCCAACATCTGCAGTAGTAGAGGGTTGGGGGGACAACTTGAAGTTTATCCTCCAATAATTATATTCTGTACATGGAAAACTATAATACATGTTCTGTGTATAGGATCTAATTATGGAGGGGTCATCTTTAACTCAGGATCATCTTGTATTCAGGTAAATACAGTACCTGCAAGAATCCATAGATAAAAGCAGGGGAGATAAGGGCACTGCCAATACCCTGACACAGCAATAGCAGAGAAGTAATTGTTAATACATGCTCATAGGATCCAAGGAAGAAGACCATGGCCCACACTATGTAATGAAACATATTCAACTGTGTTTTGATGAGATGGAACAAATAAGAATAACGCATAGTTTTATGGACTTGAAAGCCAGAAGAATCATTAAATCATCTTGCTTGACCTCCTCCATATCACAATGAATCCAATGAATTCAGTTAAACTGAAGCATTAGAAGTCCTCATTAACAGTGCAAAGACTGCTCAAGAATGACCAAGGTGCCACTGATATGCTAGGCCCTTGCAGTAGCATAGAATTGATTAGGTAAAATATGCCCAAATTATTCTAGCAGGAAATTCGTGTCACATGCTCCAGATCAGGGGTGCTCAACCCCCAGCTGGCAGACCAGATCTGGCATGTAGGACCACGTCATCCAGCCCATAGGGCTGTCCATCGATCTGGAAATTTGGCATCAAAGGAGCTTTCCCACTGCTCCCCTGCTGCCAAATTTCCAGACCCATGGGGAGCCCTGCTCCCAATATGCTGGGCTGGACAGGGACAGCACTGGGCCCAGGATCCAATCCCAGTACGGGAACCAGGAGGGGCCGGAGGGGGCAAGGCCTGGGCAACGGTGTACCATACTGACAGAAGGGCCCAATCCTGCTGTGTGGTGGTGGGAGGGGATAGCGTTAAGTTCCTGAGGCCCAATTCTGGCATATGGGCAGGGAGGGGATCGGGCCATGGACTGGCCCCACAACACTTAATCTGGCCAGGGGACCAAGAGGTTACCCTTGATCTAGATGAAGGCAAAAAAATCTCCTAAATACCTACCAAACTGACTTAGTCCCCAATCTGGTGTTCAGTTTAACCCTGAAGATGTGACACATGAGCCAGGCTCCTAGAAAGTGGATTTTTTGTATCATCTCAGAGCTCTGGCACACTATGTCCAGTGTCTCACCGCCAGCTGTGGCCAATCTCCAGTGCTTCAGAGGAAGATGGGAAAAAAACCCTAGCACAACCAAATAACATCTACTTTTTCCAGCAAATGTCTTTTTCTAGATCAATAATTTTCTTGGTACAGACTACAAATGTGTTACCTTATTATCATCATTGCTATAATCGATAATCCAGAGAAAACTGCTGCCAAAGCACATGCATTTTCCAACAGTGGATAGATGAAACAAGTACATGCAACATAATGGCAGGTTTGCAATGTATTTTATTCTTTGTCTCAGAATAAAGTATGTTCTCAGTTCATTCTGTGTGCCTCTTCTCTCCCACAAGCACATCTTTCCTCCTGATTTATTTCCTTTGCACGGTTTCTAGTTCACCTGGAGCACAACCCTGCTAATTTTTGTTCCTAATCCAAATGATCAGCACAGTGCAATATCACAGCGATTTTCTCTGTCCTTCCTTTTTCCTGAAGTGTAGTTAACTGTGGAAAAACCCTCTGTCAGCAGCACTGCCATGAATTGAGTGACAGCAGTGTCTCCCAGCTAGCCCCCTCCCTCAGCTTGCTGAACCATTACACAAGCTGAACTCATCATGTGTGAGAGCCAGGCCAAAAATGAGCCCCAGGCATCTAGAAACACAAGCCAATGCATTTAAGCAGATAACCACTCACCCTCCCTCTTCTGTTTTGTGGCTACAGCAACAGTGTGACCATCTCATGGGACCCATTGTAAATGAAATGCTACTCTTTAACTGAACTGCCATGGTACAATATAATAATAATGAATCCATAACAATAGCTTTGTACAGTACATTACTATTCTAATCAGATATTTTATTGGTAGCAGTATACTTCTTAAAGCCAGTATTTCATTTGCCTTCTTTCCCTTGTAGAAACCCTGCTGCTGTGACAATGGATAGCTGTAAAGCTAATGGTCTTTCTTAAACTCCCCCTTTTGAGGGGCGGAGGGGAGGGGGGAAAGAGAGAAAGAGAGAGAGAAATCATAGTCATTTCCAGCCATTTGTGTTAAAATACAAAGAAAACAAGAATCATTCAAAAATGATGTACTGGACAGTGTCCATTAATATTTATTTTGGCATTAATATTGATAAGCAAGCACAGACTGCTTTGTTGTCTACCCCCAGCGTCCTTAAGTTCCCTGTTATTCAAGCTAGTTGCCATTAGCTCACATCTTCCTCGGTACAAAAAGCTTCAGAAAGCCTTGGCAGGGCTCCAGCTCACTTACGCTTAAATGGACACTCAAGCTTCGACGGACACACAGCTAAATAGAGGCCAATAATTCAATACAGTATGACTGTACTGGGGCTGCTAGTAAATCCATCAAGCAGTAAATATCATCTGAAGCCAATGCAAGCTTTTATCTTTCCAATTTTGTGTATGTCTGTGTGAAGCCCAGGCATTCAGCGAATCATGTAATTTATTCTACAGTGCAGAGCCTGGGCTGTCTCAGACATCATATTGACTTTTTTCCATCTGTCAGGGGCAGTCATTGCTCCGCTTTTGTGTGAGAGCATCACATTACATTTATTTATTTATTTCGTTCCACTCCCTAGCGTGATTGGGCAAGGAGACATTTTCTCAGATCAACAAATACTAAGAAAAGCATCTGAACATCATTACAACAGCATGTTAAACACTTGTCCTAACCAGTTTGTTAAATCAGCAAATGCACTTCCAGCAAATGCTTGTAATGGTTCAGAAAGGGCTCCCTACTGCAATGTTTTATTAAGCTTCAAATATGCCCTGTTATTTTCTTTTGCTCTTTAGGTCAGCAGAGATGCCAGCATAATGTAAATAATACTGAACAGCTGGGCTTACTGACTTGTGGCGTCTGTTTGGGTAGATGTACAGACGTGGTAGATAGAGATAAAGAAATAAACGCTACATCATATATATAGATCAGAGCATAACTCCCTTCCATAGTCTATGGTCTAGATATATGCCCACAGGCACAAGAAAATGTAGTTTACATGCTGAAGGAAGAGCAGTGCTGTCTAAGGCCCATTCTCATGGGAGGTTATGTAGCAGTGCCACTGAACTCATGCTCAGAGGTTTCCCATCATGGTTACACATAAGCCCTGTTAGCTGGGAGTCCAAACAGAAGGATAAATAAGCACCATTTCCCAATAGACTGGAACTCATCACCACTGTGGCATATTAGCTGGCATTACTGCCAGAAGGGGAAAAGGCCAGGCAAGTGGGCTGTGGAAAGCTTGTACCACTGTGATCCTTCTCCCAGAAGATGTATCTACTTTCCCAGACCTACCAGTCTTAGTTGAACCAATGCAATGAGTCAAGCTCCTTAAGAACTCGTCTATTCTACTGTAGCAGTGTGTCCTGGTGAGGATGTGGCTGAGTATGCCCATGTGCCCAAATCCAGTGACACAGTCCAGTATTGATGAGGCTGCTCTATGATCTTCCAGCTCCTGCTCTCAGGCTCAGCAGACATCAAGAGCTCAAGAACAGGTGCTGGGTTTGAAACCACAGCAATCCCAATGGAGAATTTATAGATCTGGAGCATGCCAGCAAAGTCAAGTGAGATGTGCTTAGCCCTTTCTTATGAAGAACCAAACACCAATACAGTATAGACAAGCTCTCGATCTTGAATTTAACAGTGTAAGGGAACTGATTTATTTGTTGTTGTTGGGTTTTTTTAAAATTAGGTCTAATTTCTTGAGTGTGCATACATGCTCCCAATCCATGCATACTCAACATCCACATACCCAGGCTACTTGGGATTTTGAATAATGCACATACCTTTGTGTGCTGGCAGAGCAGCTAGGACTTCTTCGTATAGCTCCAGAGGCACAGGTTTAAGCCTTGCTCTGTATTTGTGCCAGACTGTGTCTAGCCTCTGGCACAAAACAGTTGTAAACAGTCAAAAGCAGCCAGACATGACACTAGCCACATTACTTCACATAGTGTGCTATAACTGCTGTGCCTTAACCACACTAGGCTGATGGACTGCCTGTGTTTGAGTACGGCTTTACATCCATTCAACCACAATGTGCTCCAACACAGAACATGAACACTTAAAAAACTGGGTCAGAACATTTACGGGCCATAATGTATTAAAATCATACAGTATTGCATCCGGTTAACAAGCTGATGGCAAACTCTGAAAACACTACCTTTAACTATATTTACACAATGCAGAGTACAAATGCAAAAGTAAAAAGCAGTAAATTGCAGTAGCCAGGTATGGCACTGAAAAAAAAAATCGATGCATCTTGGATCTCAGATAAACTAAGTCTAGAATGATTGTCTCCTGTTATTCTTGCTGCATAATCAGACAAATTATTTAATGGAACTAATACTACTATTTCAGAAATTCAAAATTATGTTGCCTTTTGTAAGCCCAATTTTGCTATGTGATGAACATGATCAAGTCACAGTGAAATTAATTGCAGTTGAGGGTACTCAGTACTTTGCTGGATTCAGTCCTAAACATAGAACCCCAAAACATGAATGGGACATGAATTACACTGTTTGGAAAAAATCAGCATGTAAGCTTCTGAAATTCTTCATTATCTGTATTTTGGTACCTCGTCCATTCATTTTCTCTCTCTCTCTGTCTCCCAAGCATTCATTCTGTTCACCTTTATTAACCTCCAGTTAGAAAGTACTGTGTGGCACACATTACTTTTAGCATTCCGCAAAGCAGCATGCTGCTTTTTGAAAGAAACAAATTAAAAGACAACTCACTGAGCAATTTCCCAACACCTGAGAGCAATTAATGTAAGCAGAGACAGGAAACATCATCAATTATTTAAAATAAAATGAATATGTAATGCTGACCTTCTCCAGCACTCATTGGTTTTATATTTACACCTGAGTAAACTCAGGGGAAACAAAACCACAAGACAGCTTCACACTTCAGACTCTAAAAAGGCAGCAAAAGATTCACAGTAAGAACACTGTCTGCCTAGATGGCTGTTCTTAGTATTTGCAGTCATTTTGTATGCTGGGCTCAGGTTGTCGATCTTTCAGTTTGATACACGCACTCTAGTCTCCTATATTTTGAACGCTTTTCTGTCTTCTTTCCTGTCCATTTCATATTTCCCTTGTCAAATGAAGAAGGCCAGACTCTTCAGATTGTGAAAAAATGATCAAGGGCAGTAAATATTTTGTAGGGGTCATCACTCCCTGATTTTAATGAATAAAAAAGTGGTATCTGCATGCTGTGCTGATTTGGGCACAGCAGAGAAGAAGTTTACAAGGGCTCTGCAGTAGTTGGTTTCCAGAATTCAAATGCTTTTCTTTTAATTTAGAACTGAATCTCTTACAGTGAGTGTTATAGCCCAGATATTCTTGTAATTCATTGTCACAGACCTAGGAGGGAAGAGGGTGAGGGCGGGGGTGGGGGGTACAGGGAGAGACAGCAGATCAAAGGATCATGGAATTTATTACCTAATGCAACTGCTGAACATAACCTACTGCTTGAGGAGAATTTCTGGCACAGCAATGGCCACAAGATTTTCAGAGCAAAGCCTATTAGACACAAAGTACAAAAAGTCCTTTGTGGCTGTTCAAGCTAAACAAGGATTGAAGTGCTGGTGTCTATTTTCCCCCCTGACTTCTATTAGTGGTTTCAAGAAACTCACAGAGTGCTTCATACAAAATGACACAAGCTTCCACTAGGTCATCCACTTAAAATCCTCTACAGATATTTTCAATCTTTGACTAATTGTCTCAGCTCAAACCCTCTGTCATTATCATGTAGACAAGGTAGATTATTGGTTTGCAGAATCAGATTCATTATTTTACTGCAGTTTGGGGGCTATTAAGGGTTTTTCAGACCTCCCATTATTTTTTAAAGGGGAGACTCGTAAGAAGTGGCATGGAGCCAAAGTGGCACGTAGGGTATGAATCTGGGAACTATTAAGAAGTTATACATTAATGTCTGAGTTTTAAAATGCAAATAAATAAATTAGGCAGAATGTTTTTGATGATTTAGTTTGTTTATTGTCAGTCCAAAGCACATAATGGTTTCATTAATAAGAAAAACTGAGTATGAAATACGTTCAATGTGGGCCAGTTGCATTTTGGAAGAGGGACAAATTGGAGTTACTGAAATATTTTTTTCCTAAAGGATTATTAAAACATAAAAGTTACAAATTATAAAAAGAAATATATTTGATACCAAATATCTACAGTATTTGAATGATCCTCATTACCATAGGATATGGGCACCACAATACTTTAATGTATTTCTCCTCACAAGCCTCCTGTAAGGCATGAAGAGTTTTTATTCTCTTTTTATACATGAGGAACTGAGGCAGAGATATACCAAGGAATTTAGACTCCTGAACACGCAGCTAGCACTTACTGGGATTTATATAAGTGCCTAAACACATTAGGCTCCTAACTCCCACTAAATGCCTTTCCGTTTCTTTAGGTGCCCAAATATCTTTGTAAATCTGGCTTAAAGTTACTCATCCAAAATCACGCAGGAAGTCTTTTGAGAGCTAAACCTATTTCTCTTGCAACTCCCAAGCAAGCTGCCTAACCTCTGAACCTTTCTTAATGGATGCATAAAGAGCCCGTGGAAGTCATTGCAACAATGAAGCCAAGAACGTAGCGAGATTCACAAAGGGATAAGGAAAACAATTACGTGCAGGACTATAAAAGTACAAACTGTGTGGGTCTACATGAGATGTTTACTGTGAAGATGACTAGCTCTTCAGGAAAAAAGGCGCCATCTACATGTGTGGTGCTATTAGTATGGAGTAAATTAATTAACTCCACAATAGGATAGTACTGCCAGATGCAAGCACTATCATTCAGTGGAGTAACATATGCCACCACAACACACATGTAGTGACAGGCCTGGCTGGGGCACAAGGGTGCTGCAGTGCAGGGGCTACCTGCTGGCTAGCCCCAAACTGAGGCACCCTCATGACCCAGCCAGCCCCTCTGTAGCCAGGGCTGCTCCGACCTGGCTCAACGTGCTGCTGTCCTGGGCACACATGTATACATGGTGCCCAGGGGCAATAAACTTTGGTACAATACGAAGCAGAGTTTATTGCATCACATTAATTTAATGTGTTAAACACACACACTGAGAATAAAAGAATAGGTAGGAATATAAACCCTTGTTCTTCAGGATATAAGCCAGTCTGCAATGATTGGAAGTTAAGTGGAAACTGCTAGGGTCTGGCATGGGGCTTCTTGAACGTTTCTCAAGTCATCCAGTATTGCCTGTTACTGGTGATATGATACAAAACTTGGTAGATCCTGGGCCTAATCGAATATTGCAATTCTTATGTTCCTATGATCAAGATTTTTTTTAAAGTTTCATAAGGCATTTTTGCACATAACATCCATATTCACTCAAGAGCTCATTATAGCTCTCTCTTTTCAATGACTGTAGAGTAAAATAATTCTCTAAAATAGAACTGGAAGTGAGAGACAACAGCAAGTTCAGAAACCCATTAAAAACTAAGTAACTAATCAAAGTTTTTATAATCCATAATTACTTTTTTGTAGAATGGATAAAGAGCTTTCTTTTGAGGTTCAATGTAATATGCCTAGAGTATAGAATGGATTTCATTCTTTTCTCTCTTTCCTTTAGCATAACATATATGTCTATAATGCATATAGTGGGAACATGGGATCTGAATTCAAGTCATAAACACACACACAAAAGACCAAAGACACACACACAGAATTAAGACCAAGATTTGGGTTGGGCCTCTGGTGTTCCAGCACTTGCACATGCCTAAATGTTGTCTACATTTTCATATGAATGCATCAGAGAAATTAAGAATTACAGAAGGAAGACAGAAGGAATTCAAATTTAATTTAAATGAGAGTATATTCAATAACAATACCAGGAGCTCAATCATTCCTTTAGACCTTATGTTCTATAGGTTGTTGTGTGTCTGTAAGGTCACACACATCTAACACAATATATAAATGAACATTAATATTTTAAAAGATGTCAATATAATACTGAATAAACAACACCAATATTCTTACCACAGAACAGTGGAAAACCTTCAGTATTGACTACATGTGGTCCTATCAGTATATAGCATGGATTTACATAGGATCTAAATTAAGCTGCAATATTACCAGAGATGCAAAACCACCCCTTGACTTTGAAGGATGCAAGATAAAGCCCATACAATGCTGGGCAAAGGGGAAGGGAGACAGAGCAACACCATAAGGATATGAGCATGCATGAAGAACACTGTTACTTATTTTTAATATTTTATTATGACGGTTAGACTGTTGTTTACAGATGTAAGAGGAGAGCTACTTTGTCCAATATTTTAATAAGTCTATGCCTGTGAATGACACAACCAGGAAGTGTCCCCTTAACATGGTATAGTTTGTATATAATAAAAGTCATTGTCTGTCTTTACTTCTTACACATTTCAAGCAGCTCACCAGTTCTCAAACTGCATTTCCAAGCTATGATCTATTTCTTCTGTTTGTTTTGGAATATTCATGACACATTATACTTTACACAACCACCACATGTACAAATACTTTTGGTAATCCATTAGGATGTATACTGTAGGGAACTAATTTAAATTTCATGACAATAAATAGAAAAGGCTATTGTTTAATCATGATGATGATGCAATCTTGCATTTCTTGCATACCAAAATCTCTAGTTGACGTCAAAGATTATAGGATTGGACAAACATTCAGTCTTGTATTAACTGTCCTGCATTTCTTTCGGGGTCATATTGTAAAGTAGTGGCTTATACAGCTCCTTGTAAAAATAGCAGGTTTTTTTGTTTTGTTTTTTACTTAGAATTAAACATTACTAACATTCTAATTTTTAAACAAAAAAAAGTTACTTCCATGCATTTCCACCAATTTCACCATCAGGTGAAAAAACTAGAAAAAAATGTTGGCAAAATCTTGAATAAAAATCCACCCAATTTATTTATTTTAAAAAACACAAATTTAGGCCAGTTCTATGGTCAAACAGGTGTGTCAAATTCTAAGGCCAAGCTCATATAACTAATTAGAACAGAAGGTAGAAAATTATAAAAGAAAGTAGATTTTTTTTTCTTGCATTTTGTATACTACAAGTTAATCTAGATCATGGTATTCTTTTTTTCCCCAGATATCAATGTCTTAAACATATAGGAATAGCAGAAAATAAGTCAATTCTGCTACGCATTTCTTCAAAGATGAATTTTGAATGAAATCTTCTCAGGATTTTTGTTGTTGTTATTAATGGTGTTTTCTCTTTATGGCTGTTCCCTGAGCTGTTCCAGTTAAGGGGATTCTACTGTATTTGGAATCTGTACATATTATTTTGAAATTCAAAAGACAGTAGCTTGGGAAATGATTATATGCCAGGGCTGGAGAATCTAAGTTTAACCTGTGTATTAAATGATTTATCCCCCCAAAGCCCTTTGTAGAGTTTAAATACCTAACTGTCTAGTTTGTCAATTTTTTTTCTTGGGCTAATAATTTCCAACATGCCCTTTGCCCTGGATCCTTGAAATTAAACAAGGATGGCATTTGTCAGCAAGTTTCATGAGTCTGTTACCTCTCATTCCATGAGCTGTCATTTAAAGAGTTACATTTAACTTGTGAAAAGGTCATTTTGCTCCCAAGAAGCAAAGTCAGTATTTTAGCTGATTTGTGACTTGATCCAAATTCTACCTGACTCATTACAGAAGTAGCTAGCATACACTTCAATGCATACATATAGGTTTCCAACACAGGCACTTTTGAAATGTAAGACTAAATCCTAGGATCAGGCCCAGTTCAAATAAATGCTGCCTCCGTTCTCCTCCCCACCCCCTGCATTGAGAGCCAACACACTGAGGGTCCCATATATAAAACCCAAGAATCAAACTTCTCCATTCTTTGTCCAAGTTTTATCAGATGGCTCCAGCATGCCAACAATACAGCAGATGGGAGCATCAACAGACAATGCATGCATGTCAACCTTGGTCTACAATGTCGATAGTGTGAATTAATAAGAAGTTTTAGAGTATAAAATATGGATTGATATAACTGTACATGCCATGGCATCTACATGATCATCATGTCAAGTAAATAATATTTATTTACCAAAGTCCAGAATTATACATTGCCAGACATTCAGGACAGGAGAAAACAATGTCCCATAGAACACAATCTGGAACAGGTGGATCTGGATTCAATTTTGTAAGTTTAAGTTAATGACACCAACAGTGGAATAAAAGGTCAATAAACTGCATTCTTGATCCATCTCAGATGTGAAGTCAATAGGGAGCTGTCCGGCTACATGTGATTTTATACATCTGTCAACTATATCAGAGGGTCAAACGCAAAATGTAGCACTAAGTTACAACATGTGGATTTGTGACATTCCCTCTAGGAGTTCATTCTTTTAACCAATTATGTATTATAATGAGAAATAAACAGTATTTTCATCTGTATCTGATATCCAGTTTCACCAACGTTGACCATGATGTTTAAGGGAAAACTCCCTTTTCTCAAGGCAGCAGTTATTAATTGCCAGAGAAGCAGCTCCGGAGCAACCTTCAGCCTGGATTGACTCTGAAATATAGGGAACTTTTTTGGCATCATTGCTCAAAACTTTAAATCAAATTGTGTAGTTTTCTGCTAACTCTTGTAAATGATACATGTACACGTGGCATTATGCAAACTATTTACACAAGTTGTTCTCTGACTTTTATCATATTAGGATCACTTCCAAAAGATCATTAGTCTCAGTGAGGTTATGCCTCAGAGGGTTCTGGCCCAGATATTATCCATAAAACAAATCTGTAACTCTCAGGACTTCAGATACTGGAGATGAGTGCATGCAATATATTAACCTAATATACTAACAGCATGGCACGTTTCCAGAAGATGGCAGTACCCTCTTCTGGGGGTATACTTAGTACTAGGTCCAGTGCATCACCACCAGCGATATGTAAACACAAGCCCATCCCTTTTCCCTAGGCTTACCTGCAAGGGGATTTCTTTACTGGCATCACTCAGAGGCAGGACAACTATGATGCACAGGCACTTGAACAAGGCAACACAGGGCACAACCTTGATGCAGAACTTACAAAGTGAAGGTGTCCTTAACCTGGTAGACTTCTATCTGAATTTTACTTCTTATTCATAAAAGGGGGGGCTTGATCAAGACCATTTGTAGACTGATTGACGATTTATTAAAGGTAATACAGCACATGATCCCTCAGGTCATGGAGGGATGGAGTCCCCAAGTCAGTGGGGACAGTGGAGAGCAGGCACATGACAGGCAGGCCTACCCCCTGCCAACACTGCTATCTCTGTCCCTGGCTGACCTATGGGCAGGGGGAGGATGAGCTGCTAGAGAGAGGAACCTGCACCCAGCTCCCTGAACAGCTGTTCCTTACAGCACTAGGCAGAAGTAGCTCAGGTGGTCCCGCTATGTTTGTGTCAGCCAGGGACAGCAGTGGCAGTGTCCAGGTTCTTCCTTTCAGTGCCTGCTCCTCCTGGTGTGAGACATAGGCAGGAGGTGGGTGGGAAACAGGCACTGGAAGGAGGAACCTACACACTGTCCCTGGCTGAGTCCACACAGCTGCTCCCCACAACCTTCAGCCGGAGTGGGGCAGGAGCAGCTCTCGGGCTTCCCCCGCACCTGGATTATCTGGGGACACTGCTGCATCCTACCTGGATCCACCCCTGAGTCTATTGATCAAATGGCCATTGGACTAATCCTTTGGATAAATACCCAAGAGCACACAATAGCATTTTTTTTCTTATCACTTTCAAATATTCTCCCGGAGCAAGGCTGTGTAAGTAATAACCATTTGAATGGAGCTCTTCAAAATGTTTGTGTTTCATGAGGTGAAAAAACTTCCTGGTTCAATGGAGACTTTTAACCAAGTGTGTGATAAGGGATTTTTTTTTCTTTCTTCCTCTTTTATATCATGCAGAATTGTACAAGTAATGGTAATAGGTTTTCCTCTTTGCTGATAATATAGGGTGTTTCTGACAAGAAGGAAATTCAAACTGACACATTCCTGGCTCAGTTCAGCTACTCTGACTGATGTGATCTGGTTACCTTTTCCCCATATTTTCCTTTAAAAAATATATTATCATTGGGAAATCTGTGCCTCAGAATGAACCATGTATTTCTCTTACAAAGGTCAGGGCATTATATAATTTTGCACATATGCCCAATACAAATCCATTCTATTTGGCTCAAATGTACCCAGAGAGGCCCATAGCACATCCAATCCAAATTGTATCACATTTTCTTCAGTAAAATTCACAAGAATTAGATTCTTTGCAGTCCAAAATGAACTCTGAAGTTAAAAAAAAATATTTCTCTTAATATTGACTAAAATATTTGTAACGGGAATAAATTTTAAAACATGGCACGGACCAGCAATTTTAGATTTTTGCAAAATGAGTCCAGATCTTCCAGATGTTGCATGGTAATTAATATCTGAAACTGTTGTGTGGGCTATGAGTAAGTGTGTCATAATTTTATTTCTATTAATAATTAAAAATCAATACACTTTTCTCCATTCTGGGTTGATATGCTTTGTGAAACTTAGTTGACAGCAGGAGTTGGTTTTGTTTTATTTATGGTCTGATATGGTACATTTTATATATGGAACTAGGAAAAAAAAGGAGTCAATGGCTGCTATAATAAAAATGTGCCATCACACTGCAGATGTACCACTACACTACACTGTTGAAATGTAGGCTTCAATTCTGTAGCAGGGCACCAAGGTGCCTGCTACTTGTAGAGCTGGAATAACTACTTAGGTGCTGGTTGCTAGGGTAACCGGAGGAAGCCAGTGACCCACACCTGCTAGTGGTCAGCTGACCAGAAGGAGCAAGGCCTTGCTCCCATTTAAACTCCAGGACTGAGCCCAGGCAGGTAGTTTCCTGTTGGCAGCCAAAGAGAGAAGGAGCTCTGCCGGAGCGAGTAAAAGGAAGCCTGAACTACATGAGCAGCTCCGGAGATTGGTGAGGGATGGAGCAACCCTGGGGGCTTGAATGAGATTTTAGCTGGATGGTTTGAAGTTATATTATAGCCCAGGGGCTTGTGTTTTGTTTGCTGTTATATCAGAGGTTTAGGTGAGGCTATTAGGGGTTGGAGGAGGCCTTGGCAGCATGGGAACCCCAGCCCTGGAGAGGGGGCAGCAAGAAGCCCCAGAGAGAGGACAGCAAGAAGCCCCAGAGAGGGGGCGCAAACCCCAGTGCCAGTGACGTGCGATCTTAAAAGCCAGCGAGCTGGTGGACCTGTGGTGCAGCTTTATTTTGGTTGGTGTGGTGTTTTTTGGGTTTTTTGTTTTTGTTTTTTTTGTGGCCTGGGAGGCTGCAGGCTCGGGGTCGTTCCCCGGTTTTGGGCTTGCGGCCCTCCCTGGCTGTGGGGTTGGAGCCCGGGCCTCTGGACGAGACTCCAGATTGGAGCAGGAAAAGGGGCCTCAAGACAATGGAAAAGGCTAGAGCCTCAGAGTCAAACCCTGTTTAGTGGGTTTAGTTGGGGAGGCCTAGCTAAAGAAAATCAGGGGTCAGTCCCACATAGGGGAAAAGCCCCAACACACCCAATGCAATAGGCAGCCTCCTGCTCACAAGAACTTCATCCTAATTTCCATCAAGACATGGCAGGTGAGTATAGGGCAGGACATAAGAACCCCAAAGAAGGCTCCAAAGGCACCCCACACAAGGTGCAGAGTACTAGGAAGATGACGCTGGGAAGGGCGACCTGTTACAAATTCAATACAGCGTATTTCTGTTTAAAAGTTAATCCTGTGCTTAAGAGTGCTTCTGAAGCAAAGATTTAATTGTGACGGTTAATTTTTTCCACTCCTGCTACACATGGCTGAAACAGTTTGTTTCTGATTTGGCCAAGAGTGCTTCCTCTCTTGCTAACGCATTTTATGGCAAAAAAACAGTTATTAAAAAGGAGTCTTTAAGGTATGGGGAGATGAGCTATTTACCGTGAAGTACACGAAGGTGTGGTTTTCACCTATCAGCTGCTCTTCAGTTAACTCCTGTGTATGCACTTAGACTGCAATAAATGGAAGCTGAACTGTGGTAGTTTAGCCCATTTTTCACTGAAAGCTAAGTCACCACAGCTTAGCTTTCACTTACCACAGCATAAGAAGCAGGAATATAAGGGATATGTAGACAACACTACTGTTAAATTTTCATGCGCTGTACATTAACATGGCTTTTTTTGGTCCAGTGCATTTTTGTTTGCACGGCATTCATGTTCAAATGAACAGAGCTTTCAAGTGTTAAGCTTCGTGTGTCATTCCCCTCAGATTTCAGTAAGGGGAATCAAATACCAATTTACCCCATGTAATTTCTTTCCTAACGTATTACAGCAAGAGGTGCATGTAAACCAGCCGGGCTTCCCAGTCCCCGCCCCTGGACTCTCAGGGGACAGTCCTGACTCTCACTGGGAGTCTCCCCATGGCACAGTCACAGTCATCCCCAAATCCTTGTCACTTGCACCCACCTACGGTCAGTTGGTCTGGTCTTTCTCCATCAGTACGAAATCCAAAAGACTGCTTCCCAATCCCAAAGACAAGCCACTTGAATCCTCTCCTCCTGTTCCTTTGCCATCCCATCCTACCATGTTACAAATATATGTGTTTTTTCTTTCATTTACTATAGCTGCTATGATAACTGCTATGATATCATAAAATATTCAGGGTTTAGAGTAGCAGGTGGATGGGTGGGTGTTCGTTGCCTCCAGGTTGACTAGCAATTGCTGTCAATGCTGGTAGTGGTGAGCTCTTCTGGGGTTCTTTTCTGGGTTTTTTTTTCTGGGGTGTGCTTTCACTGCATCAACAAGGGAGGTTTGAGACAGGTGAGGGATGACAGCATAGCAGGGGCAGAGAAGAACTCATACCAGTCACAATAATTGCCCCTGGAGGGCACAGCAATGAGAATTCAGGGTTTAGGCAGACTGCAGGTTGATCAAGTGGGGTGAAGTGAAGCTTTGAGTGCTATTTGATTTCATAGATTTCATAGACATCAGGGCTAGAAGGGACCTCGGAAGATCATCGAGTCCAGCCCCCTGCCCAAAGGGCAGGAAGTCAGCTCGGGTCATAGGATCCCAGCAAGATAAGCATCCAATTTGCTCTTGAAGGTGTTCAATGTAGGTGCTTGAACCACTTCCAATGGCAGGCTGTTCCAGACCTTGGGGGCTCAGACAGTAAAGAAATTCTTCCTTATGTCCAGCCTGAAACGGTCTTGCAGTAATTTATGACCGTTCGACCTCGTCATCCGTTGGGGCGCTTTGGTGAACAAATGTTCCCCCAGATCCTGGTGGTCACCCCTGATAAAACTTATAGGTGGCCATTAGATCACCCCTGAGTCTGCGCTATTCCAGGCTAAAGAGCCCCGTAGCTCTCAGCCTGTCATCATAAGGTCTGTTTTCCTGATCTCTGATCATGCACATGGCTCTTCTCTGAACTCTCAAGATTCTACACATCCTTTTTGAATCATGGAGCCCAAAGCTGGACACAATACTCCAGCTGCAGCCTCACCAAGGCTGAATACAATGGGAAAATGACATCCTGGGATTTGCTTGAGAAGCATCTATGGATGCAAGCCAGCGTTTTGGTCCCTTTACTAGCTGCAGCATTGCATTGCAGGCTCATGTTCATCTTGTGGTCAATGATGACCCCCAAGTTTCTTTCTTCCGTGGTGCTAGCCAGTGTAGCACTGCCAAGCCTATAAGGATGCTGCAGGATTTTCTTCCCAAGGTGGAGAACCTTGCATTTTTCAGTGTTGAATGCCATCAGGTTCTCATCCGCCCATTTGCTGAGTCTGTCCAGGTCAGCCTGGATCACCTGCCTGTCTTCTGGTGTGGATGCTTTGCCCCAAAGTTTTGTGTCATCGGCGAACCTGGCAAGTTCGCTTCTGACTCCAATGTCCACATCATTAATGAAGATATTGAACAATATGGGTCCAAGAACAGAGCCTTGGGGGACCCCACTGGTCACAGGGCACCATGATGGTTGACTTCCATCAATGACTACCCTTTGGATCCGACCATGGAGCCAATGTCCCAGCCAGTGGATCGTGCTGGACCCAAGGCCACAATTGGCCAGTTTCACCAAGAGGTGATCATGGGATACCAAATCGAAGGCTTTTTTGAAGTCAAGATATGATATCAATCTCTTCTCCCTTGTCCAGGTGATAGGTCACCTGGTCATAGAAGGAAATAAGATTGGTCAAGCAAGACCTACCCACAACAAACCCAAGCTGGCTATCCCTTAGGATGTTGGTGTTGGCCAGTCCATTAAGGATGGTCTCTTTAATAAACTTTGCTAAGATCTTCCCCAGGACAGAAGTCAGGTTGATGGGCCTACAGTTAGCCGGATCCACTTTCTCCCTTTCTTGAAGATAGGCACCACATTGGCCTTCTTCCAGTCTTCGGGCACTACACCAGAGCACCAGGAGTTTTCAAAGATCTGTGCCAGAGGCTGTGCTATGATGCTCGCCATCTCTTTGAGTACCCTGGGGTGTAGATTGCCAGAGCCAGCTGACTTGAAGGTATCCAGCTTCTCAAGGTGTTCCTTCATGAGGTCAGCATTAATGGAGGGCAGGGGATCTCCCTCACTCAGACCGCCCTGTCCCATGGTAGGCATGGGCATCCCATGGGACTAATGAAAGACCGACGCAAAGTACCCATTTAATAGGTTGGCTTTTTCCTGGGCATCAGTTGTCAGTTGACCCATCTGGTTCAGCAGGGGTCCAATGTTGTCCTCTGGCTCCCCGCATATCTGAAAAAGGACTTTTTATTGTCCTTGATGCTTGAAGCTAGTTGGAGTTCAGTTGCAGCCTTGGCTTTCCTGGTTTGCTCCCTGCAGGACCGGACCAGTGCAGAATATTCCTCCTTAGAGGTGAATCCCATCCTCCATCCTTTGGAGGCCTTTCTTCTTAGCCTCGGAAGTTCTGCTAGATCCCTGGAGAGTCAGGGGGGCTGCTGTGCCCTCTTGCTGCCTTTCCTCCGAGATGGAAGAGAATTAGCTTGTGCATTGAGGATCACTCTCTTGAGGAGCAACCATTCTTCTTGAACTCCCCTCTCCCTGGGGTCGTGCTTCCTTAGGGCCTCACAGACAAGCCTCCTGAGCTTGTCAAAGTCGGCTTTCCTGAAGTCAAGGACTTCCATGTTGCTGACTGACTTGCCAGCTTTACAGCTCATAGTCACTGTCACCCAGCTTCCCATCACTCACTAGGTCGCCTATTTAAGTCATCCCCAGTAGCCAGTACCAGGTCAAGCAACGCTTTACCTCTCATTGGCCCATGGACTTCTTGAGTCAGGTAGAGGTACGATAGGAAGCTTTGCAACCACTCGGATTTTGCTGAGTGATCCTCCCATGAGATGTCCGGATAATTGAAGTCACCCATGACAACCATGGTCCTGGAGCATGCAACCTCAGCCAGTTCCTGGGCGAACTCCTGGTCAAGCTCTTGACTTTGGGTGGGAGGTCTGTAGTAGACTCCTACCATTGTGTCCCCTGTGCCATGTTCCCCACAGATTTTAATCCAGAGGGTCTCCAGTTGTCCACCCTGATTGCCAACATCAGCTTGCGGGGGTGCATAACTTTCCTTAACATAGAGAGCTACACCCCCGCCCCTTTTATCTACACGATCCCTCCTGTACAGGGTGTGGCCATCTATACCTGAGGTCCAGTCATGGGTGGAGTCCCACCAGGTCCCCATTATCCCTATGATGAGATTCTCCTGCTTATTCCCCAAGCTTCTGGTACTTGTGTACAGGCAAGCAAGTGTCCTCTTGGGGACACTTGCCCACAGATTGTACCAGGGCTGGGGCAGGGGTGGGCTCCCTTAAGTGCGATGACCTGCTGGCTATGCAAGGGTTGCTCAGCAAGCCAGCAGTGGTGGTAGTCCCCCCTGTCTCCCACTGGGCTTAGTTTAAAGCCCTGTGGAGCAGGTTAGCCAGTCTGGCTGAGGAGAGCCTCCTCCCCAGGGAAGAGAGGTGGAGGCCATCTCTTTCCAGCAGTTCGCTGCCTCTCTCACCAAAGAGTGGGCTGTGGTCATGGAAGTCAAAGCCTTCCCTATGACACCAGCGCCGCAGTCTTTGATTAACTACCTGGATCCTCCTCTTCCTCCTCAGCCCATAACCCAAGACAGGTGGTGTTCTCTTTGATCCTCCCAGTGCCCCCAGACCCTTTAGCCCCACTCCCAAATCCCTGTAGTGCCTCATGACCTGGCTGGGAGCACTCCGAGCCATGTCATTGGTGCCCACATGAATAAGGAGCATGGGATAGTGGTCTATGGGCTGGAGGAGCTTAGGGATCCTCTCCACAATATCCCAGATGCAGGCCCCTGGGAAGCAGCAGACTTCCCGGGCTGAGGGGTGGGGGCGGCAGATTACCCCCTCATTTCCCCTCAGGATGGAGTCTCCCACAACAAACACCTTATGTTTTGCCTTGGGGAGAGCGGGGATGGTAGCTGCAGTTGAGCCTGTGTTGCCTGTGGGAGCTGAGAACTCAGCAGTCTCTGCTGGAGCAGCAAGAGGGGCGTACCTAAGCTCCGGCAGGGCAGGGGCCTTGGTGCAGTGGGCCTTAGGGCTCTTGACCACCTTGGTCCATGTCCCTGACCGGATGGAGTGGGAGGTCCCAGAGTCCTCCTTTGTCCTGGAGCGAGACCATGGTCTACCCTCCGGCTCCCAAGGGAGAAGGGCCTGGCAATAGGATTAAATCTCCTGCTCACAGTCCCTGATGGCATTCAGTCTCTGGACAGGGGCCTGGAGCTCCTCCAGCTGGCACACCAGAGACCCCAAAAGGGAGCAGACCCCACAAGGGGAGGTGGCCATGCTCCCGGGCCCCAGAGACTGAAAAAGGGACAGCCAGCCCGAACAGCCCAGAACCATGGGCTCTGTCTGGGTGACTATCTCTGAGGTGACGGGGGGGGAGGGCCACAGAGCCCGAGGGGACCCTCAGGGTGCAGCACAGGCCCATCCACTTCATGCCACTGGTAGGCTGGCTACAGCTGGGACTGTCTACCCTAGGGGGCATCCAGGCAGGGCCTTGGGCCCTCCTCGCACCCTCCTGCATGAACTCCACGCTAACTCATGCACTGGCAGACAAGTGCACCTGTTTGTGCAGCCTGCTTGTGTGGCTCCCTGGGGGGCTGGGCAAAGTAGGGGCCTGGGCAGGGCGAGACTCGGCCCGGCTCCACTCAGCCACCTCCTCCCACTCACTAAGGGGTTAACCCCCCCCCACCACGGGCCCCGCTTACCTCCGGCTATGCTGGGGGTCGGTGGGCGGCTCCGTGGCTGCTGGGGGATCTCTGGGGGGCTTCAAGGGAGCGGGGGTGCAGCAGCCACATGTCTCTCACCGCTCCAGAGCCTAACTGGGCTTTTTTGCTGTTGGCAGGCCCTTTTAAACTATGTGCAATGCCTGCACCTCTGTGACATGCAACTCAAAAGAGGACATGGCAATGTGCTACACACCACCTTTGGTAAGTGACACCTGAAATTTTGTCTGTGCCCTAGCGGGGCACAAATTCAAGTGACTGCCCCAGGCACAGTGCTTTGGGTGCTCCATGGAGATGGGCGGAGTGGATGAGGTGACTCCTCAGCACTGCCGCCAGCTTCACATCTGAAGGCTTGACAACTCCCCTCTCCCACTACTGCCACCATGGCACACAGGATCGGCTATGCATGGGGGGGGTTGCTAATTTGCCCAAGGCCCTGTACCAGTGGCATACTGTGGATCTCTGGGGCCCGGAGGACAAGCCCAGGGTGCTACGCTTGTTCCCACGTGCCCTGGACAAGCTGCCTTCTGCAGCAGTTTTGACAGTGGGGGGGGAAGGGAGAGGTGAACAGCACAGAGTGCTGGTTCCCCCTTTGCACCTGCCAATGGCCAAGACCTCCAGGGTCTGGGTAGTAGGCTCTTTGCCCCACTTGCCCACCTCTGCCTTACACCCCTCAGTTACACTCTTGGAACTTTGGAATCAGTGACCTTGCTGAGTAAAAACAATGGCATTGTTGACTAATTAGCAGCTCCCTGCTTAGCTGAGACCCATTTGATGAGAACATGTCAATATCTAGTGTAGGAGAAGGAGGCATACAAATTTCTTGAATTTGGATAAAAAGAAGTTCTGCCACAAGGATGCTTTCTTTGAATACACTTGATTTTCTGCAGAGGCCTAGAGGTAGCTAAAGAGCTGCCTTGGGGTGCTGTCCTCGTTTCTCTCTCACCTTCTCCCTGTCCTTTGAGGAGGCTGAGAGGAGAGATATGGCAAGGGAGGACAAAGCAATGCTGAACAAAATCCGATGAGCTCTCTCCAGGGGGAGTGGGTTGCAGCCAACCAGGCAGGGGGGTCTGCAAACTCAGCTCTGTGGCAGCAGTTGTTAACCCCAACTCATCACACCCTTCGGTGATCATGCAATATAACGCATTAAAGACTTACTAACATCTTTAAAGACTTGCTTAAGTCTAAACACTCTGGGAGGTCCATGTATGGAGAAGTTTTGCAGATTGCCTGCTTGCCGCTGGGGGTGGGTGGGGTTGTTTCATCTTTTTTCTTACATTACATGCTGGCCGCACTGCACTCTACCTAGCACTTAACAAGTATTCAGCTTTCCCCCCTGCAATAACAGTCCACCTGGCAACTTTTTGCCACTCTTTCCAGTAAATGCCATGACTCCATAAATACCCCCAACATGCTGAGGCAGGTGCGGTCTCCAAAAACCAAACCAACCACCCATCTACCCCAAAGAAAACATGACACATCTTCAGAGCAAAAATGAAACCCTTTACTGAAAACACTGAAGCTTTAACAATAACTATATGCTACTTAACAATATAAAATATATACAAAATGTAAAAAAGTAAAAAAAACCCTGAAAATATTTTCAGTCTACTCTCCTCATCACTGGGCTGTGGGCTGATTGCGGGTGAGTTCCACCCGCAAACATTTTCTGCGAGGAGGGGGAAAAAGGAATAAGAGGAAAAGATGGGGGCGGTTGACACACAGTCAAAAAAATTGACTTTTGACACCCCCCCGGCACACACACACAAAGTCAGTGGAACATTTTACCTAAATGTCACCCGGGATGCTGCATATCCTGGGCCTGAGTTGGGGACCTGTCCACCCAGGGATTAACAGCAGGAAGGCAGTGTGGCTGCAGCCAGCATGGGGGGAAAGCTCAGGATGGTGTCTGCACCCTCTGAGTAAGTACGTACCCAGAGTGGAACGGGTCACAGGCTACAGCCCAGGGATCGGGGGCTCCATAGGCTAGGCCCTGCTGTGGGCTGGGGCGAGGGAACACTGTGCATGTGTCCTTAAGCACTAGCTTTCACCGGCCCAAGCCCCACCCTTCTGTCAGCCCGGCCTCTGGCCCCATGCTCTTGCCACCCTGCCAGCCCAGGCCCTGTGCTCAAGCCCCTTCTTGCCACCACTGCCACTCCTCCATGCCTGCCGGCTGGCCCAACACCACATGCCAGAGTGGACCCCAGGCTCCTGCCATTGCGCCCTGGACCCTGGCAGCTGCCATTCACCAATTCACTTGACCACAATGCCACCACTGCTGCCACCACTTCTTCTCCCCACCCACTGCACTGAGAGTTAAAACAAAATGGTCTGCACGCTAAGTAAAACCAGGCAGATATTTTAAATGAGTGCTACAGTGAAACCACAGTAAGCAAAAGTGCATTAAGCAGGGGTTGCCTGTAAAGATGTCTACTAACCCAGTGAGAAGTATGAAGATGGGCAATCACTGACTGGCATAACTGTGCTGGCAGATGCCCCTAAAACACATATAGTAATACTAATAAAACTGCACTTTTATTGGTATAGCTTATTTCACTCATCAGGGTGTTTTCATTTCACCAGTACAAAGCACAGATATTCTGGTTTTAGCTGTGTCCACACTAAGAGCACATTGCCAATATAGTATGCTGGTACTCCTATGCCATTAAAGCTCCCTAGTGTAGATATAGCCTTAGTGACACAGAACAAACAATTGTGAACAGACACTCAAATAGTAAAGTGTATAAATTATTCAAGAATGAAATGTTCAAGTAATATTAACCTAAAGGTATAGTCATCAATTTTGTTCCAATGGATGACATTGGGTAGTTAGTATTCAAGTGTTACTACATAAATAAAATTGATTTATGCTAACTGAGAAGACTATGAGAGAATTTTATCAGGATGCCCAAATTCTGCTCCTTCCTGCTTGATCAATCACCTCTCTGCTGAACTGTGTAGCATTTGCTACAAAAATTCTTAGCAGAGAAATTGGGCTAAGGCAAAATGAATAATACATTTTCTGCGGTGCTAGACTAATGACCCTTAAGTGCTTTAGAAAAATGAGCTGTGTGGACTGCTTCCTTTTACAAAGGGACTGGCTCATATACTGGGACATAACTAGCAGTAAGGGTTATGTTTGGAGCTGAGCATAAGCAGAGTATGTACTGCCTAATTTTATGATTACAGCCAGATATGGCACATTAAATCCTTTCACAAATACCCATCCGCTTGGCTTTGCTGTGCATATTTGTTTTTGTCTCCTCACCTCTATCTCCCGTCTCACTTCAGGCAGCACTGTTTTTATATACATGTTAATCATCTTCATCTTTTCTCTTGCTGTTTTCATGAAGCTTATTGTGTCATCATAAAGACACTTATCAAATGATGACAGGCAGGACAGAAAGCTATTTACTTTGAAACAGTAGGAGGGATCCAGGGCAGGGAAGCACAGTTAAAGTCTGCATTGGCTGGCATTTACAATACCTGAACAATTCAGAACTTTCCCTGAGCAGGTCCCTAAAGGGAAAGAATACTACCTTAGGTTTCCTTGCAGAAATGTCATTTTTATCTCCTACATAAAACAGCAATGAGGAAAAATGCATGTATTAAGCCGGCTTAAAAGGAGGCTTATTCAGTGGTAATTAAAGAGAAATGTAAAACCAGTGGCTGAACGGTGCAGGATTATTTACTCTTATTTTAAATTAACTTGCTTTAAATCCACTGAAGATGTACTTAAGTTGAAATGCAGCTTTTCTTATGATTTTTCCTTTTTAAGTAAGGGAAAGGAGCAATAGAAACCACTAGTCTGTTTGTTTGGGTTTTTTTATTAGACGATGTAATTGGTAGACAGCTGATGAAAATGAAATGTTCCTTTAAGAAAGAAGTCATTTACAAACTAGTGTGCAGTCAAACAACCTCATTATCCTCTTTACATCTTCCATTAGGTCAAAATACCCATGCCTACCCCACATGCTTTCGTCTCAAACGGCATATGCCAATGCTAGCCTTTCAACTCTGGCTTTTTTATTCTTTGGAAGGATTAGAATCTACTACAGCACTGCTTCATTTTCATTACGTTGCTGTTCTATCTTTTAGGGGAAATCAGCTTCACATTGTGTTATTCTTATGCTCCTTACTAAGGTTTATAAAGAAAAAGAAAAGAAGAAGAATCCTTTTAAATTAAGGCAGCCCAGTTTGATAGCACTCCCAAAATACAAAAAAGCTTTATTATCTGAATAGCTTGCTTGAAAAAGACGTGCAACACTAGAACATTCAAATCCCAACTGTCTAAGCTGAAGTCATTGATGTGTATTATCTCTAGCCTGCCATCATTAATAAGGAAGCTTTAAAGGACATTTCTAAAAGCCTGGATGATTCCTTTTGGCTAGAATTCAGAGGATACCCTCTCTACCCTTTGTCTGAGAAAAAAAATCTGTGGGGGTGTGGGTGTAAAGTTCTTTCCTTATTGCTAGACTCTTTTTTTCAGGGTTCATTGCCCAACTTCTAGTCTCCACCTCCATACAAGACTGAGGCAAATCCACTCTTGAGCAATAAACAGAGCAAGAATAAAGTCCTCTAGCAGATTAGTGGCGTGGGAACCTTATACAGAAGTCCAGCTGTGTCCTTGAATACCAGTTTCCTGCTTCCAATTTCATCTCTCTTTCATCATACATAACATTGTCTTTCTGTGGAGGTTAAGTGCATTCTATTTACATATGATGAATTCTTGAGCATTAATGTCTAATGATTAACATATTACCATCCTTTTTCCCATGTCATATCATTGCCTTTTTTTCTCTCTCTACCTATTTTATTTTGCTTTTTCACCATACCCACCGAAATAGGAGCTGGTTCTAAATACATAATACCAATATACAATTTATTTTTGTTCTTTCTCCTTGCAGTAGCAAGCCTGCCTGACGCACAGAAATAGCAAACTAAATACTAAGAATCAAGAGAACCTTTGAAAACAAGACAGATGTTTTATGCAAATAGCAACTTCAGTTCAGACCTATCCAGTTACATGCTGACCAAAAACATAAGCTTCAGTCTTAAACTAACTAATCAGGGCTCAGAGTGTCAACCTCATGGAGCACGTTCTGCATGAAGAGACTGCCAGTTGAGAATTCACATCAAGGGAACTCTTCAACAAATGGATTATGCTCAGGATAAGATGGAAGGCCAGCATGATGAATGATATACCGGGATCGTAGGCTTTCACCAAATCATTTTGCTTAGTAAAAAGCATAGTGGAAGTATTTTGGTAGACCAGAAGTATAAACACATTGTCTAACTTCCATTTAGTTCTACTGAAGCTGATCTATAACTCCTAATATACAATCCTTCAGTCAACTGTTCTGAGGCAAAGATGTCTTTGTGCATTCCATCCCTAATACTTCCTAATACTTAGGGAAACAGGTCCAAGAAGAAGCTAAAGTCACCCCAAATCTGCTGTAGTGATCATAGAGAGCTTCCATGATCACAGGTTGAAATTATTGCAGAGGTAATTTGCACTGGTTACATCCTTCTCAAAGATTTATGGCAAAGTAGGGCTAGAAGGGCCCTTGCAATGTCATCTAGTCCAGGCCTATGCTTAAGGCAGGATCATCCCTGACTACACCATCCCAGGCAAGCATCTGTTTAACCTGGTCCTGTAAATTTCCAGGGATGGAGGTTCCCCAATTTCCCTAGGTAGCCCGTTCCAATGCTTGACCACCCTCATAGACAGAAAATTCCTGCTAATCTTCAACCTAAATTTCCTCAGTTGCAGCTTGAGGCCATTGCTCCTAGTCATGTCCCCTACAGTCCCAGATAAAAGCCCAACTCCTTCAGCAAACTCCATGGAGACTGTTATCAAATCCCCCTCAATCTTCTCTTCTTCAGACTAAAAAGCCTTAGCTCTTTCAGCCTTTCTGTATAAGGGTGAAGCATTAGACCATAATTCAAAGGAATTCAAAACACAAGCATTCACACATTAAGGCTCGTTAATTTGTGCTAAATGCCTTCTAAACATCTCAAAGTGATGCCACTTCAGGTAAGGATTAACTCGGAGCCATGCTACCTAGATTGTATTAGGGTAACCTCAGTCTGCTCCACAGAGATAAAATAAGTAATCTGAAGTCTTCCAACATCTCAAGATGCACCACTCACAGCACCCCGCCCACCCAAAGAAAGGGTAGAGCCTACTGTCCTGGCTTTTACCCATGTTCCTGCTCACCACCCCTCTAGTGGCAAGTTAGAGCTGTGCAGGCTCTGACAAAATTAGGGCTTAGCAATACAGTCTAACCCTTTTTAACATTCCACAGATTTAGTATGGTCTATCTGTAACATGTAATGTCATGGTAAGTCACGCTTTCCAGGCCTCTAACCATTTTTGTTGCTCTGATTAGAGGTCTGGGAATCATGACATATTCCTTAATACTGCTTCATGATCCTGTTGGGTTGATGCTGGAGTAGCAAGGAGTTTGCATCATGGACAAGAAATTATCCCATACAGGTAACTTAAAAATTATCCAAACCTGCTAAACAAGCATTTAAAACAAGCCCTAATTTTGTTATAGACATATCAGTCTCTGGTTGGGAAACAAATGTGCTTTCACTGAAAAAAGATGTGTATGTGTGTGTCTTCACTAACTGATGTCCACCCCCTGCTTTCAGTTAAACCTTTGACTTTATTACTTCTATAGTAATGACAGAAAAGCAATGGACTCCCTCAGTCTTTTGAGTCAAGGGTCTTATCTGAGATGCCAAAGATTTTACAATAAGGCCAGTTCACTCATGGGTTTTCTTTCTTCTTTGAAAAAAAACAAACACTGAACAAAACCCAAAAAACTGCAGTGGTTTTCCTCAAGGAAATGAGGAAGCCCAGAAATTCAATTAGAAAGACTCTAGTCAAAGATTCCATAATGTATATAGAACCTTAGGTAAGAAGCACCTAAGTGTAACAAAGTACAAAGGGCACCTATATGTGTGCACGGAGCCTGCTCCAACATGCTGGAAATCCAGTGCGTTGGAGCAGACTTGATTAATCAAGTCTGCTGGAGCAGATAAATTGACGTGCTCCAGCAGCCTTCCATGTCATGTGTATCAGTGTCGCCACACATCTCCATGCTGAAAAAATGGCAGCAAGTGCATTTTGAAATAAAACATGTTCAATGAGCTTTAGTTCAAAGTGCCTCACCGCCATTTTTTCACCATGGGGATGCATCAGGACATTGATACACAGGACGTATGAGAGCTTTGAATTAGCACAGCTCACTAATTAAAGTGCCTGGTGCTGCATCCCACAGCACGTGTAAAATGCTTTAAGAAATGTACTGTAGGGAACAATCCCACATAAGTTATTTCTTTATATCCAGTTCCAGCCAAAGATGGAAGTGAAAGTACTGTAATAAACCCAGCTTGAAATGGAACTTGGAAATATTATGTTGTGACAAGTTCTGTTTTCATAAGATTTTCAGCAAGGATTTATTTCTTCAAGAAATCTGATCATTTTGGATATGATTTATCTAAGCACCTGAGGTGAAATCATGGTTCTGGTGAGGTCAATGGCAGTTTTCCCATGGGGCCGGGATTTCACCCCGATTTTTAAATTACAGTGAATTGAACGTTGGTGACGAATGGAGCAGTGATTAATGGATTTCATGCCTACAGCACAGGGGAGTTTCAACAATATAAATCAAAAGTAAATACACTGAACTCAGTGAAATCATGCAAGTATAAAATCACTGGAAATTATGTCAGGATTCGGCTAATTACGTAAGCACATCAGCATGAATGAGCACGCACAAACACCCCACATGTACATGAGAAACAAATGTGAGTTGTAATTTATAACTTAACTCTCTTTACACTTTCAAGACTGGCATGTTGTGCTCATGGGCCTCAGACATTAGCATCTCATCTGTAGCATTTTTTTTCAAACCAAAACAGCACATAAATTACAGCAAAGGAAAAAAAGCAGTTGCAATTCCTACTTAGGTATGTTCGGTCACATCACACTGTGTCAGCCACTGTCAATTTTTTCCTATCCGGTCATGACACAAACCATATGATATGACCGGATGCAACTGCTGTCAGACGTGTGAACATAAACTTTCTTTTACACGTCTGTTATTAAGCTATCCCATAGAAAACAGTTTTTGAAAAATAAATTCTTGCAAAAAAAACCATTAGAGAATACATTATAGACCCATTTGTTATGCTTCTTTGCTTAGCTCTTCCCAAATTCATGGTGAGGCATTTGACAGACCTGTACATACCAAAGATGGCCCCAGAACATTTTCTCTGCGACTGATAAATTGTCAAACGTTTAAAGAAAATTCCACTCATCTATTCTAGGCTCAACTTCAAACGGAACTCATTTTATTCCCTTCTCCAAGGATTAAGACAATATGATTGGGATGCTTCCAAGATGACCAGTAGCAGTCAAAAAATAAAAGATTTATAAATTCTAGAAGTGTAGGGAGAAAGAAAGGAAATTAAGGTTTTATTAAAACAGATAACAGGAATGCTATCAGTACAGCAGCTTCCTATTGCCTGCTGAGTCCAGTAATGAGGATTCAGGGTTCTGTAAATGATACACTGTCATAGAAAGCCTCTGGATGCACAGCAAGAGCTTCATAGCATCTTCACTTTCCTGCAGAACTTAATCTTATGAAATATTTATTTAAGAAACACTAACCAATTAAAATATCTTGGGGGAGGGGAGAGGGGAAATAGTGTGTGGGTTTATCTTTTAAATGAACCTTTCTTCCAAAAGTTTAAAAAAAAAAACCCACTAACTCAGGCAGGTTTAGCTGGAATTGCAAAATGTTTAAGAAAATGAAGCTGCATACACTATATTCCCAAAAGAAAGGTTTGTGCCTTCAGTGCACACTCAAAACAATAAGGCCCATAAATTCTGGGATTAACTGCATGTGCAGAATATGACAAACAGTGAGTGTTACTGCACATACATTTAGCATCTTTACTTGTACTTCAAGTGGGAACACTGACCAGGACTGCCACAAGCAAGCTATATAATTGAAAAAAATTGTCCTAATATAGACTGGTAGTGTTCTGCTTAAACACCTCTAGCCAACAGTGTGCATATTGGCCCTTATTCTCCTGTCACATGTGCTTCACATTTATGTACCGCAGTTGATTCTAAAGGAGTTACTTGTGATTTACCTTGTGTGAGAGGAGAATCAGACCCTTTGTTCTGTAGCCTCTACAAGCAGAAGTATACTGTGTTTCATTGCTAAATCTATGCATCATTCTAATACTACTAATATTACTGCAGGTTAATATTCTTTTCAGCTGCTGGCAGTGTGACTTTTGAAACTGGCCTGGTAATCCAAATTCCTCACATCTTTTAAAAGATGTAAAGTAGGGGAAAAAGCAAACATTAATGTACCGTATTTTCTCAGGGAAAACCTGCCATGGAATCTAATACACAACCTGTTTTGGAAAGGCAGAATAAATTTAAAAAGATCTTTCCTTGCAGTTAGTAACTGGGTAGCAGCAGGTAGGGAGCTGAGCCTGCTCATTGTTCTGCTCTCTGCGGATCACTGAAGGTTTTACATAGTGTTTCACCCAACAAGCGAGTGAATCTGCTCTTAATGTATTTCTCACAAATAATGCACACTTTAATTTCCAGCAGTTGGCTTTTCAGGGAAAAGTGCTGGCAGTATATCTTTTATTCGACCAACTAAATAGTTCAAAAAAAGTTAGTTGCAAGCTTTTGGGCACAAACACCCTTCATCAGGCAAAGGAAGACTCTGCTGGGCTGCACAGCTTTGGAAGCTGTAGGGTACTGATTTCCATCAGCTTTGAGGGGGTACCTTGTGGCCTCAGTCAGCATACTGCACCCCCAAAATATCCAGCCCTGATACCTAGGACTGTTGGGGCAGAAAACTGCAAAACAACTCAAGGGAAGCCAGGCCTATTCAGGCCCAGGCCTTAACATACAGCAGGGCTCTGCTGCACAACTAAACTGAGATGCAGCATATGTAAAGCAATAATCAGAAGAGGGGAGCAGGCCTATTTGCACTAAGCCTGGACTAGACAACAAAAGAAACCCATGCCATTCTATGTTGGGCCTAAACTAGGCAACAAAATATGCCCGACTCCTCACCTTGACTCAATCCATGCCATGTCTTACTCTGGCCCAAATCTGTCAGCAAAAATGCCAGACTCTACCCCGGTCAGCATGCTCTGAGGTTAATACCTGCATGATATTATTCTACTCAAGGCCTTAGTATGGCCCAAATTTACCAGGTGCTTATACCTGGCCAGAACTGCCACAAAACATACAGCTGGGGTTCAGCCACATAACTAGGCTGAAACAAAAAAAAAAAAGTTGCAACAGCAACAAACTTGCCAGGGCTATGGTTACCATATATCTGGGTTGTCCCAGACAGGTCCTCTTTTTTGGCCCCCCGTCCTCCTGTCCAGGTGGGTTTTAAATAAATGCAAGCAAATGTCCAGTTTTTTGCTCTGCCTCTGCTTTTCCTTGCCATTTCCAGCTTGGATGCTTGGGGCTGGGAGCAGCAGGGCAAGGTAATTGGCTGTTGGGGGATCACATGCTCTATGTGTGGGGCCTATCAGCTGCTCCCAGGTATCAGACAGAGACACAGAGAGAGAGTGTGTGTGTGCATGCATGAGCTGCATGGGCAGCAGGGCTCCCCACCACAGGCATCAAGGAGCTGGCAAGCATCATAGCCCAGCCCCTGGCACGGGTCTTTGAAAACTCCTGGCGCTCTGGTGTAGTGCCCGAAGACTGGAAGAAGGCCAATGTGGTGCCGATCTTCAAGAAAGGGAGGAGAGTGGATCTGGCTAACTACAGGCCCATTAGCCTGACTTCTATCCTGGGGAAGATCTTAGAAAAGTTTATTAAGGAGGCTAACATTGTAAGGGATAGCCAGCTCGGGTTTGTTGTGGGTAGGTCTTGTTTGACCAATGTCATTTCCTTCTATGACCAGGTGACCTATCACCTGGATGAGGGAGGAGAGATTGACGTCATATATCTTGACTTCAAAAAAGCTTTTGATCTGGTATCCCATGATCACCTCTTGGCCAAACTGGCCAGTTGTGGCCTTGGCTCCACCATGATCTGCTGGCTGGGAAACTGGCTTCGTGGTCCGACCCAGAGGATTGTAATTGATGGCAGTCACTCATCGTGGTGCCCTGTGACCAGTGGGGTCCCTCAAGGCTCTGTCCTGGGACCCATACTGTTCAACATCTTCATTAATGATGTGGACATTGGAGTCAGGAGTGGACTGGCCAAGTTCGCCAATGACACCAAACTTTGGGGCAAAGCATCCATGCCAGAAAATAGGTGGGTGATCCAGGCTGACCTGGACATGCTCAGCAAATGGGCGGACGAGAACCTGATGGTGTTTAACACCGAAAAATGCAAGGTTCTCCACCTTGGGAGGAAAAACCTGCAGCATCCTTATAGGCTCGGCAGTGCTACGTTGGATAGCACTACAGAAGAAAGAGACTTGGGGGTCATCATTGACCACAAGATGAACATGAGCCTGCAATGCGATGCTGCGGCTAATAAAGCGACCAAAACACTGGCTTGCATCCATAGATGCTTCTCGAGCAAATCCCGAGACGTCATTCTCCCCTTGTACTCGGCCTTGGAGAGGCTGCAGCTGGAGTACTGCGTCCAGTTTTGGGCTCCACAGTTCAAAAAGGATGTGGAGAAGCTTGAGAGAGTCCAGAGGAGAGCCACGCGCATGATCAGAGGTCAGGAAAACAGATCTTACTATGATAGGCTGAGAGACATGGGACTCTTTAGCCTGGAAAAGCGCAGGCTCAGGGGTGATCTAATGGCCACCTATAAGTTTATTGGGGTGACCACCAGTATCCAGGGGAACATTTGTTCACCAGAGCGCCCCAAGGGATGACGAGGTCGAACGGTCACAAACTCCTGCAAGACCGTTTCAGGCTGGACATAAGGAAGAATTTCTTTACTATCCGAGCCCCCAAGGTCTGGAACAGTCTGCCAGCGGACGTGGTTCAAGCACCTACACTGAACACCTTCAAGAGTAAATTGGATGCTTATCTTGCTGGGATCCTATGACCCCAGCTGACTTCCTGCCCTTTGGGCAGGGGGCTGGACTCGATGATCTCCCGAGGTCCCTTCCAGCCCTGTTGTCTATGAAATCTATGAAATCTCCCCAAAGAACCTTGCATACCTATGTCCTTAGACCAACATGGCTACAACCAACAATCCTGCCGTATGTAAGAAAATATGGTATGTCCATTCTAACACTTTTAGGTTTGCTGACTTATAGCCCAGGGCTTCAGGAATAATTTGGCTACCAATTCACTTTTTTAAAGTATATATATGTTATAGTATGCCCTTGCCGGCAGCCAGATAGGGCTGCTTCCATCTCTGATAAGCCTCAGGCCAGGGGAAATGAGGGCCTCCTGTTCCCTCCTGATAAGTGTTAGGGCTTAGATTTTGGACTTCTGGTGGATATTCAGTCTATTTTCTTTCCAAGCCAAGAAAAAAGTTTACAGAATTACCAAATTGGCCAGGGCACATAAGTTTTTATGTGATTCCTACCAAATAGGTTATGATGGTATTAAAAATATAGATGGTTTATTTGTTGCAACTTGGTGTGGCCCACCCAGTGCATTGAGCTCAGTTCCCAAGTAAACCTGAGGATGGGAACAGGAATACCAGAGACATCTCCTTTGATGATAGGGTGGACTCTTATATCTGTCCCATCAGAAAGCTCTCTTTGTAGCACCTTTCACATAAAAGAAGAGCAAGGGATTCCAACAACAATGATCAGCATATTTTGATGGATATAGGGATGAGGTCGTTTTTCTTGCCCAGATAGTATTTGGCCTTAAAGAGTAAAAGACTTTTAGCCTTGATCTAGTCTAGTTCTTTATAAACAATTAGGCCTGTTACGTTCTTTCTGAACAGTTGGCAGGGGTGGATTGGGGAGGGTGGGGGGAGAAGATGGTACAATTGCATCCCCTTTGATTCCTGGTCCATCCAGACTTTTTTTTTTTTAAAGTGCCTGACAATAGCAGCAGCATTTCTATTTAGGCAGCAGTAAGGGAGTCACTTGACTTTGTGGTTTGTTATAATCTACTTGATTCCTTCTAAACTCCAGAGGTGTTAATGACCCTCTCTCCTTGTTTAATGGTCTTGATCCTCCATTCTTTCTTCTGAAATTCTGTCTGCTAGCTGTTCCTCTTAATGTAGCTCCTATTTCACAGCCCTGAAGAATGTTTTTAAATCAGGTGTGGAAATAACTTTCACTGAGGCACTGGATGTGCTGTCAAGATGTGCAAGGCTTGGTTTTGTTTTATGAATGTGAAAGAGATGTATAGTCAATTATAATGACTACAGGGCTAAAGAAGCAACATCTGATTATTGTTGCCTAGTTTGTTGTGTTTGATACAGCAAATCAACGAATATTCCAATAAAGTTGTATTTGTCCTCCTTTTGATCTTAAACTGAATGATGTAGCCCTAGGCCCCTAGCATATTTGTGAAGTTTCTAGTTTCATTTTACCTGGAGGAGAATATGTTATGTTATATGTGAGAATGCGGTGCACCATCTGCGCCCCCCTTTTCCAAATCCCGGCTCCATCCATGTATCTATGACATAGGTTGTAGGTAGCCCTACTTAAATATGTGATACATATTCCTGTATGAAATTTGTCTTTTTTCCACAGAGCTTAATTTTCAGTTTCCTGGAGTCAATATTTGTTGTTATTTGTGCTTTATCACCCCATTTTATGAGATTACTCATAGATTACGATCCTTTTTTTTCTAGTTGCATACCACAAGATAACATTCAGTATTTCTTTGCTTTGCACCTTTCCCTTCTATTTTTCCCTCTTTGGGTAGCTTCTTGTTTTTCTCCCCCTTTGTCTGTGCTGTACTATGTATATATTACAAGGAATCTGGTTGCCACACAATCAGAGCTGGCTGGGCAGCTGAGAATCCCTTCTATCCTTTGGCAGGGTTAGCTGACTCAGCTTTGTGGAGGAGGGGAAACCTGACATTTATAACAGGCCATCAGCAAAGTGGAACAGCTTTTAACATTTTAGTTAAAATTCATAGCGTTAAAGAGCTGTGCTAGTGAGGTATGCTCAAGATGAGCTAAAGCACTAAGCATGAAGAATATAAAATATATTAGTCTCTATTTAAAACCAGGAAAGGTTCTCCTACTCTTTTCTATATTTGATTAGTAATTTTGTGTGCATTAGTTTCAGAAAGTAATGTTTTGTACAAGTAGATTTGGCCAATAAAATATGTCACACTAGCTAAAATGAGGACAGTAAAATATCTCATGTTACTGTTTTCACATAAAATAGCAATAGATTTAATATTATGTAATTACTGAGGCTCTGAGAGAAATACAATATAATGAACACTAATATGCCTTGTGCCATAATACTAAGAGGTGTTATGTCTTTTATTTATTTCATGTATTGTAATTGCACTTACATAGGGCAACATTTTCAAATCCCCAAGCTACTGAAGTGCATATAAAATGCACACGCAACTGTTGTGCTCATAAGAACCCTACATATTTTTATAGAAACTAACATGAGTGTGGTTTGAAAGGATAAATATAAAGTTTTATGGAATCAGAAGGAATATGCATGGCTTGTAGACTTCTCAAATTATTATTCCTGTGAAGTACCTAAAATGTGAGGCTGCTACCTTTGTATATTACTGTCCAAAGCATAATGATAGTATCATATGTAAATACTGCTTTAGTAAGCATAAACCATGAAATATTTAAGCAGTTTATTTTATATAAAGTGAGACAGTATAGTTAATGCAACCTCTAAGAAAGCTCTTGACATTCATCATAAATCAGCATACAAGCCCCACACTTTACAAAAATTTTCGTCCTGCAATTGTTAATCATTAGAATAGCAATACAGCAATACTGGGTACATACAGAAGTGCAGCTCCCAGGTCTAACTCATGGAGAGTCACAGAAATTGCCATGAGTAAGACCAATCCTCCTGATCCAACAGATATTAGCTGTTGGACTGGGAGGGTAAAGCATTGGAGCCAATCCAAGGAGAGAGGCTGCATCTTTCCCTGCTTTCTCCTGCATCTCTTCTCCTGGCACTACCCTCATTCTCAGAGCTCCAAGCACCATTGCTGGCTCTGGATGGCTAGGGGGGAAGGCAAGGGAGGGAGGTCTTCTGGGGATTTCTCAGCCCTGCTGGAGTGGGGAAGGATGGGTAGATTGGAGCCCCCCCCCCCCCCCCCCCCCCCAAGGTAAGGTAGTAAAATGAAGTCAGGCAGCCACTGAGGATAAAATAAAAAATAAACAGAAATAAAGAGGGAGTAAATTAAAGAGGGTCTCATGTTTTAATAAACTGGAATTTGGGATTGGGGTGGGGGGAGTGCTGGTTGTGCTTCCTGGGGTGGCTGGGAGGTGGGAGTGGTGAAGAAGGGTGTTTTTGAGGGAAGCTACTGCCCCTGCCCTGGGAAGGAAGCCCCAGCTCATGGGGACCCAATTCAGACCTTATTTCCCCGCTCCATACCCTTCTCCTGGACCCCTGTGCCCTGTGCCCTGTGCCCTGTCTAGCTGGCTTGTACTCTGCAGGCTCTCTGCATGGGATTCCACTTCTGAGAGTGGGCGGGGGAGTTGTCTTGGTGGCAGAACCACCCCCTGGGCAGTAGAGTTCAGGGGGTGGAAAGTTTGTCCACACAGAACAGGAGGGGGTGGGTGGAACTGCATCCTGGGATGCTGGAGGGCTGCAACGTGGGCAGCTCAGCTGTGAGGAGTGTCTACACATTAATGAAACATAAACTGGGTAACATGGATCAGAGATAAACCTGCCCTGAAGTGGCATATATTTAAGCCACCTAAAGTAGGATTAAAACATGTTTCAGGTGTTCATGTATGAACAATCCGGAAGTTAGGCACTCCAGAGGCAGCTAAAAATTAATGTGTAAGAAGGCCCTGACCTATTGTCAATTTGCTTACAGGTATTTCCATATACTAGAAAAAATACAATTTAGTGTCCTATGATCAGGTTGGTAACACCTTGATCTCCCAGAATTTTGTCAGCAACCCAAGACAATTAACTCAGTTCCTTAAAAACAAAGTTCAAAACCAAAAGAATTACCCTGTCAAGGTTTGTTGGGCAGAAGGCAGGCCAGAGTGGCACCTTAGGGCACCTATACATGAGCGCCAAGGCTGCTTTGACATTGGAATTCCAGCATGTCAAAGCAGATTTAATTAATTGAGTCTACTAACGCATGTTAGTACTACTGTCGCACTCCAGCAGGGTCCTGCATCTCATATATCAGCATCCCCATCCCCATCAGCCACCATTTTAAGCCTGGGGGCACCGAGGAGATGCAGCGGCACTTTAGAGTGGCTCTTGGAGCTGCTCTAATTAAAGTGCCATCCCCCACCCCCAGAGCATGGGTAAAAGTGCCCTTATAAGACTAATTCAGAGAAGCATAAGCTTTCATAAGCAACAGCTTATTTAATCAGATGCTATGAAGATTTGTTGGAAGAGACTTGACAAAATCTGTTCTGCACTGACGTAAAGGCTGCACATGAGCGGGCCTGTGCATTTGCAGCAGCACAAGTTATGGCGGCACAAATTTGTGCTACTTTGTGTTGTGGTGCAACCCCCTGCTGGTTCAGTTTGCAGTGGGACACACCGTCTCACTGCTGTATGTGCTTCAGGGGGGCCTGGCTGGAGTACAGGGTGCCTCAGTGCAGAGATAGCCATCAGGCAGACCCCATGCTGAGGCACCCTGTGCCCCAGCCAGCCAGGAAGTGGCACATGAAAATGAGGGGAGCAGGCAATCCAGGACTGCCTGCTCTCACATATTCATCCACTGCAGAGCCCCCATACTGGCTGAGGCAGTGTGCCTCGAGATGAGGGAGCAGGCAGCCCTGGGCTGGTTATACCCCTGTCTCTGCATGTCTCAGCAAGAAGGCTTCAGTGCAGAGCCTCCATGCTGAGGCACATGGAGCCCCGATCTTGAGGCACACTGTGCCCCAGCCAGCTGCTCTGTGGCTGGCTGGGCCACAATGTGCCTTAGTGCAGGGGCTCCACAGAGAAGCCTCCATGCTGAGGCACATGGAGACAGGGGAGCAGCCAGCCCAGGGCTACCTGCTCCCCTGTCTCAAGGCACACTGCACTTCAGCCAGCCAGGAAGCAGCTGGCTGGAGTATAGGGTGACTCAGCACGGGGGCTCCACAGCATGGGGGAGCAGGCAGCCCAGAACACAGCACTTTGGCATCTTTGCACCACTTTATTTATTTATTTATTTTTACAGATTTGCTTTGGTACCAGGAAATCCCAGTTGCCAATTTTGCCCCAGCTTTGCAAATTAGTAGCACCATACACTGTTTAACATGCAACATGTGCAGATTGTGGCATCGCAAAAAGGTTTGCGGCACCACAGACCACATGTGCCTGCACATCTGGATCTGGCCAAACAGGTTGTTTTGTACTAACAGTTGTTTTGCTTTTATATGGGCCAAACTTTTCCTTTCCTTTCTTTCCCTCTGCTTTTGCGTGGCATGATAGAAATGATCTGGTGACTGCCATAAGCTGTATTCCAATGGTGTTATATGTATATAAGTACTTACTTATGCATATGCAAATGATTAACTTAAATGGAACTATGCATTTGCTTTAAGTCATGCACTTAAACTAAAATTCATGCTCAAGTATGGTACATGGGGGTCATACTTTATTCAGTACTTCACAACTCCACCTGAAAAATCATATATACAGTTATTATATCATCTTGTTTTGCAAAATGGTTAAACATATCATTAAAACGAATTAAGCCATAACAGATGACTTAAATTCAAATGGCATGTTCTCATGTACATGGTATATTATAAAACCCCAGCCTTTTGTTTGCGTGAGAATTTTTGTTGTTAAAATCACTTTCCAATCTTAGCAAAATGTTGTAAACATTGTATATCAACTGCAGATTCATTTATATATGCATAAAACAAAGACTGTGGAACATTGGAAGTAGTTTGAATTGGGGTGGGGGGAGTACAATGAAAGGGCTAAATAAATGCATCACAGGAATTTGGAAGAGACTATTCCTCTTCACTGACAATGAGGGCGTAAACTGAAATTCCTTTGCTGAAAGAAGAGCTTTACGTGGAAGTAAAGAAAGGTGGCCCTCTTCAAATATTTCAAGACCCATCAAGTAAAGCTCCTTAGCCCTTTCCCAATTTCTGTTTGATTTTTAGGCCAGTGACTTTGGACAGCCGCTTCAATCACAGTTCACAGGCAACTGATTTTTTGCCAAGAACAACTTTGTTTGGCAGCAGAAGCTGACACATATGCTTCAGTTCCTCTGCAGCACCAAATGTATCTTCTAAAAACTGGTTAGGGACTGTAATAAAGATCTAATTGTAATAAGGATCTATTAGGGAGGGAAAAGGCTGACCTCACATCTGAAAGAAGATTTATGGTGAGGTTTTTTTATTCAGATACTTTTCAGTTGATAAATTTTGCTCATTTTCTGACAGTCTATTTTAAATGTCTACTTAGTGTTACCTAACTAGAACTGGCTGAAAATGTTTTAGACAAAACTTTTGTCTGTTAAAAAAAATGCTATCTTGTCAAGAAGGTTCCTCAGCTCTGGGATGGAATTTGTCATCAAAACAAATTAGAAAGAATTTGCAGTGCTAATGTATATCATTTGAGCCTGGATAAAATAAGGGCATGAAGGAAACCTTAAAATCCAGCTCTATTGTACAAATGTTCAGCATGTTCTTTTATACAGATGCAACTCTTGGATGCTGACAACAGCAAATGGAAAAAGTGTTTGAAAACAATGTGCTAAGGAAAATATTTGGTGCATTCCAAGAGATGGAGTATGGAGGAGAAGATGTACATGAAAAGGCCTGATGTTGTCATCACGAGAAGAGCACAGAGAATGAACTAGGCAGGGCATATCACAAGAACTGATGAGAAAGGGCACGTGAGGCAGATTTTGGAAGCTGAGGTGGAAGATACCTGACCACAAGGCAGTGATGGGAAGGGTAACTAAGGGTAACTAACATACATGGAGGAAAAAAAAAAAGCAAGAACAAAGAAAAATGGCGCTTTACTGGAAAAGGAAGCACATCAGTTCAATACACCAGACTTTTTGGCACTTGTATCTAATAGCTGGTTCAATCAGCCTTTTTTTTAATGTCTGTAATCAGCAATAAAAACTGATTTGGAAGGGACAGGCAAAGATGTGATAAGGTGGAAGGAGACTGTGCAAGGCAGGAGATGGAAGGCTGCAATCAAGGCAGTTATAGGTCCTCAAGACCTGTAACAAGAGAGAGACAAAAATACCCACCCAAGAATAACCAAACACTTTTGTGGGGGTAGGCCCCTTTGTTCTGAACTGTTTTGCTTGTATGCGTCTTATGTCTTCCCATGCAAAAAATGAAAAGTCTCATTTTCATTCTAATGCAAAAAACTTAGAAGAATTAAAACCTTAACATTTTTTATGAAGCAGAATTCTTGTTTTATAGGCAGCCCAAAAACATATTGCCTGTTTTCACATGGACGATGTCTTTGGAATGATCATCATACAGTTGGATGTGCAGAGGTTCATTTGGGACCATTACAGCTCCAGTGTATTAATTGAATATTACATCATATGCTGGGCACATGTAAAGAACATGCACTGTACTTTGTGTTACTTCGGAGCTGATGCTAATACCTAATTTTAATCTGCAGCAACATAGTAACAGATTCTAATTCCAACAGGACTAGAACCTAAAGGATGAAGGCTAGAAGTTGCATTTCGTTAGAAAATAGTTTCCATCACTGAGCAGGGAGGCCTTGAGCAGGGCCTTTCTAAGTTTCATGCCAAGCACTTGTACATCAATAATTCATAACATGCCTTTCAGCGGTATCTTGGTCATAGTATGTGTTCTCTACATTGCACAATATGACAGAGTAGAAAGACACAAGTTTCATTTCATTTCACTGATAATGAAGCAATCTTCAGCAAGGTATCAAAAAATCAAAGTGGCTAATGACATTTCTTGTGATCCACCTGCTGATCATGCTTCCATTTGGGGCAAAGAGGGAAACCTTTTTATTGAATGCAAATAAGGACTAAGATAAACATTACCTGGATAATGAAGATGATGCTTTGACAGCCTTTAGGCTGAGAGAGAAATTTTGTTCCCCTGTGCTGTAGGAAATACTTTCCCATTTTGTACAGACAGCTCTTTGCCTGTCTAGCAGAGCAGCTGTGAGAGCAGCTAACTAAGGATAAATTAGATATTTATTGACAATGCATGTGTACATGTGATGCTGAGCTTATTTTCTCTTTTCTCTGCATTTTAATTGGAGCAATCACTGTTGGACACCATTGTGAAAGAGAAATTTACTCTGGCTCTCAGAAAAGCAAAAGCGGAGGGGAAGTAACAGCATGAGCACAGTCAAAAGCCAAGGAATTGAGATTTCTCTTCCAAAGGGTGCCATGTGGAACCTGGCATCAGCCAGCATGGGCATGGAGACAGCCAACTAACCTGAGGGATGCCAGTTATGGTTATGGTATACAGCAATCACTCAATGTTTAAGATGCTTGCAAGATGACTGCTTTATACTGTCTGATTCCAAATGTCTGTGCATAACAGGATTTTCACAGTGCCCAGACTCTTTCCTTCCCTTCAAAGCCAACATTTATGAATTGCAATACACAAAACACACAGAGGTAGAAATATTTATAACCAACCTAATAACTAAGAACAGTAGTAGCCTGTGCGGTCACTTGAACACAAAGGGCTCTTTTGCTGTAACCTACTTGGGCTGTTACAGCATCTTCTGTGACCCTCATTTCCGTTCCTTTTCAGTTTTGAAGCAATCATCATTTATTCCTCCATGGAATATGTCCATCTGGGTTAATATACTCAAGCAACTGTTGGGCAACATCTTGCAACACCACTGTTTACAACCCTTCAAAGAGAGGGAAGCATTCCTATGTAATAATGGTAGCTCCTGGGACCCAAAACCCATTTTTTCCCCATTTTACTTTATTGGTTTCTTTAAATTTCCCCAAGTCTCCAGCATTGTTTCTGACAGCATTTGCTAACAGTCCAGGGGCATTCTTGTTTTCACTTTTTGTGTCAAGCAAAATGCCAGATAGTGACAACTAGTATTTCAGTGCTACTTTTTGCTATTTAACAGTGCTAAGTATGGATTAGAGTCCAACTTACCCAGCTCCTTTAGCACGTGCTTTATTCTTTTGACTTAGGTTTCCACCAAATCCGTTGGACTGGGAATAATGATAACTGACAGTTACATACTCCATACTTCACTTCATGTACTCAGTACTTCATTTCTTAAACTCATGCCCAATAAACTGGTTTACCTTCAGACATTACGGCTGGGAACAGAAGTTACATATAAACTGGTTTAAGTGATCAGAAACTGGTTTAAACCTGTAACAGAACACAATTCAGTGCACATAAGTCAGGTTCAAAATGGCCCAAACTGGTTCAAGATAAACCTGGCTGAATGCAGTCTCAGATTTAATTGATTTGGGTCAAACTGATTTATGCAACTTCTGTCCCAGACCCCCTCCTAGTTTAAGTTAAACTAGAGTCCCCCAGCATCCCAGCATGATTTTAAGCCCTGGGATGGAATGTGCTGCCTGCTTCAGACTGCAGGGCTAGCCTTGCCTCTGCTCTCTAGCCAGAGCAGGGGCAGGGGCAGGGGCATGGCCAGAAGTGGGCCTGGCCCCCAGAGTGGGCCTCCAGAGGCAAAGGGGGTTTATTCCCATGTGGGGAGCACAGCCGGAGTCTGCCTGGCTGGGATGTAGCAGTTCCTGTCAGGCATTCCTCACCTCGGTGCTCAGGCGGCGGGGGGGGGAGGGTATGACCACGCCACCTCCATCCACAGCCTGAAGCAAATGGAGAGAGGGAGAGGGATTTAATCTCCCGCTCCATCTCTTGTCCTATCAGCAACCAGGGTCTGCTTTGCCAGGGTGCAGCAGCCCTAATCAGCCATTCCCCTGGCTCCCACAGTGGCAAGGGAGTGAGTGTAACCCAGGCGGTACTCCAAGAGGTACCCCCTCTCCAATTGAAGGAATTAAAGCAGGTGCACAACCACTGTGGGAGGTGTAGGGACTCTCCTCCCCCTATAGAGCAGAGTCAGACCACCAATGGGGACTTAACCATATACCTTTTAATACTGGGAACATAACAGGCATAAATCAGAGGGTATAGTGGACACTACAATGCCCCAAGGGGGCAGGGTTCAACAGAGGTTAGATGCTGACAATCATTGACAAAAAACAGGGTTAACAAAATATAAAACACAAACAGCAGAACAAACAATACGGGTTGGTGAAATATAAAAAGGCACAAAATGCAAAATGTCAAATGACAAGGAAATTTAGGGCCTTGGTACCTGGAAGGGGAGAAAGGGTTGGGGGGGAACACAATGGCTCCTTTCTACTGCAAGAAGATTTGCTGCTTGTTAGCTCACTTACCCCAAGTCATCTCACCTGGGACTTAAACCCAGATCTCCCATGTGGTAAGCAAGAATGCTGCCACACAGCTACCACTGGTGGCATGGCTCCAGCCTGCTAGGGGTCTTGACCTTCCTGGAGGCCTGGCCTCACGTTGAACTGCCTGGCCTCTGATGGGAGGAGCTGGAAGCAGAGCTGGGAACCTCTCAGGTCGCTGCTCAGATCCTTCCTGGAGTGAAGCAGAGCCTCTCCTGCTGGCTGCAGCCTCTTGTAGGGGATCCTGAAGCCCAGTGGGAAGCCTCTCCTGCCGGCCACATGCTGTGCTGCTGAGGGTCCTACTGCTGCCTGCAGGTCCTGCTCTTTCAGGGTCTTCTGGGTCGCTGCTCCTGCCCCACTGGCTCAGCTCTTGCCAGCTCTGTGAAGCTCCTTCCTTGTTGCCCCTCGCTGATCTCTCCTCCTGAGTCAGCCCACACTGCCCCTTTTATCCCCCTCCAGGTGACCCAAGGGGCCAATCAGGACATGGGGGGGGGTGAGTCTCTGGGGTCTGATTGGTGCAGAAAGGGAATCCCAAGTCCTTCAATCATCTTTTACCCTTTCAAAACCCCTGAGCTAGGTCACTGTCAGCTAGCCCGTCACATGAACATGCCTGCCTCACCAGTGGCTGGGACTGGAGATGTGGGGTTGAGCCAAGCCAGCCTTTAGGTGCTGCTGACAGTGGATGCAGAGGGGCCAACCTGGGCTGGACCACAGAGGACGGGCCCTTCCCAGCAGGCTGCGGCTCCGGCTGAGGCCATGGGGGCTGTGCAGACACACTGCTCCCAGTCCCCTGTGCCCAGGCTGGTCAAGGCTGTCATAGAGCCACAGCCAGCTCAGAAGGGCCTAGCTGGGCTGTGACAGCCAGCACAGCAGCACAGGTGGGGACTAGCCAGGCAGTGGTACAAACCACTTTTCAGGCTGGCTTAGAGGTGCAGACAAGCCCCAAGCCCGGCAGCCACCTGCCGCAGCTGCCATGGTGCCCCCTGTCCTGTGCAGCACCTTGCAGCTGCATCACAACCAGAGTGGCCAGGGTCAGGGGGTGCTGTTCTTCCTCCCTCACCTCCAGCTGCCACTAGCTGCTGCTACCCTTGCTTCTGCCTCTGCTGTGACACTCTAGGTGGGTGGGCGAAAAGCTTCAATCCTGCAGCTTCTGTCCAGTACATGGGACTCTGGCTCCAGCTCCTGGTTGCTTCCATCTGCTCCACCCACAGGAACTGCTCACCATGCTGAGCAGTCAGAAAAGATGGAAAGCAGCTGGATATGGAGCCAGAGCTCCATGCTGGAGGTGAAAGGAACAGAACAGCCTTGCCAGGCCAAACCAACTTCCCCTTGCCTCCAGAAGCTACTCCCTCTCCCACTCCTGCCCCTGCCACACCACTCTGGGGGACAGGGAGGTGGGGGGGGTTGTGAAAGCTTCAGCCCGGTGACTTCTGCCTAGCTCCTTGAACTCCAATTCTATGCACTGCCTCCACCTGCTCCACCCACCTGGCATGATGAACAGTACCAGCGGGTGGGCAGGGCAGGTAGAAGGTTGCTGAGAGCTGGTGCCAGAGCACCATGCACTTGGCAGAAGTTGCAGGGCTGAAGCTTCCCACCCACCAACCCAGAGCGGCACAGCAGGGGCAGGAGGGGCAGCAGCAGAAGCTGGAGGTGAGGGAAGCAGAACAGCTCCCCCTGGCCCTGGCCAGCTCACAGCTTGTAGTGTGGCTGCCTCTGCTAGGAGCTGCACAGGATAGGTAATGCAGTAGCAGCTGTGGCAGGCAGTTGGCAGGTTTGTGGACGCAGTCTTTGAGTTGGCCTGGGCAGCCCGCTGCCCAGCCAGTCCCCTCATTTGCTGCCAAGCCAGGCTGCCATGAAGCCACAGCCAGCTGGGCCCTGCCCCAATAGCCCAGTCCAGGCTGGCCCAACTGTTCTCTTCCCAGCCAACTGCAGCTCCATGACAGCCCCTCCTGGCCTGGGTGCAGGGAGCAGTCTAGCTGCACAGCCCCTGTGACCCCAGCCTGAGCCACAGCCCACTGGGAAGGGCCCAACGCCCATGGCCCAGCACAGGCTGGCCCCTCTGTGTCCACCCTAAGCAGCACCCACAGGTTGCCTTGGCTCAGCCGCATAGCCCCAGCTTCACAGCCCCAACTGCAGCCCTGGGTGGATAGCAAGGCCATGCCAGGCAGCTCTGGCCAGGTCCCTCACTGTCCAAGCAAGAGCAGGAGGGAAAGCTGGGCAGACCCCAGCTGGGGTACCGTGCCCACCTGAAGACAGGGAATTTTAATCCCCTCCCACCCCTCTTTGCCTGAGGCTGCTTCCCCGCTCCCCTTTCAGGCACACCCTGGCTGGTGTCCCTACAGGCCAGGGTGGGGGTTTAAACTCCTCCACAATCCTACTTAGCTCCTGACAGGGCCTAGCTCTGTCCCCTCTCCAGGTCAGCTTCCCCCGAGCCTTGCAGATGCTAAGAAAGTGAGGGAGGGCTGCTGTAGTGCCCCCAGCTTCTAGCCTGAGCCACTGCAGGCATATGTCTGCATTTGTGCCCACATTTTCAGAATCAAAAGTGAATGTCTATTCACTTGTAAATCAGTTTAATCTACACAGGTTAAACTGACCTGCAAAGATTGAATCAATTTAGCCTCCGGCTTTTTGAATGTCTGTCCCTAGCCTATTAGGTCACTTATATTACATGTAGCAAAACTCGAATTACTTGATTAGTACCTTCTATAAAGGAGATTTCTGCCAAATAAGAGCAAAGAATAAGCACAGATTTTTCTCCAGTCAACATTAACAAATGTAAACTTTTTTCAAAGAGTCAATATTTCCCGGCATACTTACACAAATTCTCGCTGTTTCTGACAGTTCTTATAGGCACAATTTTTTCTAAATAATTCCTTGCTGCAAGGAGTCTTGGTTGTTCTTCCTTCACCCTGTTTCTACCTGGTGATTCAGGCTAAGAAGACAGACAGCTGAAGGCAGTACTTACCACAAAATCATTCTGCATGCCTTTGGCTGCAGAAGCTGGCATGTCTCATCCATGCTAACCTGATAGGCTGCTAGCCTCTAACAGACCTTTGACTTTTTTGACATATAACCTATCAGTTTTAGGGCTCTCCATATATTTTGACTGTAGTATGTAGAATTTATAAAGAGGACACTTGTCTTCAAACTTTTAATTTTCCTTTGTGAAAAAAAATCCTTGTGGTTTATAATTTTTTCCCTGCAAGGAAACTCTTTCAAATAGGTACCACCTATTATATGCAAAATATTTTACTTTTAGAAAAATAATTTTGTCAAAAAATATTCAACCCTCACCTGTTCTTACCAACTAAAAAAAAAATCCATCCCACCTCTGAAAGCATTCGTTCTTTTGCTTTCAGAGTATCCTAAAAGGGGTTTCTTGTCAGAATAAAATCTTTACATTCTTTCCTTTCAATCCTACTAATACGGTATTTTATTTCCTGGGATAAACATCCTCAGTCATATTCATTATCAACTGTTTAAATCGCAGAAGTGACTGCTATTGATTAAATTTTAAATGAAAACCATTAAAAAAAAAGAGCTGTTGATTTTTGGAAAAGAGACCTAATGACCACATTAGGCATTTGCAAATACACATTTTCAGTTAGATAATCAAACAACTGTTTGTCCAAGCAACTGAATTCACATATTATACAAGTGAACCTCAACTTTTAAATACAATTTATTATGTATATATATTATATTACCAGTCTTTATGTTTGTTCATGTCATCACTTCATTTATAGTTTTCCATGGCACTCGTCACTGTAGAATCTGAGTACTTCATATACATGAATAAATGAATGTTCATAATATTGTTACAAAGGGCAGTGTTATTACCCCTGTTTTATAGATGGGGATCAAAAAGACAAAGAGCAAGATCCACTCTTGCTGTTCAAGCCTTTTTATATCACATGAAAGTGCTGAAGAAGCAGGTATAGGTCCTAACAGAGGGAAGTTTTCCCCAGAAAAGGTACAGCAGAAGACAGTAGGAAATCTGATTTTAGACAACAGTCCTCCTCATCCTAAAAATCTCAGTCATAGGGGTCATGTCAAGTAGCAGTCTGGTAGCTTAACTAGAGATATGTGAGTAGGGCACCGGTCCTCAGTGCTGACTGAGATGGTGGAGCACCTGTACCATGACCACAATTGCATGGCTGTATGAAGAGGTATGTATGTCATGTATGTGTGCATGCGCACGCGGGCGCGCACACACACACACAGGTCCAGGGCACCAACATTATGCCTAGTTATGCCTCTGTAGCACCCTGGCCCATAAGGAAGTCCCAAGAAACTAGTTAGCCCCCTTATATTATGCCAAGAATCTGCCCAGCCCCTGGAACAGCCCAGGATGAAACAGGTACTATTATAGCTTAAAACCACCTTAGTCTCTCTTACCTAGAGAAATTAAGCAATTTGCCTAAGGTTGCACAGGACTCTGCCCCATTTTATTTCAGCAGTCCTGATCCTAGCATCCACTTTGCTATTTTCATTTAAATTTCCATGCAATAAAAAACTGAAGATGAAAAGCTAAAATAGTCTAGTTAAAACCATACTATTACAAATCCCTCTCTTCCCTTCATACACTTGTGCAAGAGTGTATGGGCAAGAGTGCTGAGCACCCAGTCACAAAATCTCAGTCTCAAGGTACAGATGTTCAGCTTTCAGACAGTTTAGCTTGCAGCCCATTGCCACAGATAAAGCACACAAATGAGGAGGAAGGAGAAAGGATGTATGAAGCAGCAATTGAGTTGAGATCTCTTAGAAGTCACTGAATCTGTGTGTAATGGTGTCTACTCTAAATATACTGTCAGCAGACACTCAAGTCAAGGGGATTTTCTTTCCCCTGGCTGAATACTACACTTGATCTGAGCCTTCAAGAGGCTGAGTAGCAATAGCATTACTCTCTAAGCCAGTGATTCTCAACCAAGGTGCTACAGCACTCTGCAGTGTTACAAGATCCTTTTAAGGGCACTGTGGGGTATTGCATAATGTTAGCATTGTCACGTGTGCAACACCTACACGTGATTCACAAGATAAACCCAGAGATTTTAAATGGGACTCCAAAATCAAAAACATTCTGACCTGTTGTGGTCATTCTGGGTACTTTGAACAGAATTTCTCTACTTTCTGTAGTCTAAAAAGGCTGAGAACCACTTCTCTAAGCTCTCTCCTTGACTTTCACAAACATCAAGCCTTATTACCTTCTTCTTCAACATTTTTTCCCTCCCTTTAAAGAGAAGTCCTTAGCTTTTGAGTCATTGAAAAAAGTCTCTCTGATGACTTTTCCTATTCTGCGCAGACTACATTCTAGGGAGATAGGCTTTCACCATTATGGTAATTTGAGCCAAAGCCAGTTTTACGTCAAAAGCTTTGAGCGGTAGCATAAATTGGGGTTGGCAAGTAGGGCACCATCTTAGTGGGGAGACCAGAACAGCAGTCCCATGGGGAGTCAGTGCTATGGCAACAGCAGCAGCCTCACACCACTGCTGTTGTAGCAGCAGCCAGGTGCAGGGATGCCACCCTGCTATTATAGAAGCAACAACAGGCAAACTACGCTGCGGCAACTCCAGCCAAAGACTTTGAGGTAGAAGTCCTCTACTTGGCAACCTTTCCCCTCCAGTACTTGGCAGCATCCACCCTGGCGTCCCCCCAACAGGGCACAAACCCTGCTAGCTAAGCCTCTGGCTTTGAGGGCCATTTTTACTATGTGATCACTTTTGTCCATGGGTATGTATTTACAATTCCTATTGCAATTTGTCACACTGACATTAAACAAAGCTGAAACTGCTCTGGTTTGTATGGTTAAAATATTATGCACTTGTAGTTTTGTTAGGGACCTTCCTAGTTTTGATATACCGATATATGAATTCCAAGAATAATGCTTGAAGCCATTGTAGCAGGACTCCATAGAATAGCAGCTAGGCTAGGGACAGATGTTACACATAAACCAGTGTAAGTGATTCGAAACCAGTTTAAACTTGTAACAGAACAGTGCACATAAACTGGTTTCAAAATGGCCCAAACCAGTTTAAGACAGACCTGAATGAATGTAGCATCAAACTTAACTAATTTCATTAATATCAGTTTACTTCATTATCGGTCCAGTCTACACAGCTTAGAGAAGCCTGTGAAAATTGAACTGATTCAGCCTCTGGCTTTTTGACTGTCTGTACTTAGCCCTAAAGACACAGACCTCACTACATAAAAACTACCTTCTATTCTGCAATCACTTAAAAAGTAATGTGTTTCATCTCACTTGGGTTAGGTGGGAAATAAAGCACTAAGAAAATGTTAGTCTGCAGCTGTGGGCTTCTACCAGTGTTATCCAATGTGAAAAGGAAGAAATTGGGAATAAATCATTCTCAATTGTGAGCAATTAAAGAATACCCTAAAAATTTTTTACAAGACTCCTCAATCATTCCAGGATCAGATTGCTGTATTTTTCTTCTAGTTGATTCAGTATATTATGTTCTCTCATAAACTCTTATCTTAGAATTGTTCCAGGCAGAACTATATAGACTGAAATTTTCAACTTAAAATATGACTGAGAAAAATGCAGGTAGAGGAGTAGGAAGGTGGGGTTGGGAATTAAATCAGTACTAAATATGCTAAATATAAAATAAGACTACTAAAAAAATTCCAACGCTTTCTTGTGGCATCAGTGGAACTGTAAAACATAAGAAACATTGCAAAATGTCTCTTATTAGATTGAGATGGAAAATTTGGCATCTTCCAGAGTCAGAGAACATTGATCGTTGTGTAGGTTGAGTAGTTATATTAAGAAGCTGCCTTGTTAATGATGTTTAATCAGGGAAAGAACGCTGGTTTAAAAATGTTATTTCATTTTTATTTGGCCAGTTGGTGAGAAGTAGCAATAAATGATTTGTAGTCATATGTCACCCTAGCTAAGTAAGTGTTTGAGGAACTTACTACCTATTGATGATTTCTGAGGCAATTTGTTTTTGCTGTAAGATACTACCCATTCCTTAGGGTTTTAGACCATCTTTCATAGGAAAAGAAAAACACCTAATAATGTATTTATTATAACGAATTCTTATGTATGGAAATACAGTAATTCAAATTAAAAGTTTAATATAAGGATAGTGTTGAGACACTGAAATGTTTCTTTTCTGTGCCTGGGCAGCCCCTCTGCAGAGCATATCTGTTAAATTCAGCCTGCACTTCATCAATGAGTAGATGTGTCTTCAATAACAGTTTATTTAATCAGTACAATATTAGTACCAGATGTAGACAGTAATCTGTCTTTAATGTTTATAGAAAGAAAGATCTAAAATAATGCTTATGGTTCAAAGGTTTATACTTTTTTCTAAACATATGTTTTTTCCTGTTTGGTATGTTTGAAGATATTTCCAAGCAACATTTCACCTTGATAAGTCAAACTCTCTCTAATTTCTTGATATATTTACTGTGTTCAAAACACTTTTGCTTTATAGAAAGCATTAAGAGTCTGCATGCAGGCATCAAGGTTAAAGAAGAATAAAAAAATAAAGGACTCAGCAAAATAGTAATACTTTGGGAAGAACAAGAAAACAGAAAAAAAAATAAAATTGAGAAAAAATGTATTATTAAAAGGGGAAAAGAAACACTCCTGTGTGGAAGCAGGCACTGAGGAAGCACAAAAGATGTAGGAACCTGTAGACGAACAATGAGGTCAAACATCCTGGAACAATTTTTCATGGCTATTTAGAAGAAATTCTCTATATTCCTGCTTGCACTGATGGAAATATATGGACTCCGTATGGAAAAATCACTGAACATAACAGTGGCATGTAGAATCACCAATAGATTCCTTTAATTGAATCTACGCTTTCCTTAAGAGAATTTGTGGAAAATCTGTAATTCTTTCTGCCAGTTATTCCCATTTAGAGAATGATCCAAAACCACTAGATGTTGTTAGAATCCCAGAAACCTTCTCATCGATTTCAAAAGGTCTTAGGAATGCCAAGCCAGTGTTTGTAGCAGTGATTCTCAACCATGATGCCATGGTTGAGGGTGTCACACAATGTTATCACTGTTCAGTTTACAAACATGATTCACAAGATAAACCCAGAAATTTCAAATAGAAATCCATAGTTGTGGTTTAAGTTCTTTGCAACACAAAAACTACTCTATTATTTTTCTGTAGTCAAAAAAGAGTAAAAACTAAGTGCTGGCATCTTCCAAGGGCTGACTTGAGTCTATCCAGGAATGCCTCAAATCTACAGATGTTGGGAAACACTGATCTAGAGCTTGGGGAAAAGGATGAAATAAATGTGTACCCCAAAGGGTGGTGGTTATTTTAAAATTAGAAACTTTTTCAACTGAAAAAAATCATGCACCAAAATTTATAAATCAATAAGGTAGTGCTAAAATTATATGCTGTACCCTCATGATAATGCATAGGTAAAGCCAATGAGGAGCATCATGCACTAACCTGGAAACTGTCTGTTATCATCTTATTTGCCTCTATCCACACCCCAGTTGCAACTGGTATTGAAGTCTAAAAAAATACAAGTATTTTTTGTCAAACAGCTTAATCCAGTTTTTCCCAAGGATTTCCTATTCAGAGTATAATCAGCTCAATCTCAGACCAAAAATAGTTTGCACTTTGTAAGACAGAGCAGCTGTCTTCTTCAGTGTCTACAAACCATATTAGGACTGATGGGGCCTCATAGCTTTGCATGTAGTTGCCATCAAGCCATGAAGAGGAAGGATAGCTGGGGAGAGAAAATCTTGTTTCTCTGAAAACTGAGGGAAGGGATATCA